>NW_027181815.1:26836765-27346765 GCF_029961685.1 Aristolochia californica | reverse complement strand
GCTTTAAATATATATATATATTTGGTGCCAACCAGTCTATATTCTATTGAGAATATATGAATTTCTTGACATAGAGATTTTCAAACGCGATTTCAATGAAAGCTTGACAATTCCACATCGTGACTCATTTGAAAGTGATCCTACAGTGTTTTCCTGATACATCTAAAACCTCTTCCTTCACTTTTGTATTTTAAATTTTGTTTTCTCTATATTCACAAGTTATTCTAGAAGGATATTTAGGAATTTCTTTTGATAAAGGACTCTTTGCTATACACATGGGTAACAAGTGAACTGAGGTATCGTCATTCCAAATAAAAGAAGCCATTTTAAATGAAGCACTATTTGTACTTCTCCATGAAGTGTTTTGCGATTTTTAGTCTATCCTCTTTTGTGAGGTGAGAACTGATTCCTGTGAAACTCTGGTTTGAAAAATGTTCACTTTTCTTTCGTGGATATTTTTAGCTTTGGCAAACTGAATCCTGATGGGAAGAGTTCTTGATGGCAAGCCAAAATTTTCCAGTTTTACATAATTTTAGTTTGTCAACTTTTCCAGCATTTTTGTCCTTTCTCTACTCTGTAACATTGGAAACCATTTCATATTAGTTTCTCATAATTAAGCACTGAGTAACATAACTCCCTTGCTTTTCTTTCTGACATGTCTTTTGTACCATTAAATCTTTGTACTTTCTCTTCTTTGGGAGCCTCTTAATGAATTTCCTTTTTCTCATTGTTATTAAAAAAAGAAAACCCTTTCAACTCAGTTTCTCAGAATGAATCAGAGTGGGTGATATTTTATGTGCCTGCACATGACGATGATCTGTCATCTTCATCCAGGGAATAAATTTACAATGTCACTGGCACATACATCTAAGTCTAGCTGGTATGCCAAATGTTGAACTGTCACACAGGTGTCCTTTTACCCTGTGGTACTTGGTCCATTTCCATGGGTTGAGCCGTTGATCTTACAAAAACTTGCCAAACTTCTACATCTGTAGTCCCTTGGAATGAAACCAAGAATGTACAGTTTGATGGTCTATGCAAGTCAACAAGAAGATCTATGCTCTTCATCCAGGGCATAAATTCATAATATCACTGGAACCTGCTTTTAGGCCAGGCTATGCTGGATATTTCTCACAGGTATCCCTTTGCCATTCAATACTCGGTCTATTTCCATTTTTTAAAACTGTGGATCTTAAATTCTATTTCAGTATATCTAAAAACTTTGCATATATTTCCATTCTTAAAATGCATAGAGAATGCTTATTTCACGGTTCATGGAAGACAAGATCTCATTTCGTGGGAATTTATATGAGATCCTGAAGGAATGTTCACAAGCTGATTTCAAAAAGTGTGTTCTTTCCTGGATTTCTTTTCTGAGATTTAGATTTTATATTTTCAATCTATGAAATGTGTATTGAAACCAATTGCGTTAAAACCTCAAAGCTTTAGTGAGAGGCACAACAGGACCTTATACAAGGACCGGCCCGGTCGATATCTCAACATTCCCCCGCACGGGGACAACCCGTGTACATTCGGGTTCCAACATACAAGGGACAAATTCCGGGGGGGAGCGGGATTCGAACTCGTGACCGACGAGGCTTTAGTGAGAGGCGCAACAAGACCTTATACAAGGACCGGCCCGGTTGATATCTCAACAGTGTGAAACCAGGCGTAGCACATTATCATGATAAATGAGAACTTGCAACTGGAGTAAATATGCAATAAAATTACAACCGCTTCAGCCATCTGGGTGAGATCTATAGATTGGTATGCTTGCCTTCTTCTTCACTTGTTCTTATCTTCTGCAACTTGAACCTAACAGTCATGATTTTAACAATTCAATTGTTTCTGATATGGCAGTCATGATTTTAATGTTGCAACCTTTGTTGCTAATATCAATTTCTTTTCTGTGTTCTTACCAGTGTGATCGATGTTTCCTTTGATGGAATTTAGGGATGAAACTGAAGGACATCCCTCCTATGGAAGCAACTTCGAGCTTGACCAGAGGTTCTTCCTTGAGAGGAAAGTGAACCTTTAAGGGGTTCTGATTACTATTACACGTAAAGATCTCTCTATTTTTATGCTGGATACTTGAATCAAGATAGGTCGGCCATATAAAAGGTTTATAAACCTTTTCTAAGGATTCCATTCTGTAAAAAGAAATCTTTCTATGCACTATTTTTATGACAAATGCACTATTTGTGGGGTATAATATAAGAGTATAAACATGAGTATGTACAGTATTCTGATGCTTACAGTGAGGAAACAGAATTTGAATATCAGAAACCAATATAAAGGGGTCGCAGTTTCTTTCAGAAAACTTTGCGAGGATGACAACCAGCTGTCCCTGCCATGGTTGATTCCCATCTGAGGAGTTTTTGGTGGTATTAATAGTGCCATTCTGCTTGGCACTATAAAAGAAATAAAAAGGAACTCATCGATACCAATCTCTCTCAAACCAAAGAACACATAGTTTCTTCACTAGCCTCCCCAGGATGCCTTACATCAAAGTGGTAACTTGAAGCAAGTCCTTGAAATTGACGAGATAAAAAAGACTAAGGCTCCCTTGGGTCGGCAACTCCATGCAATGGGCTCGACAGATGTTCCCAAAGTGGACCCTGACAGCAGCATTGCAGCAGCTCTGATGGACATGTACCAGAGCATGGGAGACGCATTAGCTCAACAATATGGGGGCTCTGCAGCTCACAACATGGTTTGACTTCCTTCATGATTATCCTTGTCGTCTTTTGATTATTCAGCATTTCCTTCTTGTAGAGTTTGTAGGTGATTATTGTTGTAAGAGCATGTCAATGCATCAGGGGGGGGTCATCTCCTGAAATCTTCCCTGTGGAGTATCCTGACCATCCAGTGAGTGGACATTTCACCACTGGAATGCAGTTGTTGACACTTTTCCTTCCATGAAGAAAGCATTTCATTCATGCTGATATTCTATGTTTCCGTTTGTTGATTTATTTAGAGATATAAATGGTGGCTCCACAGTAGTACAGTTTATCAGTCTACCCTTGACAATGCACTTCTAAAAATGACTGGGAAGCCCACATTTGCTTTACCTTTTTATAGAAAAGATATGAGCTTATTTGCAAGCTTCCTCTGATACCGTACACCAGGTATTCCCAGAGAAGCAAGGCAAGTGGAAAGCTACCACCCAATCTCGTGAGTTTCTCAAGTCTATCAAGCGCTACTACAGTAATGCTTACACAGATGGTGAAAAGCAAGACGCAATAAATCTGTACTTCCTCCTCCTTCCTATTGTTCTCTCTTATTCTTTGCATGGATCCTGAAAAGTTTACTGATGTCTTTTGTTTCTTAAAACAAAATAAAATAAATAGCATACCGTTTATCTGTCTGCATTGCCAGTTTCAGCACCCACTGCATCAGGGATGCTATTTGGTCATATAGTTGGCTTATCAAGAATTATACGAAGCTGCTAAAGAATTGTTTCTACAGTTATGTATCTGATACTTACTACAAGAATTTATCAAATCCCCTTCTCCATCATGGCACGGACTCTCATTGGAAGTCCATAGAGTCGAATGAATCCAGCAGCGTCAGCCTGGTCATAGATCTGCCCGCTCTCGAAGGAAGAAATATCTTGCCTGTATAAGCTAAAAGGACTCTTCCGTCCGACAACAGTAACAGAGCCCTTGTACAATTTTAGAGTTACAGATCCTGTGGTTGTTTCTGTAATTTTCTCCATGAATGCATCCATGGATTCCCGGAGAGGATCAAACCACCTGCCAGCATAGACCAGTTCAGCATACTTCAGGGCTAGTGAGTCTTTAACTTGAATAGTTTCACGTTCAAGGGTCAATGATTCAAGTTCACAGACAGCTGCGAAGAGGATCATTCCCCCGGGAGTTTCATAGACACCACGGCTCTTCATCCCAACAAGTCGGTTTTCAACCATGTCGATACGACCAATTCCATGTTTTCCTCCAATTTCATTGAGTTCTGAGAGAAGACCTGCTGGAGACAGCTCCTTCCCATTGACACTAACAGGAAGCCCAGACACTATTCCAATCTCCACATACCTGCATAAAAAGAATTTCCAAAACATTTATGACAAATTGGAAAAAACAAATATAATAGGATATAATGCAACCCATTTTGAAAATTATTTCTCCAGGCAGTGTAGCCTGAATCGTCAGGGTCCACACAGTACCTACATTTACAAAGCAAATACTAATGCTTTCCATACAAGGTCAAGTATTGTAGACCTGGTAAAATTAATATTAGCTACTTACTCTGGTTCGTTAGGAGCATCTTCAGGGTCCACAGAGATCATATACATGTCTTTCTTGGGTTCATTTGCAGGATCTTCCAAGATGTCTCCCTTTAAGGTCATAAAAAAACATATACCCACCTGATTAGGAAAAAGTACAAAACTATTATACATACAAGGTAGAAGAAGAAATTGACATTTCATGCAAACACCTCATGACT
Organism: Aristolochia californica; assembly: GCF_029961685.1. Classification (NCBI taxonomy): domain Eukaryota; kingdom Viridiplantae; phylum Streptophyta; class Magnoliopsida; order Piperales; family Aristolochiaceae; genus Aristolochia; species Aristolochia californica. The sequence continues at coordinate 27,342,301 of NW_027181815.1, read as the reverse complement.
AAGGTGCCACAAATTCCGGTCTCTGCTGTAGATGGATTTCTTTGTCACAGGAACTGGGATATCATGTTTCTTTGCATATTCAATAGCATCTTCTCGGCCTTTAATCTCCCATTCCCTCCAGGGTGCTACAACACTAAGTTCAGGGTTCAAGGCAAAGAAGGTGAGCTCAAAGCGAACCTACAGGATAAAGATAACAGCAATGAGCAGTGTTAAAGTAAAACTCATCATGTTTTCTTAGATAATTAAATTGGTAAATACCACCACATGGAAGCAAATGCAAATACCTGATCATTTCCTTTCCCTGTGCATCCATGTGCTACTGCATCTGCTCCAACTTCTTTGGCAACATCAACCATTGCCTACAATTTGAAAGATAATTGGTCTTCAGTACCATATTCACAATTCCAAGAGTAAATGATGTTGAAAGACAAGGGCTTATTAAAAAATTCCACAAGCATGAGAGAGAGAGAGAGAGAGAAAGAAAGAGAAAGTAGGGGCTAATACAATACAAATCAGAACCTTAGCAATAACAGGGCGAGCCATTGAAGTCCCAAGCAAGTACTTTCTTTCATAGATTGCACCAGCTCGCAAGCAAGGGTAAATGTAATCTCTGACAAACTCCTCCTTCAAATCCTTCACAACCAACTGACTTGCACCGCTATCTTTTGCCTTGGCTTCAAGACCTTCCAATTCCTTGATGCCCTTCAAACATTGGATTAGAAACAAAGTATTAGCATGATTAATAAAACCAAGAAAATGAAAGAGATCAAGAAAATGAGACTGGAAAAACATTGTTTAAAAAGGAGATATATTAGAAAATTATGAGGTGTCTACATTTAATTGTCATACTTGGCCAACATCAGCTGTAAAGCAAACAACATCACAGCCATAGTTCTCTCTGCATCAACCAAAACAAGTTAGAACAAGATTCCTATGAAATATTCGCACACATCAGCCAAGAAGAGAGTTAGCACTAAATATTTGATGCAGATAATGATAATATTCCAAAGACACAGAAACTTCTTAGAGAAAATAAAATATAAAACAAGATTTTTTTTAAAGTAAATGTAAAAGCAAATTTTTTTAAGCAAATGCAAAATACTTTTCAAATCGGACTCTATTACCTGTATAATACAGATCTAGAAAGATACTTAGTGCAATCCTTCCCCACCCCTTAGAGCACAATAAACACACAGTTTTCTACCTTGACAGGACAAATTAACCTCTACAATTCAAAATTATGTGGTAAGCATTTATTGTCAAGGATTTAACAAGAGCAAAGGCTGTCAAGATCAGTGTCATATCTATAAACCAGAACATACAACTCTTCATCATAAAAAAATTACTAAGATGTGACTGCAATTGAGCCAAATCTTAAGGATAGGAATGACATCAAGTGTAGGTCTTAGAAACCCAATACTCTCCTCCAATCCCTCTGTTGCTAACACACTGCTTTTCTTCCCATTTCCTTCAGGCCCCAAGCCAGAGTAGAGAAAATCATAGAAATGAGAATACATAATCTACCAATCTGGAAAAGCGCCTTGTAAGTTCAATGTCTATCTACAATTCAAAATTATGGGGTAAGCATTTATTGTCAAGGATTTAACAAGAGCAAAGGCTGTCAAGATCAGTGTCATATCTATAAACCAGAACATACAACTCTTCATCATAAAAAAATTACTAAGATGTGATTGCAATTGAGCCAAATCTTAAGGATAGGAATGACATCAAGTGTAGGTCTTAGAAACCCAATACTCTCCTCCAACCCCTCTGTTGCTAACACACTGCTTTTCTTCCCATTTCCTTCAGGCCCCAAGGCAGAGTAGAGAAAATCATATAAATGAGAGTACATAATCTACCAATCTGGAAAAGCGCCTTGTAAGTTCAATGTCTAAAAGCAAGACATCAGATTGATAATGTTGAAGAGAAGATACAGAAGACTCTTACATGACTCTCAATTTAAAGTGTTTTAGTTATGTTAGTATTCCATTTATGTTCAGTTGTTTAATTTTGCTAAGACTTATTTAAGTGTTAGACTTTAAGTGTAATTGAGACAAAGGTAGTGTAATTATAATTGAACTATACTACTTTCCTTTATTATAAATAGGGACTCATGTACTCAGATTACATTACATCAATGAAGTTTTTCTCTTTTCTAGAAATTCAATAGATAACAATTTAAAGAACTTGTTAAGATCGAGTCTGTTTCCATCCAAAAATGATTAACCACTTAGGAGGCCTATTGCTCAACCTTATAAATCAATTTTTTTTGTAACTCTTCTCTACGTGGGACTACTCCCAGTAACAAAACTTTTGCTTGCTTATAAATTCAGTAACAAAACTAAAATTCACCACTAGTGTTTGATGAACCTCCTAATAACATAACCAAGTTCTAGGAGCGAAGGAACTAGCTTAGCCCCTTACTTTTTGTGAACTTGAGAGGGGAACATACATCCCTTTAATGAAAAATGGCAACATGATAATTCTGGACACAAGAAAAAACCAAGATGTTTTCCAATTTATTGGTGTCTACTTTCATTTAACAAAAATATGTAAGACAAGAAAGAGACTCGGACTGTTGAATCAGCCTCAGTACAGTTCAAAACCATTTTGAACTAGTCATAATGGTTTTTCAAACCATTTTTTCATTCTTCTTTCCTACATTTTCCCATTGTGAAACCAGTAAGTTTTTCATAATTCTTTTAAAAACCAATTGATTTTAATTCATACTGTTTTCTTAGAAGCAGACATTTTTTAACTGAAGTGCTTCACAAAGATGTCTCTCAACACTTACAGATCCAATCCAGTTTTTGAGCTCTGAATTGCAAAATAGAGCCAGCTCAGTAAACGTTTTTCTAGAAACTTTTTTAATTTACTTCTTTTTTCACAAAGTTGATAATCATGTGTAATGACAGTAGACATACTTCAGCCATGGCACAATAACTGAGGTATCTAAGCCACCGCTATATGCTAGAACTACTTTATTCAATTTCCCTCGAAGGCCACTGTTGGGAAATCCAGATATCTCATTCTCTTTCTCCGCCAAAACTGCCTGGATAACTGCAAAATGGTAACAGGAGTATTAGATCTTGATAAATCACAGCAGATAAAATATATAAAAAGGAACCAACAACTAGAGACAAAAACATGTGATATGAACTTCACAAAACATGTCTGGATCTAGAAATCACAAAACTGAGTAAAGAAAGGTATCTCATGCAGAGTACTCAGGGCCCTTTTTCCATATTAAAACATGAAGGGCCTCTGCTAACAGATGTAACTGCCAATCAGTACTGGTTACTTTTTTTTTTTAATGTATCGGCCAAAAAAGTAGTTCTGGTGATGCTTCTTTCATAGCACATGTTATATATCCAAATTCATTCACTCCCTCAATGCATTGTGAAGAAATGCATGATGGAGAAAATACTTTCTGATAAACTCTTGATAACTAACTGTTCTAATCAAGTCCAACATAAAGCACCTAAAATCTCAAGGAACACCAAATCTCTATTACATAGAAATATCTGTTTTTAGAAATAATGAAAGTTTGAATAATAGAAACCACTGTTGCACGATACCTCGATAATGTTTGACTTTGTTGCAACTCACAGTTTGATGAACAATCGCATTACCATGGAGTCCGCCAAACTTTGCCCCTAACTAAAAGGATTAAATGAATACATTAGATAAGCATATAAGTATGCATAAATTTCGAATCAAAGAGGTCTCAAGCAAATACTAGTACTCATCAGAGCAGCCAAACAAGGACTAGCGTCTAGAGATACAGTGTTTTGTATCATTCAAATCTAATCAAAGAGATCAGAAGCAAACACCATTTCTCAACTGAGCAGCCAAACTAGTAGGATTAGTTGTTTTAAGATAAAAATATTCTTCCAGAAAGCCAGTTTGTCACTGGATGCAAGTTCCCTTCATTTAATCATCATGAAAGAAGGACATAACAATGATCAGAAAGCCAGAATAGACTGCAGTTGCAACAACAGAGGTTGTCAAAGCCAAAAACTGTCAGAAAGAAATTCCACAAGGGTATCCAGATGATCGAAAAAGATGGACCCAGCAAACATCTAACTGGTAAGCTGTCTCCTAAGGAACTAGCCAATTTCCAAAGAGGTCACACAAGCTTCTCATACAGGCAAAATCATAACTAGCCAATTTCCAAAGAGGTCACACGAGCTTCTCATACAGGCAAAATCATAACTAGCCAATTTCCGAAGAGGTCACACGAGCTTCTCATACAGGCAAAAACATAGATGATTTTGCCTCTCCAGAATGAACAAACTAGTTGTGAGTCAAGTTCCAAAGGAAGAAGAACCAGATAATGGACCCGATGCAAACAAGAGCAATTTTTCAGGTACATGACTCATGCTAAGGGAGCACAACCAGATAATGGCCCTAATGCAACAGGAGCAGTTCTTCAGGTATATGACTCATGCGAAGTGGGTTCATCATCTACTTCAGCGTCACCTCTAATTCGTCCCAGTCAATATCCTAAATAAAACAAAAGCAACGGAAAGTTGCGTATACCTCCTGATACAAACACAACCTTGCAAGACGCTGACGTTTACCATGAAGCAATGGAGCGCCTGATTCAGCCAAAAAAAAAAAAAATTACTTGTCAGGATAAGAAAACTAAGTCTAGAAGCTTTTGTCTTGTCATATATTTCGCAGACAAATTTTAATGATTTCTACTGTGCTTCTATTTTCATATATATAATCTTCCATTTGTCTCAGATTGATTACAAAAGCTACAGATTTAACTAAAAAAAATGACTTTCACGATACTGATACAAAAATAAGAAGTCCGGTCTATTTGAAGACTTCGCATTCCGACATACAACTCAAAGAGCAAGGAACAAATATAAAACAATGTCTGAAAAAGCTTCACTGCCAACAGTCCCACATAAAGTGTAAAATGAATAAACAAATGACCATCGTCATCATCAAAGTAATAATGCAGGATCAGCTAAACGAACGAGCCCCACGGAAGAAAAGGGTTTACCTGGTCCTACAGAGTCACAATATGAGAGCTTTGCAGATGAGCATGAGGAAATGGCGTGTAGCTGAGCCATGCAAAAACTCTCTTTTTTTCAACTAGGGCCTCAGAGGCGGACTATTTAGAGTTCCCAGAAATCCCCTACTGATTAGAGATAACGGAATGAGTGTCAATAGAACGAGACGCAGGTATATTTTTCGCAGGTATACAAAACTCGTTTAATCGGAAAAAAAAACAGTAGGATTCAGTCATACCTTCTGAAATTTGGGGAAAACCGAAGCCGAAGGGTGAAATCGAAGCCGAATGGGGAAATCAATGCCGAATCGAGGTAGAAATTAAGAAATTGAAGCCCAAATGTCAAAATCGAAGAAAATCGAAACCGAAATAGGGGAAATCGAACGAAATCGGAAGGTATTTTGGGGGAAAAGAGAATAGCGAGCGGGAGAAGGGAGTGAGAGGCCGAAAGGGAGAAAAGAGGGAGAAGAGAGACACAAGAGAGGGAAGCCGAGAGGGAGAAGCCAGCGGGAGGTTCAGAGGGAGAGCGAGTCCGAGATGGAGAGAAGGACGCCGAAAGGACGTTCGCAGCGAGAGATGGAGGCCGTAAAGAGGGAGACGGTGGAGACGAGAGAGGGAGCAGAGAGTTCAGGGTCCAGGATTTAGGGAGACGAGAGAGGGGGTGCGGGAGATGGGGCGAAAAAAAACACGAAATGAGAAGAGAGCGGGTGTGCGGGACAGAGAGAGCGGGGAGAAAAAAATAAAATCGTCGAGGGTTCGAACCCCAGCGATGGAGACCAGAGAGCGACGGTGGAGACGTGAGAGCTCGGAGAGAGCTCAGGGTTCAGGGTTTAGGGAGACGAGAGAGAGGGTGCGGGAGATGGGCGAAAAAAAACACGAAATGAGAAAGACGAGAGAGGGGGTGCGGGAGATGGGCGAAAAAAAACGAAATGAGAAAGACGAGAGAGGGGGTGCGGGAGATTGGCGAAAAAAACACGAAATGAGAAAGACGAGAGAGGGGGTGCGGGAGATGGGCGAAAAAAAAACGAAATGAGAAAGACGAGAGAGGGGGTGCGGTAGATTGGCGAAAAAAACACGAAATGAGAAAGACGAGAGAGGGGGTGCGGGAGATTGGCGAAAAAAACACGAAATGAGAAAGACGAGAGAGGGGGTGCGGGAGAGAGAGAGAGCGAGAGGGGGAAAAAAATAAAATCGTCGAGGTTCGAACCCTGCGATCCGGTGGGAAGTGAAATGAATTCCCCTTATATTACCTAGGTCATCATAAATAAGTTATTAGTGCAAAATAAATTGAATTGAAGCCAGATAATCCTATTTCATCTCCTCACGTAAAAACAACGGAAACCTGATTCCGCCCATTTTGTCAAATCATCGACTTACCACGAGCGACCCCCCCCCCCCCCCCCCCCCCCCCCCCCGAAACTAAAAATCATTTCTCATTTCCTCTTTCTCTTCTCCTCTTCTCGGCCTTCGTCTCCTGACGAATTTTTCCGCCCGACCTTCTTCTCTCGTTTTCGCTCTCTGCTGTCTTTGCTCCCTCTACTCTCTCGCCTTTATCTCTCGTTTTCGCCCCATCTCCCTCTCTCGTCTCTTTCTCTCTCGGCCTCTCTTCCTCTTCCTCTCTCGTATCCCTCTCTCTTTTCCCTCTAGGCCTCATCTCTTTTCACTCTCGGCCTCTCTCTCCCTTCTCGTTCTCGCTCTTCTCTTTCCTCCTCCCCCGAATTCCTTTGATTTAACCTATTCCGATTCGATATCCTACGATTTCCTTCAATCTTCTTCGATTTTCGACAGTTAGGAGTCGATTTCTTCCATTGGGCTTACATTTCCCCATTCGGCGGTGATTTCCCCCAAATTTCAGAAGGTAATCCGAAACCCTAATTTTTTTCAACTAATTTAGTATTGTGTTTGAGTTAATTTTAATTTTTGTGCGTAATTTGTCTTGATTGTGGCCTAATTTTTGGATTTAGGGTTCAAATTCGTATTTATAGGGTTTAATTTCAGGATTAGAGTTGGGGTTTGGATAATTGTGTAGATATCCAAATTCGAAATATTCAGATATTTAGGAATAGATAGAATTCATAATTTCAATATCTGAATCGAATCCTATCCTCATATTGCCCTATGAATATCTGCAATGGAGAGGGGGGGAGCCCTCAGCAAAGGGGAGGGCCCTCTGCTTTTTGGCTCCTAGACTAATGTGGAAAAGCGCAAACCAACAATTATTTCTTAAAGGAAGTTTCATTTTTAAAATTGACCATCATTTTCAAGGTACTTGAACGAGTGATCCAACCAAGACAACCAAGTGGTTAGAGATGAGGAATCTCATTAAATTTAGAGGAGGACAATGGCTACTTCTGTGTAGAACCTTATATCTATGCAAATTCGAGCAATGATCTTTCCTATTCCTTTGTTTGTGAGCTTGTTATGGTTGGATGATGTTTTATATTCATATGTTTGAGAAAAACTTTACCTGGATGACTGATTTACTATCTTTCTTATCAGGTTAAGAGGACACTTATGAAGTACTGTGGACATTTCAAGTTCTCGGTATAGATAAAAGTGCTAATATAAGCTTAGAAATGTCTCTATTGTTGTTGAGAAAGCAATAATGTTTCTTTCTTGATTTATTTTCTTGTTTTGTATGTATTTCCGAAGACATTTCCATATTGCATTTAGCACTAATGCTCAAGTGGACTTTTCCTGTATATGTTGAAGAATAAATTCCTATCAACCTGCTACTGGGTGGCACTTGAAACACTTGCAGTCTTTCTTAAATTAGCAGGCCAGTTGAAGTGGCTCCAATGGGAGGAATGAAATCTATTTACAAAGGGAAGCAGGTCTCATCCATTAACAAGTCATTTGTGGTGATTTACCTCTTGAAGTTTGCTTTTCCCATGATTTGTGTAGCCTATAGTTTCTGTTCAGTGTTTCTGCCTGTCTCGAGGTTTCGGTTCATTCGATGCTATCACTCATGGCATCAAACTCATTTGCAGTGATTGCAGAAATGTAGACAACAAACTCGACGAAGGCAAAGGGTGTGCCAAGGATCATCCACCTGAGAGCGACGCATCTGAAATAGAAAGGTCATCACTACCAAATTCATTTTCGTTGTCTATCTTTTCCTCTGCCGAAGAGCAAGGGAGGGAAAGGCAATGGAGACTTCCTTCCAGCATATGTATGATACTACCAACTAAAGGGCGAAGAGCCGGATCATCTTGTGTGCACCAAATGGCCACTATAAGCATTTTTCTTTGTTTCTCATCCAATGCCATGCCTTGTATTCCTCCCATTGGAGTCACTCTTTTGCTAATCATTTTGGAATAATTTTAGGAAAATTATACATCCATGTTTCAGGTTAAATATTTAATAACAGATGGTTTGCTCATCTCAAATTTGTTTGTACTATTCATGGCAGATTGGCATTGTGAAAAATGACATTCTCAAGTTGGTTGACAGTATTGAAAGTTATGGTATGCATCTAAAATATTTTTACACAAAGTATTGCTCAAAATGTGTAGCGAGCGTCCTCTAGACTTGAAGGAAGCCATTGCAAGTGTTTGTTTTGCTGCACATCCCATATGGTTGAACTGCAATAGATTCAAATGCAGATTGCCATTCATATGAAATATAATCTGGGATCTGCATATAAATTAAAATAACAGCTTCTAATACATTGCCTTCCATACATCAAACCAAAATTGTACTGGAACATAAAACAGAGAAAAGAAGCTTGCTACAAGTCAGAAAAAGGTACACAACCTTCAATTTCAACTCAGCTTGAAATAATCTCAATCAATCAATGGATCAATCATCTCTTTACACCAAAAAAAAAAATAAAAAAATTAGCCTCTTGTACCTGGCATAGTGAACTAATCAGGTTGCGTCACGAAAACAATGTTGTGACAAATGTACAAAAATCTCAAGCTTGTATGGAACATAAATCTACAAACGTTGTTTTGATGTTAGGTCTCTCATTTACAAGAAGAATACATCTCAAAGAAACTGCAAGCAGTTCATCCATAGCTCTCGGAGCTTCCTCCAAACACGTAATGTCTCTGTTATTACAAAATAATTTATTAATTATATTCATTTATGTTATTTTTAACTGTTTTATGTTCTTTAAATAATTTATTCTAGTCACACGTAATTAGTATATTAATTTATAACAAATTTTAATCATTAATTGGTTAATTATCCAATTGCTATAATTAATTAAACCATTATGTTTATTTATTATATTCCCTTATGTTATTTTTTAATTTTTATTAATTTTATATAATTTATTCTAGTCACATGTAATTAGTATATTAATTTATAATGAATTGTAATCATTAATTGGTTAATCAACCAATTGCTATAATTAATTAAACCATTAGGTTTATTTATTATATTCCCTTTTATTTTTTATTTTTTAATTAATTTTATATAATTTATTCATGTCACACGTAATTATTTTTTTAATTTATAATAAACTATAATCATTAATTGGTTTAATTATCCAATTTTTATAATTAATTAAACCATTAGGTTTATTTATTATATTCCCTTATGTTATTTTTTAATTTTTTTATTAATTTTATATAATTTATTGTAGTCACACGTAATTATTGTTTTAATTTATAATAAACTATAATCATAAAAGGTTACTCATTCTCTTCTTTATTTAGAAAAGGACACTGGAATCTGTTTTCCAGGCACTAACACTGGAATCTGTTTTCCAGCCACTTCAACTGGCCTGGACTAACACCCAAACATGAGTTGAAGTGGAAGTAATTCATCTCACTTAAATTCAATTTTCCACTTCATTGTGGACTAACCCCCCCTTAGGTCATCACAAATAAGGCGTTAGTATAAAAATATTTGAATTGAAGTGAGATTACACCATTTCATCTGCCCAGGCAACAAACGAAGGAAAGTTGATTCCTACGTTTTTTTTTCCGAATCATTCACTTACCACGAGAGACGGCGTCGCTTCTTCCCCCTTCCCCCCCCCCCCCCCCCCCCCCCCCTCCGAAACAAAAAATCCCTCTCATTTCATCTTCTCCTCTCCTCTCACTCGGCCTTCGTCTCCTGACGATTTTTTTGGCCCCATTTCTTCCCCTCGTTTTCGCTCTCTCTGCTTTCTCTCGTTTTCGCTCTCTGCTTTCTCCGTTCGCCCCAACTTCATTCATCCCATCTCTCTCACTCTGCAATACCTAGGGTTTCTGCCATCGGCATCAACGATTCACGGGATTTTAGGGTTCTTACCGAGTCTATGATGTTTCGAAGAACGGATTGGGACATGAACCTCGTCGGCGTAGAGCAACGGAGGGACATTTGTTGCAGTGAGGTTGATCTTCACGCCGTAACAGAATTTCAAAGCGGTTTCGAAGGTCTCAGAGCCGCTGGGAAATCCAAAATCAAAGGTCTCGGAGCCGCATGGCTCTTCGACGACGATGACTTATTATTTTTTATTTTTTTCACTTTTTAAAATTTAATTCTAATAACATGTAATTAGTATATTAATTTATAATAAATTTTAATCATGAATTAGTTTAATTATAATAAACTTTAAACCACTGGATTTACATTTTGTGTTAATATATTATTAATTAATAATACGTAAATAAATATATTATGTTATTTATAAATTAATATATTTATTTATTTATTATGTATTTTTTATTTTGTATTCAAATAGAGAGTTTTAATGTTAAAAAATATCTTATGTCATTACAAAATAATTTATTTATTTATTATATTTTTTTATGTTATTTTTAAATTTTTATTTATTTTAAATAATTTATTCTAGTCACATGTAATTAGTATATTAATTTATAATAAACTGTAATCATTAATTGGTTTAATTATCCAATTGCTATAATTAATTAAACCATTAGGTTTATTTATTATATTCTCTTATGTTATTTTTTAATTTTTTATTAATTTTATATAATTTATTCTAGTCACACGTAATTATTGTTTTAATTTATTATAAATTATAATCATTAAGTAATATAATATAATTTTTCATTAATTAATATATTATGGACTACACGTTAAATCACTTATAAGTGTAGTAATCACGTTTATTTTGGTTAATTATATGTTTAGGTATATGTTATATTTAGTATATTATAAAAGGTTACTAATTCTCTTCTTTATATCATACTTTTCATTTAGGGGCACTAACACTGGAATTTGTTTTACAACCACTTGAACTCGTCTATACTAACACCCAAACATGAGTTGAAGTGGAAGCAATTCATCTTACTTCAGGGGGGGTTAGTCAACAAAATGAAAATTTGATTTTGATCTTCATCTTCATCTTATGTATCTACATAATCTTCATCTTCGAAATGGGTGTTAGTCAAGACAATCTTCGAAATCTTTGAAATAGGGTGTTAGTGTGGACAACTTCATCTTCATCTTCATCTTATAGAAATTTAAAATTATTGATTTTAATAATTATAATTAATGAATAAAAAATATTATATTAATAACATAAGATAGATTTGCATTGTATTAATTAATAATATATTTTGACATAATTAATGATGATATATTAATCAAATGCATACTTTAATTATATTTTATTTACCAGAGACTTAAATATGAAGTTTAATATAGTAATAAAATAAAATAAAATAATAAATAAATACATATACAACTTTTAAAATAACCTAAAAAAAATTATTCAAATAACGAGTTCGTGCCTTTAATATTACAATCAACGAGTTACAAGTTTAGTACATATAAATTACGCATGTTCAAAAGTAATAAGAGTAAACCATCATTTATCGTTCCACACGGATGTCGATATGGCATCTCGAAATTGTGCGGCTCTTGTGGATTCTAATGCACTCTGCCTCCAAATGCTTGTTACTTGGCTACCCACATCCTCAAGATCATCGCAATCGTCACTGTCTGTATCATCCATTGCACCTAATTGGACCGCATCACCTCCTCCACTGAGCTCGCCACCCGAATCATCATCTTCATCTTCAAATATATCATCATAATCTTCTAAACGTATATAATTGTGCAATATGCAACAAGCATGTACAATTTTCACCTGGATCTTAAAAAGAAAATGGAGGAGTGCCTTTTAATATTTGAAATCGAGCTTTTAAAGCACCAAAAGTTCGCTCAATAATATTCCGTAAAGATGAATGTCTTCGGTTGAATAATTCTTTTTCATTTCTAGGAATATTATCTCCAAATTCTTGCAGATGATATCGGGTTCCTCGATATGGAGCCAAAAATCCCGGAAGATTTGCATAACCAGCATCGACTAGATAATATTTTCCTATAATAAAAATTATATACCACATAAAATAATCGAAGATAAAATAGATAAAAAATTACTGCATAAAAATATATTACTTACCTTCAGGTACAAAGATTTTATCTTGACGAGTCAATGCATCCTTCAATACACGGGAATCGGCTGCTGACCCCTCCCATCCAGCAAGTACATAAGTGAATTGCATATCAAATGAACATGCTGCCATCACATTTTGTGAGAGATAACCTTTTCTATTCCAAAACCTTGGTTGATCTTCAAGTGGAATGTCGGTTTTGATATGAGTTCCATCAATAGCTCCAATACAATCCTAATTATATATTTTCAATTAATATTTACAAACTTTGTATATTAATGTAAAATTATTTAGTTATAGGAAGTGATGTTACCTTGAAGTAGGGATAAAACATTGAATTTGTTAAAATCTTCGAGTGTGTGCATTCCGAAGGCCGTTTGACGTAATCAGAGTGAAGTTTGAGGATTGCATCCAACACCTTGTTGAAATACTTACTTATCGTCCAGTTTGATCTATCAAACATGTCTGCTGTGACACTATACACTTGTCCTTGACCAACAGTTAAGAGGAAATATGCAAGTTGTTCTTCAACTGAGATGGTCTTTGTGGCTGATAAAAACCCTTTACTAGAAAGTATATCTGCGAATTTGTGAAATACCAGTTGGTTCATCCTGTACACTTTACGAAATTTAACTGGAGATTTGTCTAGTGCCTTTTGCAAATACAATGGACCATTCATCCCACAAGAACGTGGTACACGTCTGTTGCAATGGTACAGATAGTATCTTTCCATGGCGATCATCAAAGTTGTGAATGCAACCATAATTGCAACTTTTTCATCGTCTGTCATAGTATCCATGGAAATCCACAAATTCAATCGCCTAAAATTCATAAACACGAGTAAACATCAATCTTCAATCATAACCTATTTGCAATCACACCTATAAACAACCATATTCATCAACATTCCCACATCCTACATTCAATCACATCCTACATTCATCCCCATTCCCACATCCTACATTCAATCACATCCTACATTCATCGACATTCCCACATCCTACATTCATCCACATTTCACATCCTACATGCATCCCCATTCCCACATCCTACATCCAATCACATCCTACATTCATCCACATTCACACATCCTACATTCAATCACATTCTACATTCATCCACATTCCATATCCTACATTCAATCACATCCTACATTCATCCACATTTCACATCCTACATTCAATCACATCCACATCCTACATTCAATCACATTTCACATCCATACTCAAAACACCATATTTATCTATGCAATATATAAACACAACAACATATCAAATTTAAATATAAACCATACTAATAAGTTTTGCAACGTCATAATTCAAATATCATGTCTACTACATAATAATATTCCAAAAAAATAGTGTCTTTATAACGCAATACAATTAGTTTTCAAAACAAAATTTAAGCCACTCGACCCGCTCTTCCACTGCCATTTCCATAAACATGACCTTCTTAATTGGTGTATCCAACCATGAAGGAGCGCGATACTTCAATTCTGTAGGCAAGTCCGGGATTTCCCTGAGGGCGTTGACGCAACCTCTTACAATATCGTCTTTCATCATGAAATTCTGAAATGTCTGAGCAATTTGATCTATTGCATCAAAAATTCTGCTACTAGTGTCATTATCGGGCATTTCGGTTCTCTTTCTACGACGACTTGAAGATGACCATTTACTTCTTTCAGATTGATTACCTAGAGACTCATCCATGCTTAATAATGGTGATGGAGTATCCCTAACTATATCAACATCCGCTGGCTCATCCATGGGGACATGTTCTGATTCACGGATCACCTCATCGCCCTGATCTACAAAGGTTGTAGCTCCTGACCCTACTGCTATTGTGTTTCCCACCACTACAGCTAATTTGTCGTATAGGGGGCAGCCTTCACGTCTATACTTCTCAGCATCTTTATGCTCCTACAAGAATAAAACATTATTTAGACGTCTTGGAATAGAGTTATACTAATGCAAAAAACATAAAAAATATTTTATAGTACATCATGTAGTCAAGCCATACAGATTTACTGACCTTTATGTAATCAAGCCATACAGAATTACATGCAGTAACTCGTTGTGTGGTTGCATCCCAACCAAACCCACTAGTGTTGATACAGCTCGTTACCGTTTGGTATGTTTTCTTTCATGCTCTTGTTCGATTCTTCACCTGCTCAACAGTTTTTTTCATGATTGTGTCTTCATTGAACTTATTTACACAGTCCATGTATACCTCACGCTTCCACACCCCGTTAGGCAACTTGTTCCCTAGATTGACCTGCTCGACCAAGAGATCGAGCATTTTGCTATCATCATCGAATGTCCAAATATCATATGTTCGACCACTTGGTTGTCTTCTTACAGCCATGTATAATCTAAATCCGATACAGTCCTCACAGAAAAAACTTTATCAGACAACCTTTACTCGTCACGAAAACACAAACCATAAAAAAAAAAAAAAAACACAAACCATAAAAAAAATACCATGTGGTGGATATGTATAATACTCGAATCTCCTCACCACATGGCAAAAACATTTCATAGCACTTCAAAAATTCTCAACAACATTCTCACACATTTCAAAATTAATTAAATTATTTTCACTAATGTATATGCACTAAACAATGAAAACACACACACATCAAATCCAAATTCACTGAAGACCCCTAGTAGAGCCCCATATAACTTCGCAGTCACTATGAACCGTACCTCGTCAGTGATGGGGGTTGGGTTTCGTTGGCTAATGGACGCCCGTGTAAGCGACTCAACCTTGTTTGAATTGGACTAAAACCCCTAAACACTAATTCCAGAACATAATACCTTAAAAGCCCAAAACCCTAACCCCCTCCCCCCCAAAACCTAAAAAACCCTAGAGCTTAAAAACACAAAACCCCCAAAATCTTAAAAACCATAAACCCCCTAAACCTTAAAAATCTTAATCCCTAAAATACCCTAAACCCTTAGCCTAAACAGTAAACCCGAAACACAAACCATAAAAAAAATACCATGTGGTGGATATGTATAATACCCGAATCTCCTCACCACATGGCAAAAACATTTCATAGCACTTCAAAAATTCTCAACAACATTCTCACAGATTTCAAAATTAATTAACCCCCAAAACCTAAAAAACCCTAGAGCTTAAAAACACAAAACCCCCAAAACCTTAAAAACCATAAACCCCCTAAACCTTAAAAATTCTAATCCCTAAAATACCATAAACCCTTAGACTAAACCCTAAACCCAAAACACAAACCATAAAAAAAAAAACTAAACCATCAAACCCTAAACCCTATCACCTACTAAACTCTAAACCCTAAACACTAATTCCAGGACTTAATACATTAAAAGTCCTAAACCCTAAACCCTACAACCTAATTCCAAACCCTAAACCCAAAAAACCTTATAGCTTAAAAACCCTAAACCCCCTAAACCTTAAAAACCCTAATCCCTAAAATACCCTTAACCATAAACCCTAAACCCTAATTACTGGACCCTTAAATACTGAGCACCAGACCCTAAAAATAATCCATACACGAATCAAGAATTTAGACTATAAACCGTAACCCTAAATCCCAAAATAATGCACAAATCACCCCCAATTACGCACTGAAAATAAATTTAAATCAAATAAAACACTAATTTAATAAAAAAAATTAGGGTTTAGGCATACCTTCTGAAATTTGGGGAAATCCGAAGCCGAAGGGTGAAATCGAAGGGGGAAATCCGAAGCCGAAGGGTGAAATCGATGCCTAATCGATGCCTAATCGAGACTAGCCAGAGAGAGAAGGGAGTGGGAGGCCAAAAGGGAGAAGAGAGGGAGAAGAGAGGGAATAGAGAGAGAGAAGCGAGAGAGAGCTTGTCCGAGAGAAGAGAGAGACTCACGGAGACGAGAGAGGGGGTGCGAGAGAGAGGGCGAGGCCGAGAGAAGACCGAGAGTTGAGGCCAGAGACGAGAGGGAACTGAGATGGTGGCCGAGATCAACGTCAGGGGTGCAGGGAGACGAAGGACGAGATCAATGTCGGGGGCGCAGGGAGACGAGAGAGGGAAGGGAGTGCGGGAGAGAGGAAGAAAAAAGAAAAATGACGACGCGCGATGGGGGGGGGTGTGAGGAGAGAGAGGAAAAAATACGAACGTCGCCCGTCCTTCAATTCGAAGAAGATCAAAAAGGGCCTTCTTCCACATGATTGAAATTAAACCGTGGAGATGAAGGGCCCCTTCATCCCCTGCATCGAGATGAAGCTTCATCTGCGTTCCACTAATGACTTCAAATTTTGAAGGGCGTTATGTGGTTGAAGATCATCTTGCCCTTCAAGTTGACTAAGCCCCCTCCCCCTCAATTCAATTTTCCACTTCATTTCCACTTCATTGTGGACTAACCCCCCCTTAGTCGTCTACATGACTTGAAGTCCGACTCTCCACTAATAACCCAGGAGATTAACTGAGTAATGCGTCTGAAGTTCATCTTCTGAGTCAAGTTGACTAACCTTCCCCAAATAGAATAATTATATCAATAATCCTCTAGATCGGGTTAGTCCACAATAAACTTGAATTGAAGTGAATAATTGAATTGAACTTAAGGGGGGGTTAGTCAACAAACTAGAAATTGAATTGAATTGAACAAGTTCATGTTCGAAGATGGTGTTAGTGTGGACAAGTTCATCTTCATCTTCGAAATTTAAAACCATTGATTTTATTACTTATAAAAATGAGTTAATTAAACCAAATGTTTGAGTTAACAATATTTTAATTACCACTATTAAATCACTAATACAATAGAGTAAATAAAAAATAAATATTATTAATAAATAAAAAAGTATTATATTAATAACATAAGACAAATTTTTTACATGCTATTAATTACTAATATATTTTCACAAAATTAAAATTAATTAATTAATCAAATGCATACTTTAATTATATTTTATTTCCAGAAACAATAAATATGAAGTTTAATATAGTAATAAAATTAAACAAAATTAATAAATAAATAAATATACAACTTTATTAATAACCTAAAAGAAAGATTATTGAAATAACAAGTTCGTGCCATGGCAAGCTCCCTTTAGATTTTAAAATAAAATAAAAACAAACCCCCCCAAATAAACTATTATTATAATATCAAGTTATCTTCAATTTCTCATGTTCTATTCTTTCTTTGGGGGGATTAGTAATTTAGTATGTTTGAAATTGCATTATTCGAATTCTTTTATTGGGATTCTATTATAGACATACAAAATTCTATAATAAATACTTTTAGATTATAGGATTCTAGGGTTTGTTTAATTATGTGGAGTTTTTAAGGAATTGAGGTTAATATAATATAATTAAAATTATTATATTAAATTTTAATTTTATATAGATTATGAATCCCATTTACAATAATAAATGAACAATCATGTCAAAATTTAAAATTTGACATTATTTTAATCAGTTGAAAGTTTCCTTTGATAGTCAGCTCATAACTCACAAAAATGAAATAACACAAAAGACGAATTCCATACCAGTGTGTAAATGCATCGAATTTTACTTCATGTAACAATTAAAGTACAAAGCCATATTTACATTTGACAGGAGCCAGTGAAGGCTTATGTATACAGAGGCTCAATGCCTCATAGCCCACCCTCAGTTCGCAGGAAGCAATTTAGAAACAAATGTGCAGACAAGGAACTTCACTCTTGTCATTTCAAACCTCTAAGGGATTGATCAAAACCATAGCCATATCCGGAAGCACTGCAATGCAGTTGATCATATCTTGCTAGGACTCCAACACCAGCCATCCCTGATAGTATGTTTGCAGTAATTCCTCTAAACAATGTAATCGGACCTTCACGGGAAACAATTTCCTAGAGGGCATGATACGCGTTCTGATATTTGCATGGTTGGCCAAAAGTAAGCATCGTTCTTCTCCGGAGGGTATCAAATGGATATTCACATATTCCAGAAAATGTTGTAACGAAAGCAAGTTGCTTCATCCTAATGCAAAACTGGCAAAGAAATTTCCCTGCAAAAACGAAAGCAAGTTGTTTGTCAACGTTTTTTACTTTAAAATCGACAAATGTTAATGAGGCCTGCAAATGAGAGCAAATGAGGTGCTTGAGGGGACAAACAACCTTTGCAGTCTAATTGTGATGCAGGCAAGTAGTAAGGTGATATTTTCAGATACCTATTTACCGTAATCAAGCTTTTAATAAGATCAATTCAAGGCAAGTCCCAGGACCAACAACAATTTGCAAAAGAACAGAACAAACTTGTTCACGACTTTGCATTCCAATGGCATTCATGACGCCTAATGAAATTTAAATTAGTTATCAAGTACATTGAAGTGTACGAAGTTTAGCTGGCATATCTAGTTGTGTTGCGTTAAATTTAGAGAAAAATATAATCAAAATTACAGCAAGGATATTATGGCCAATCAGGCTATTTTCAAGCGGTCTTACCAAAATGTCCTAAAGAAAATATTAATCAGGGTATATCTTCAGGCAGCTATACTAAATTGATAAGACTTTAGCAAAGGTAAGTTCTATTTTCTTACCTGTAGTGGTCCCATGAGAACAATGGGCTTCATGGTGTCATATATTCTGAAATAAAGTCCCCTGTAAATGGCGATTCCAGTAATTGAAACCCCAAATCCCCTATATAGTCCTCTAACTCCATCACTTGATAGTGTTTTCCTGTAGACATCAAGTAACTCCTTGAATTGGCGACGGCCAATGGAAGAGGATTCTACAGCATCTGTGCCAAGACGTGTTCATGCATAATCCAAATGGTACAAAGCTAAGGATGTAATGGCCCCAGCAGCACTGCCTTAAGTATCCATCTTTTTCCTTTGATTGATCAAAGATGCTCCTGAAGTAATCTTTAAAGGCAAAATTGAAGGCCTGCGTCAAAGAAGCAATTTTGCTTACTGTATCAGGATGAAAATCTATTCTAGATTTAACTAAGATAGAGTTTACTATAATAGTCGAAGTGCTCTGTCAAATAATTTTCTCCATGTATGTCAGAACCAGCCAGACAATACCTCATTCTCCATTCTGCTACATCATCAAGCTACTCTTCTCCCAAGTCTTTCCTCACCTCTTCCATCCAAATCATTCCCAGCATTCCTCTATTCCTGTTAGCTCTCAATCAAAATGATAGTAATCTCCTCGCTGTAGAACTATTAATCCTCTTTTGGTCATTCAGAAACCATCTTAAATGACTCACCTGTTTTCTCATTTTTATCCTACTCTTCATTGTTTTCTCATTTATTTCCTACTCCTGATTGTTTTGTAATGAATCCAATTCTAGTTTTCTCTTTCGTTATTCTGAGACACGTCCCTCAATATGTAAGCATACATAAAAGATAGAACTCCATTATGTTATATATCTGTTGCAATTTTCTCAAAATGGGGCCAGCCTGACTTGCAAGGCAACTTACTGAAGTTGACATTGAGTTTTGTGCTACTTTAACTTAGTAAAAACATCAACAGCAGGAAGGATTGCAACTTCATACTATACAGCAAGATTATTTGAATTGAGGAATTAAGAGGATACTTGCAACTTTGCAAACGGTAGAGACGTTGCCCAATGACTTGCACAAGTGTTGGCTCGTTCATGTGAGAAAATACAGGTTTGCAAAATGTTGAAACCAGTGCGCTAAAAGGCTCGAACCTGTTAGGAAAGCAACCCCACGGATCTTATACAAGGACTGGCCCGGTCGATACAAACACAAATTCCAACACTCCCCCGCACGGGAAAACCCGTGGACAAATTCACCGGAAAAACCCGGGACAAACTCCTGGAAAAACCCAGGACAAATTCACCAGAAATACTTGGGACAAAATTCGGTGGGAGCGGGACTCGAACTCGGGACCAACCTGCTCTGATACCATGTTGAAACCAGTGCGCTAAAAGGCTCGAACCTTTTAGGAAAGCAACCCCACGGATCTTTATACAAAGATGGCCCGGTCGATACAAACACAAATTCCAACACTCCCCCGCACGGGAAAACCCGTGGACAAATTCACCGGAAAAACCCGGGACAAACTCCTGGAAAAAACCCAGGACAAAATTCGGTGGGAGCGGGACTCGAACTCGGGACCAACCTGCTCTGATACCATGTTGAAACCAGTGCGCTAAAAGGCTCGAACCTTTTAGGAAAGTAACCCCACGGATCTTTATACAAAGATGGCCCGGTCGATACAAACACAAATTCCAAACGGTAGAGACGTTGCCCAATGACTTGCACAAGTGTTGGCTCGTTCATGTGAGAAAATACAGGTTTGCAAAAGGTTCAGGAAGTCGATGAATCAAATAAGGCTATATATCCATCATCACATAAACCCATCTTTCTCTCTTCAAAAACAAGAACACCGCCTACAGAAAGAAAGAAATTTTAACTCCCATTGACGCTCAATACCTTATTTCAAACATCGGAATTATATGTTTGACGCTCAATTCCTTCTTAGTAAAAATAACCATTTCTCGAGAACAAGTAAACAGAACGACATACAAGGAAACTCATACAAACGAGAGTTACGAAAATTACACGCTACCTGCGTAGGAAAATAACGTATATCATTCGCCTGGTTTCCTCTCCACAAAGCAACAAGGCCTTCGTCCCTCAATACCCGTGTGAAGCAATTGCAAATCCCTGCATAGGGGCTCACTACAAATCCTCTTTTCATCATCTCTCCCTGGTTCTGTGGGGAGGCCGCAGAGAGACAGAGGCCGATGAGACGGAGACCGGAGAGAAGAGAGGGAGCAGAGAGCTCGGGGGGCGCAGGGAGACGAGAGAGGGGGTGCGGGAGAGAGGGCGAAAAAATCGAAAATGAGAAAGACCGAGAGAGGATGCGGGAGAGAGGGCGAAAAAAATTGAAAATGAGCGGGAGAGGGAGGGAAAACAATAAAAAGCCGGAAACGTCGAGGGTTCGAACCCCCGCGTTACTTCACGTAGATGATTGGAAAAACAGGGGCGGAAACCAAATTCCATAACTTAAAACGTACGGATAATATTCGGATTCATCTTATTCGAATATGACTAACCCCTTCTATGGACTTTTCTATCCCAAGATTAATTATTTTTCCCTCGTAGGATACTCAAAGATTGATTTTATAGATGGTCTGGATGATAGAAGTACCTTAGGCACATGTCATTTTTTGGGAACTTGCCTAATTTCATGAACTGCACTATGCTACTGCAAGATTTTTTGGACGAATCAAACTCTTTAGGACTACATTGAATTTGAATCTATTCATATTTACTACGACAATAATTTTCTTATTAATTTATCTTTGAATTTGATTCATCATAGTAGGACCAAACAAATAAAAATAAAGCATCATTTTCGTAGGGAATGTTCAAAAGGGGTGGTTAATTTGAAATTTGATCAAACTGATGCATTTAAAAAATCCCTAATCACTTAAAGTTATACTAAAATTACAAGTGATTTGGGCATGTTAAATATGCAAGCTCCTTGAAGAAAATTCCAATTCATTACGTTTAAGAGTCATATCTATAAATAAGGAGTCGAATCTTTCTTTTTAAACAAGTTGAATCCTTGTGAATAGAGACTAAAAACAAGGTTAAATAAAAGGAGTCAAATCCTTCTAGTGGACTAGACCCCAATAGACTTCAACGAGATATAAAACAACCTAGAGCAGTTGAATCATTTGGCATGGAGCCAAATTTTCAAAAAACACAAAAAGCAACTATTCAAAATATTTTAGACTGTTCATCTTTCCATGTAATCTTTCCTTTGCTTTATAGCATGTGTTACTTCCCTTTTTGTATGAATCATTTGGATGGACTTTGGTCAATCAAACAAGTCTACTGCAACAAATTTTGTTTCGGATTTTTTGAGCTACAAAGCATATGCAATACAAATCATTAGTAACTTAAGTATTTGTTATCATCAAAATTGTCTCAATGAGAATCTTAAGACAAATAAGAGAGAACCCTAAAACTATCCTCTTCAGACTTAACATGAATTACTATATCTAGTTTTCTCTCTTCTACCCTACATTCAAGCTTTGGAAGAGCAAATAGTAGAATAGGCATTACTAAATCACTCTTAAGCCTAAGTATAAGGTAAGTTTGATTTTCTTCTTTTGCTTTTCTACTTGACTTTTCTTTTAATATGTCTCTCTTTCATTGATATGCCTTTCTACTTGTTTTCATCTTGTTCAATAGCTTCCTCTGCATGAATTAGTTCATCTTGTCTCTTTAAAACAACAACTTCTTGGTGTGTGATTGTTTTTTTATAGGTTCATTTGACATATTTGGTGTTTGTTAAAGGTATTTTTTGTTAGACTAGAATTCAATTCCTCTTGTCGTCTTCTTTACAATTTGCCCATTGGATATTCTGGCAAATGACTTTTATTTGCCCGTGATGATAGCTTACAAAGAGTTGCTCAAACTTGAAAGGCTAGGGTCGTTTCAAGGGATTCTTCACATAGTTTTCAAAATCACTCTAAGAATAATCGTTCCCTTGAAGTTCATCTTTATTTAATTATTCTTTATTTTTCAAGTTTTTGGTATAAATACTTAAGTTGTGATAATGTTTTTAAAGGTATTTAGACATTGTAAAGTGATTATATGTTTTATTTTAAAATATAAAATATTTTTTTATTTTTTTATTTTTTTATTATTTTTTCTATTTGCTTGTCCATTTTCTTGTTTACACGATACGAAATCAAGTAAATAAATGGAAGAAAAATGCTCTTATGTATAATCAATTGAAACAAAAAATGGTATTTGAAACAATATACAAAATAACTTATTTTGTTCTATCCTGCACACCATTTATAGTCCTATATTATGGCCCACTCTATGTCATCCTTCAATGCATCTACTAGCAATAAAATGGGTTATTAGTTTAGGAGATTAGAATCTCAATGATATCTTCTCACTTTTTCTCTCCTTCCAAGTTCTCATCTTCTAAATATGTTATACTTGTCCATGGGTCCCCTTCTCATGTCTACGGTGAGGGTGTGGCTTATGCTACCATTGTTTTTTTATGTCTATAAATTTTCCATTACCTTTACTTATTATTTAAAAAGAATTAAGTTAGAAAGAAATTAAAATGAATGAACATGAATCATGAATACATAGAAAATTAAACCAAAACTTACCCATTGAAGTATATTATTTAGGTAAATAAAAAAGGCCACCCAACATTGGCTTAGGTTCATATTATTTTTAAATAAAAAAGAGTAGTAAAAAAGTTAAAAGTTGAGTTTAATAAGTAAGGTTACGAGTATTTTATGCATAGATAATATAGTTTGGCTCGAGTGTCTGCGCATGCATGTGCTTGTGTTTTTTCCGGGGAACTTGGCTACCGGGTGATTAGGACATTTGAACTCTGCCGGTGGACAAAAGCAGAAGAGCAAAGCGTGAGCGGAAGAGAGGTGGACGAAATGGCTTCTCTAAGCAATTTTCCTGTTGTTGCCAAGTCTACGCCTCAATCTTCTTCGTCTTCTTCTCGACCTCTCTCTAGCTCTAACAAGCATCTTATATCTTTTTCCTCTTCTTTTCATTTACCCCTCTCTTCTTCAACCAGTATTACCGGTTCTTCTCTTTGTCTTTATGAGTCCCTGATTCGGAAGCATCTGAAATTGTCTCATGATGGGACGCACGCGAAGCTCTCAATTTTTACTCCATTTGTTCCGGTGAGTGTGGAGAATTTGGGTTGTTTTGGTTCCTTAACGGATATTTATTCAAGACTACATTCTGTTAGATTATGCTTAATTGATTTTTCTTCGAGGACATGTATGTGAAAATGATATTCCTTTGCATTATTTTTTGTTGAAGTAACATGGAAAATGAAATTTGCACTTTTTTATAGTATTTTATGACCATGAATTCTGTTTCAGTGACATCCGGTTGAAACCACTGCTCTCATCCCGGTTGTATGGTGTACAAGTTCGGAGTTCCTGTCTAAATGACTAGTCAAACTTAGATGCCTCTTCCCAACTAATGTTCCAAACCCATAACCAATGTGCAACTATTCACAAGCTATACTTTATCACGCATAGGCCTGAGCAGACAACCTAAGTCATTGTGCAGTATGTATAGGGTTTAACCACCAAGACTGTCCCTCACGGGCAGGCCTGGATAGACACTCCTGTCTCGGACGCTGTCAACATAAAGAGAAACTCTTTTCTTTTAGGATCATCTTTAGCCTGTGTTTTCCTTTTCATTCATGATTTGTTGAAGCAAGAAAAACGTAGGATAACTAACAGCAATAGTTCAGGATGCTAATAAGTAGAGAAAAGAGAATCTTATGGTAAAAGGAAAATAAAAGGACAAGTCGATAATAAAAGGAAAATTAATCTTTCTCAGCATGATGATGGTACTGGAATGGTTCATGAGATGCATTAAGTTTGTTCCTTGGTATTGAAATAGAGAGAAACTCTACAAGGTTTACAAAACCTGCTTTTTGTGTATTTATAGTTTCTATTTTTCATGCTTGTTCTTGGCATTACATTTTTACTTCATGTGACTTTGGTTTAAAATTTGTCAACTTTATATGTTTCCTTTATTTAATCTGGTTTCATTGTATTTTTGTGACCTTTCTTTTCTATTTTTTGGGGAATTGTTTCTTTTGATATACTTGCTTTTCTTACTGGCTAGGTCATGGCAGCTTCCAAACCGGAGCCTTTAAAGGTAATGATATCTGGGGCCCCTGCCTCTGGAAAAGGAACACAATGTGGATTCATATCCAAGAAAGTGAGTTCTGCTGTCCTGCTTTCACAGTGTTCTTCTATTCTAATGTTTGTATGTACATAGACTCACTCCTAATACACATTCTTGCTTCCTCCTACTCATAATATTTGTATAGAAATATATTTTATATTAATACATAAACACAACTGTAAGTACTTATCTACTCATAGATTGCCCTGAGTATGGTTGTGTTAAGCACCTTACTGTGCATGAATGAATGTAATGAAAATAAAAAAACCACCAGTTGAGAGCTTAACCTGAATAGCTGTGCCTATTGTTGATGGGAGCCATACCATATGATTGGATTTAACAAGAAATTTGTTTACTTACTAATAAAAATATTTTCTCCTTGATGTTAACTGGATAGGCTCTTCTTTCTCACTCTTATCCTCAACATGTTTGTATTTGATGTGAAGATGTGACTTTATCTTTTGTGTTTGATCAAAATGGGGGAGGGGTTTGGTTGTTTTAGAACTTGTAAGTTTGCCACATGTTTCTTCTTGTTTGTCCTACTGTAATGAATATCTGAAAATGAATAAGGTTTTTTTTAGCAACTTTTTATGAATTTCTTCTGCTGAAAAAAGTAACAAACTGAATCAAATAGTGTTCATTTTTGCAGTATGGATTGACACATATTGCTGCTGGAGACCTTTTAAGGGCAGAAATTGCAGCTGGCACTGAGAATGGAAAGCGAGCCAAAGAATACATGGAGAGAGGACAGTTGGTTCCTGATAAAATTGTTGTCACAGTAATTTTTATCCTTTTGGATTTTATCTGTTTTCCTTTTCAATCTTAGTTAACCCTCTTAACTTCTTTTTTTTCTAAAAATATTTTTAACTTTTATCTAATTTAGATGGTGAAGGAGCGTTTGTTTCAGTCTGATGCTCAAGAGAATGGCTGGCTTTTGGATGGATATCCTCGGAGTTTATCTCAAGCACAAGCCCTGGAAGACCTTGGCATCGAACCAGACATTTTCATTGTTCTGGATGTAATTTTTTTGTTTGTCTTGACAGAGCTTGCACTGCATCAATTTTGAAACTGATATACTTCTGTTGCCAATTGCCTAATTCCGTTTTGTGCAAACTGGTATGTGTAGGTCTCAGAAGATAGCCTTGTGGAGAGAGTGGTTGGTAGGAGGTTAGATCCTGTCACTGGAAAGATATACCACCTGAAGTATTTGCCTCCAGAAACTGAAGAAATTGCTGCCAGGCTTACCCAGCGGTTTGATGATACCGAAGAGAAGGTGTGTCTTTGCCACCTCAACCAAATTCTTTCCAATTCTCATGTCCTGGTGACATCACTGTTTACTCTGGGACACCCTTTTGTTAGTTTTTTTTTTTTTAAACCTCGTTTAGTGAGGACAGGTCATATTTTATTTAAAGGTTTTAATATGGGTGCAATGATTGCACTCAGAAAATTATAGTGTAATTGTTTCCTTTTTTTCCCCACTACTGTGCAGGTGAAATTAAGGTTGCAGACTTTCCATCAGAATGTGGAAGTTGTACTGTCTAAGTACAAAGATAACATGGTTAAGGCATGTTCTCTCTTTGTTGTTACTAAAATCCTACTTCTTTAAGCTTCCAGATATTATTTGATCCATGTGATGCATGAATTCATTCTATTCTTATTATTTCTTAATAAAATTTAGTTGTTGGAAAGGGGTGGTCAACGCTGGGGTAATGGATACATGCAGAAGTGCCCAAATTTGTTTCCTGTAGTATTTCTGAACCTCATTTGTATGTGCAAATAGTTTAGAAGAAAGAATATCATTTGTCAATTCTCTCGAGATTGTTTGGAGTTTTTGGTCAATATGTGCAAAATTGTTTTGAAGTGTTCCCATTCCCCCCACTGTCGTGAACCTTCTAAAGTCTCCAATAGAGAGGGAAATTGTGTTTGACAATGGGAATAAGGGTTTCTTGAAGGAAAAAGAAGAAGATAAGCTGACCGGAGTTTGTGCTTGAGCTTTTGCAGAAAGACACATGAAGAAACAAAAATAAAGTCGGTTGTTCTTAACTGCCCTTCTCAACCCCGAATTTTCTCATTAAATAGATGATTATATCCTTAATATTAACCTTAATTGATACCTAATAAGTATACTGCCCCTCACCCAACTACCTAAACTACCCATACAAAAGCTTAAAGAATAATATAAATATGCCTTCGTGGCATCTAATATACCATCCCTTTTACAGGAACCTCATCCCTGAGATTTGGTAGTGACCAAGGTCTTGCACTTTTATAGTCTGCATCTAATTGAGGATCAAAGGGCACTCGACGTTTGGGCCACTAGTAGTCAGTAAGAAGAGATGCTAAACCTCTCACTTATGGTTGTAAATTTGATGGAGCTCTGACTTCAAGGCACCTACAAAGCATTCCACTTAAAACTTATGGTTTTGTGCTTGGGAGCTTCAATTTGGGTTGTTGACATGGGTTTTCTTTGGCTGAGGTGGAGTCAAGATTGTGAACTTTGGCCGGTTGGCCCTTTCGTGCTCAATAGCCTGGCCAGTGTCATAAATATTTTGTTCGTCCTGGTGATTGCTTGAGATTTTGAGCTTCCTTTGTTGTTAATAGCGAGTGATGATTTGGTAGATGCACTCTGTTCTCTCTTGAAGAATCTCTTCTAGCTTGATTTTGAAGTTTTCCAAGGCATGGAGTAGCCCTGTGTGTTCTTTGGTAACTACCTAGTCACATAAGGTTGAGGTGATGAAGTCATCTTTCGTTGGGCACTACCTACTTCCACATGACCTTTGCTTTGTCTAACAATTATTTCTCCTTGCACAAGAATTGGATTCAGAAGTTGTTTTTTCGTTAGAAAGTAGACTCACCAAGCTTTCTTTGAAGATAAACTTTATAATTTAAAGTTCTACTTTTGATGGCAAAAATCATCATTTGATGGAAGCCTCATTCTACTGTTTGCAACCTTCTTTTTGTTTGACCTGCATTGCTTATAATGTCGATTTCTCTTTGTAGAAAAATTGGAATGAAAAGTCGTTTCTGGTGTTGGAAATAAGACTCAAAGATCTTTTTTATAGGTGTAATTCACAATAAAAAATTATGGAAGTAAAGGGTTTGTTGCCCACAAAAACTTTTGCTGAAACTCTAAGACTTGCACTAGAAAACCAGACTCTCTTTATCCCAAGAATGAGCTACTTTAATACCAATTGCTACGAACCTTCTAAAGTCTCCAATGGAAAGACAATACAGTGCTCAACAATATGAATAAGGGTTTTTTAACAATTGAGGAACATAAGCATTTTATTTAGGGATTGCCACCACCTAGCGGTTCACATGTGCTTGCATTATCTCAAATTTTACTCATTGTCTTTGTGATTGCAGATCGATGGCAATGCCTCCAAGGAAGATGTTTTTTCAGAAATTGATGCAGCATTAACCAGAGTTTTCGAGCAAAAGAGAAGCTAATTCATCATCCATGGCCACTGTGTCCATTAAAAGCTGATAGAAGCCAAGTTGTTTAATTTGTGTTGGTTTTCATTCAAAATTACTGCTGTAAAGTTGATTAATTGTGTCAATTTTTTATTTTAATATAAATTTGAGATGTTGGTGTGCTGTGCTTATCTGATGCACCCTGCAACTCAGAATCAAATATCCATTTTAAGGAAAGATAACTCCTTTTGCCCAATTTCTTTAAGAAGTAGACAACAATGCATAAGTCTTGTCCGACAGAGTTCGGTTAATCTTCAATGTTTACTTGAATCAATTATTTCAAGCCTGGTAGTACATTCTTTTATTTTATTAATGGCTTATAGTTACTTGGAAAAGGATACCGGCCCGTGTTAACCTAATCGGCATCTTTCACCCACTTTTCCCAGTTAAGAGAGCCACTCCCTGAAAAAGTTTGGGTTCTTTATTTTTAAGTAATAGAGATTTAATTCCATCAGTAAACACATTGCTCCTACTTTTTGCTCATCATTACAATTAGGTCCAAGGGTGGGTTTTGTTTTCATCATTACAATTAGGTCCAAAGGCAGGTTTCTCGCCTAGGTGAGATATCTCAGATTTTCAAATGGGGAAGATGCACACCCTTGACCTGACCAAGCCACATAAAATTCCAAAGGTGAATCTCTCTCTCATTTAAATGGTTGTTTAAGGGTGTGTTTGGCAGCCACAGAAAAGGAAAGAAAATAAAAGAAAAAAGTTAACTTCTTGTTATTTGTCAACAAAAAATCATTGAGATAAAGGAAGTAAAAGAGAAAGTTACTATGTTTTTCTTTCCTTAAATGATGGAAAAGAGAGAGAAGGAAAAAAAAAAAGGAAAATCATTTTTATCAAGCTCCCTATTTCTCTCAAATGGCTTCCTCTAATTTGTGTGGTGGCCTTATTGTCTCCAACTCTATTTCCTCCCTCAACGAGTCTTTTACAAGAAGATTCTTTATCAGACTTGCAGATATCTCTCTCCCCTCTCTCCCATGGGTCCTTTATTCCCGCAACTACATCTTTGACAACATTTTTCTCAATCATTCTCTTCCATTTCTCTCCTCTTTCTGTTAGTCATTCCCTATTTTTTTTATTTTGACCCATTATTCTCTATATGTAGAGATAATGGCATGTAGTAACCACTTTTTTTTTATGGAAAAAAAAGGTTTATGAAATATGGATCTGATCTAGTAGAGGCAGTATGTGACTTCTCCATCGAGGAACTTCTAAATAGATGCGACGATCTTCTGCAACTTTTGGAATTCGATTGCCATGGCAGGAGGTAAGCATTCATGCTTCCGTTTCAATTCTATTTATGAATTTCGTGATGAATGCAGAAATTCGTTTATGCTTACATTATGGTATCAAAGCGATACCTTTAACCTGCTTTCAATTCTATTAGAGGAGAAATTGAGCGAGCTCTCTATGAGAGGTTCAAGCTCGTCTAAAAAAAAAAAAACGTTGTCTTCTGTGATCATGCGCTGCATGAGACTAGTTTGCAAAGCCAGCCAACCCTTGGTAGTGAGCCGAGAGAGGCGTTGAATGCACCAGTAGTGGTTGCGCACGCCGTCAATTTTTTAAGAATGCGTGCTCTTCTCTTAGCAATTTACGATGTGGAATTGATTCTTGGCATGAGAGCCGATTCTTGCCCCGCTAAAATGCAGTGTTAAGTGGCAGTTGCAGAGTGTCACGAGACAGATGCATGTGAGTGTTGTAGTTGTGTGCTTGTTGGAGGCACAACGGTGCCAAAGAAATGAGATGGCACTACCGGGGAAAGGAGAAAGGAGACGGTGCAGAGGCGTAGTTGTGGGATAGCTAAGACCGGCACTCGGTGCTCCGGCGATGAGACAACTCCGTTCATCTGACGCGATCTTGGCTCTAAGACTAATTGAGTCGGTGCTGGTTGGTGCAGGGTGTGCTGGTGTTGATTACGATGGTGGACGACGTCGAGGTTGTGTTAGAGGCCAGTGCATGGCACTACCTTTTAAGCATGATTGGAGGTAGAAGACGACTTCCAATCCACAAAAACAGAAAAAAAAAATTTAACAATTAGTATGGTTGAGTGCGGCATTAAAATGCTGAGTTGGTTCGGATGGGTTGAGTTGGCAGTGACTCGTCCATTCCAACCTGCGCGACCAAGTCGTCTGAGCAAAGGCTAGGACGACTCGGTTCACATAATTTTTTTTTGTTGAAGGTAGGATTTGAACCTGCGACCTCAACTTAAGGTCTAGCAAAATTATCATTAGGCCATCTCACCTTTATATGATATTATTGGATACATTTGAAGGAAAATTAAATCACTGGAAAATCTATATATTTGTTTTTTGTGCCATTTCTCATTTAATTCATATGAATGAAATTATTTACATACATATATGAATGTATAAATGCATATTTATGATAACTTTTCTCTTATAATTTTTTTTGTCTAGGTTTTATGCATATTTTTGGTTGACCTAAATATAATGAATTAATAATTTTCATCAATTTTAGTCACTTATTTTGATGTCATAATTTTGTTTACATTTGAATAATTGAGAAATTGCCACAACATTCTTAATTATAAAAAAAATTGTCTAATGACATTAAGCTTAGTCACATAAAGTTAAAGACATAAAAATTGTGATTAATCATGAAGATATAATAATATAACCTCATGGGATAAATGTTATATTTAAGTGATTAATCAGGATGGGATAAAAATATTTTAAAAAAAATCTAGTTGCCCACAGGCCTAGTATATTCCTTTACAGACAAATTTTGTATACCATCATAAAGTGACATAAATTCGTTTATATCTTAAAATCTAAGCCCAAAGGAAAGATTATAATGACAAGTTGATTTCTTTATTTGAATTTATTTACATGGGTAAATGTTCAATATTTTGATTATTCCTCCATTATTCCTCTGAATGAAGACAATTATATTGAGTGGAAGGAGAAAATTCTCCTGTCCTTGAGGTGCATGGACCTTGACTTGGCACTTCGAGTGGATGAACCTCCATGACCCATAGAATCTAGTACCCAAATTGACAAAACATCATTTGATCTTTGGGAGAGATCCAATCGCTTAAGTTTTATATTTATTAAGTTTCCTATTGGGAAGAGTATCAGTGGATCCATTCCTGATTATGCCAAAGCAAAGGAATATCTTCAAGCTATTCAGGATCAATATGAGACTTCTGACAAGGCATTTGCGAGCACCCTGATGACCAAAAAGTGTTCCATAAAATTTACTAGCACCAAAGGTGTGCGTGAGTACATTTTGCAGATGTGGGATATGACCACAAGACTAAAATCGAAGGAGATTGAGATGTCTGAGTCAGTTTTGGTTCACTTCATCCTTAACTCACTTTCGTCTGAATACAAACCCTTAAAGATCTCTTATAACACATATAAGGAAAAATGATTGATTAATGAACTTCTGACCATGAGTGTGCAAGAGGAAGGGAGGCTGAAGGAGAGGATTGAAAGTGTATATTTGACGACTCGCGGTAAGAAACAACTTAAGAAAAGGAAGGGAAAATGCATCTTAAACAAGTTAGTAAGGGCGATGTAAATGCAAGACCTGTCCCAAATTCAAGCAATGGCTTAAAAATAAAGGTAATCTCATCTCTATAGTGTATTTTGAATCTATAATGGTTAATGTTTCTCATAACACTTGGTGGATTGATTATGGAACTACAATCCTTGTTGCCAACACCATGCAAAGCTTCTTAAACCAACAAAAATCGACAAAAAGTGAATCTTCCATCTATTCAGGAAACAAGAGGGGTTCACATGTGGAGACGCAATATTGATTTTGTTTTAGACCTTGAAATGACTTTTATGTTCCATCCTTTTCTAAAAACCTTATCTCAGTTTCCAGACTTTCACCTTTTGGTTTCTTTCAATTTCCTTTGTAATTCTCTTCATTTGTATAAAAGAGAATATTCTTGTAGGAAATGACATTTTGGATGATGCGTTGTTTAAACTCTTTTTAACTTCTACCTTTTATTGTAGTCTTACAACTATGCATGGTTCAAATGTTGGCATTAAACGTGGGGTTATATATGAGAAATCCTCCATGTTGTAACACAGGAGATTAGGTTATATCTCCATTGATAGATTTAAAAGATTAGTAAATTATGGAGTCCTTAAAGCTCTTGACTTTACTGATTTTGGTATTTGTGTGGATTGCATTGATGGAAAGCAAAGTAACAAGTACAAAAAAGGTGCCAGGAGGACTTCTGATGTTTTAGAAGTTATACACATTGATATTTCAGGTCCTTATATTGCATGTTTTAATGGTCAGAAATATTTCATTACTTTTTTTTATGACTATACACGATATATATATATATATATATATATTTGCTTTTTGATAAAAGTGAAGCACTAGATGCTTTTAAGGTCTATAAAGAAGAAGTAGAGAAACAATTAGGCACATTTAATAACATCGTGAAGTCTGATAGAATTGGTACATGGAAAAAGGACAATTTCCAGGTCCATTTGCAAGGTTTCTTGAGGAACAAGGTATAGTGGTGTCAAAGTGTTCCGTCCACTCTTGTTAGAGTTTGGCTTTCCACTCCCTAACAGGTTGGCCTTTTTGGGAGTATTGGCTAGGCGTTTGACATAATATCAGAGCTGGGCACCACGTTCTGAGTTCGAATCCTGGAGGAAGCTGTAGGGAATGGGAACAATGGGTGTCCGAGTGGTTTCGTCCACTCTTGTTAGAGTTTGGCTTTCCACTCCCTAACAGGTCGACCTTTTCAGGAGTATTGGCTAGGCATTTAACATGGTCTCAGAGCTGGGCACCACGGTCCACGTTCGAATCCTAAAAGAAATGGTAGGGAACGAGAACGGTAGGTGTCAGAGTGGTTTCGTCCACTCTTGTTAGAGTTTGGCTTTCTGGTCCCGAACAGGTCAGCCTTTTCGAGAGTATTGGCTAGGAGTTTGACATGGTATCAGAGTTGGGCACCATGTTCCGCATTCCAATCCTGTAGGAAGTGGTAGGGAATGGGAACAATGGGTGTTAGAGTGGTTTCGTCCTCTCTTATTAGAGTTTGGTTTTTCACTCCCTAACAGGTCGGCCTTTTCGGGAGTATTGGCTAGGCGTTTGACATAGTATCAGAGCTGGGCACCACGTTCCGTGTTCAAATCCCAGAGGAAGCTATAGGGAATGGAACAGTGGGTATCAGAGTGGTTTCGTCCACTCTTGTTAGAGTTTGGCTTTCCGCTCCCTAACAAGTTGGCCTTTTCGGGAGTATTAGCTAGGCGTTTGACAAGTGGCACAATACACAATGCCAAACTCACCATCTCAAAATGGTGTGGCTGAAAGGTGAAATCGAACATTAATGGACTTGGTAAGGAGTATGATTAGTACCTCTGATCTCCCAGTGTCTTTATGGAGTGAAGCTCTAAAAAATGTCACCTATGTACTAAATAGGGTTCCAACCAAGGCAATTCACAAAACTCCATTTGAATTATTGAAAGATTGAAAACCTAGTTTAAGGCATGTACATGTTTGGGGTTGTCCATCTAAAGTTAGAATCTATAATCTGCATGAGACAAAGTTAGACTCCAAAACAGTCAGTGGAAATTTCATTGGCAACGCGAAAAAAGGGATATAAATTTTATTGTCCATCTCGTGCGACAAGAATTGTGGAATCTAAGAGTGCCAGGTTCCTTGAGAGAGGTGAGATTTGTGGGAGTAGGCAACCTCGAAACTTAGTTTTTGAGTAGCATAATCTTCACATAGATTGGTTGTGTTTCAAGATAATGATCAAGACTTGATTCCTCAAGAAGAACCAATAGTTTAAGAAGCATATCATCATGAGGATATTCCTATAGATCCAGTTAGTATTCTCAACCTGAAAATGTTGAAGTACCATTAAGAAGATCTTCAAGAGTTAGGAAACCTACAATTTCTTCTGAGTATGAAGTGTACCTTCAAGAATCTGACTTGGACATTATTGTTAAAGATGATCCTATTACGTTTTCACAAGCTGTGAGTGGAAATATATTCCCATTATAGAACGATGCCATGAAGGAAGAGTTGGATTCAATGGCTAAAAACCAAATTTGTGATCTTGTTCAATTGCCTAAAAGGTGAAGGCCATTGGCTGTAAGTGGGTTTTTAAAACCAAAAGAAACTCTGTAGGCAATATTGAAATATATAAGGCAAAACATGTAGCCGAAGGGTTTACTCAACTAGTTGATTATTATGATACTTTCTCTCTTGTTTCAAAGAAGGATTCATTTCAAATAATCATGGCATTAGTAGCTCATTTTGATATGGAGTTATATCAAATGGATGTGAAAACGGTTTTCCTCAATGGAGACCTAGATGAAGAAGTTTACATGAAGCTACCTGAAGGTTTCATTTCAGAGGGGAATGATCACTTGGTTTGTAAGCTTAAGAAATTTATATATGGATTGAAACAAGACTCCCGTCAGTGGTATTTAAATTTCCATGATGTTAATTATTCATTTGGTTTTACTGAGAATATCAAGGATCAATGTATATACTATAAGGTCAATGGGAGAAAAATATTTTTTTTAGTCCTATATGTAGATGATATTCTACTTGTTTCAAGTGATTTAAGATTATTTCATGAGGTTAAATGGTTTTCCTCAATGCAATTTGATATGAAAGATATGGGCAAAACTTCTTTTGTCATAGGCATGAAGATTGAGAGAGACAGATCCCGAAAGACATTAGGTTTGTCTCAAGAAATCTATATCAATAAAATTTCAGAGAGATTTCAGATGAAGAATTGTTCATCTGGTATTGCACCTATTGTCAAAGGTGACAAATTAAGTTTGGAACAAGGTCGAAGAAATGATTTGGAGAGGGAACAAATGAAAAACATTCCATATGCTTATGCGGTTGGGAATTTAATGTATACTCAGGTTTGCACAAGACCTGACATAGCATATGCAGTGAGAATGTTGCGTAGATCTCAAAGTAACCCAAGTTTGGACCACTAGAGAGTTGCTAAGACAATCATGTGATACCTTCAAGGGACTAAAGACTACAAGCTTACATATAGTTGATCCGATCATCTGGAGGTGATTGGATATTCAAACTCTGATTTTGTTGGCTTCCTTGACTCAAGAAAGTCAATATCGGGATATGTTTTCTTATTAGCTGGAGAGACCATTTCTTGGAGAAGTGCAAAACAATCTTTAATTACTACTTCTACCACAGAAGCATAATTTGTAGCATGTTTTGAAGCAACATCGTAGGCTATATGGTTAAGGAGTTTTATTTCTGGGTTTGAAATTGTTGACACAATTTCCAAACCATTGAGGATCTATTGCGATAATTCCGTTGCAGTGTTTTTTGGCCAAGAAAAATAAGTCGTAGTAAACATATTGACATGAAGTATTTATCTATTCGAAAATATGTCAAAGAAAACACAGTGGTTGTGTAGTATATCAGCACTGGATTAATGATTATTGATCTGTTGACAAAAGGTCTACCACCCATTGCTTATAAGAGACATGTTGAATACATGAGACTCAGTACTGCTAAGTAATTTTATGTGATTGAGATTCCCTTTATGTTTGTCTCACATTTTTGTCAATTGAAAAACTCCATTAATTTCATAGATGACTTCTCTTATTTAATTTTATACATAAAGTTTAGAAAATGACAATTTAAGTTTAAATTTGATGATCTTGAATGAGCATCTGGATGTTCATTCATAAAGATATATGCCACATATGGTTCTCGTTCAAAAGGAGATTTTTGCATTGTAATACATGGAAACTAATACTTGATCTAAAGGAATTACCCTCATGATTCATGCAATTAAGATTTTTTGGTTTGGGTATAAGGATATTATGTCTATGGGAATTTTTTTTTGAGAACATATCAATATTGAATGATATATATTAAGTATTGAATGGGTCAAGTGGGAGAATGTTAGTTATTCCCTATTTTTTAGTTTGACCCATTATTTCCTTAGATGTATGGATAATGGGCAGTAGTAACCACTTCCCCTTTTGATAGGAAGAGAGGGGTTTATGAAATACAGATCTAGGCAACATGTGACCTCTCCATTGAGGAGTTTCTAAACAGACGAGACAATCTTCTGCAACTTCTGAAATTTGATCGCCATGGCTAGAGGTAAGCGTTCATGCTTCCGTTTCAATTCCATTTATGAATTTCATGATGAATGTAGAAATTTGTTTATGCTTACACTTCCTTCCTAAATCTCCATCTTTCTTCTATTTTTGCCAAGTCACCTCTATATATAAGCTTGTATTCTAGGAGGCATCCATATTTTTCTAGAGTTTGTTTCTTCTTCCCAAATTACCGTTTTGTACTTTGGAAAAGATCACTCTAAAAAAGTTTCTAACGTCCTTTGAGGGTATCAAACAATATATGACTCATATAAATTATGTGGTTAGAGGGACATTTGTTTATCAATGCATCTATCTACCTATGGATCCCACTCATGAGGTAGTATCATTGAATCTGTTTTGAGCATATGCTTTTCTTAACTATGGAATTTCATTATTTTTCCTTTATCATTGCATGTTTTTCCTATCCATTTGATACTAATTTCTTCTTTTTCTCATCTATTTTTTAGGTTGTTGAAGTAATTGCTCAAGGTATCGTCATAAAAGAAAGAAAACTTTATGTCTAAATGATATAAACCAAGGGAAAATTAGGTGCCTAAAATGGGTATTGGGAAGGTGAATTTATAATCATGAAATGAGCTTTGTAGCACAATTTGAGTCCATTGACTCTATATATAATGCAATTTTGTTCCAATTTTAAGAGGTATTATCTCATTTTCTTTTCTTAGATGTAATAGATACTTGTGGGCATATAGGAGGAACTTGTATACCGTAGGTATGTATTGAAACCAGTTACTCTAAAAGATCGACCTGTTAGAGAAGGCATAACGTGAATATTAAAGACAGACGACGGGACTTCTCCAATAGTATGTTTGCTGAAATTCACATACTTGCTTTAGGTATTAAAACTACTACCTCTGTAATTGGTTCAATTTTTTTAACTACCACACTTGTACTAGTTCAGTTACTTGACCTACCCTAAACATTATTTGTAAGTGAGATTTGTCAAGGGATAGGGGTACTAGTTCAATTACTTGACCTACCCTAAACATTATTTGTAAGTGAGATTTGTCAAGGGATAGGGCACAAGCTTCCTCTGGTTTGGATTTTTGCTAACACTTTGCTCTTGTTTTCATGCTATTAAAGCATGTCTATGCAAAACACTGGAATGGGTTTCTAGGTCAAGTTGTAAAGAGTCTTTGCATCTTATCAAAAGTTTCTCTGAGATCATATAGTGAAGCATTCTATAAAATCTTCTACTCCAGGTATATTACTAGTGTTGGCCAGCATGAATGTGCACCTCAGTAAGTGTTACTTGCTACTCTCGTCAGCAATTAATAAAAGGACCTTTACAGCCCCAATTAGCCTAGGTCTCAATTTAGGAATCACTTTGTTGCATTACTATCAGGTGAATTAGGCCAGTAGTTGCAACAAATTGAGTGACTTGATGGATGGGTTTCCCCTTACCCGCAATAATACTCGTGTTATGATTTATACGATTGGACCGACCCGACAAAATTGTGGGATTTTTATTCAATTACTTGGATCTTTTTTTTTATTTCCATTACTGAATTCAATTTAGTGTTGAACCAATGTTTTTTAAATTGAATCCGCCTTCAAACCAGAAGAATGACCAATTTTTATGTCACTCGGTTCTGATTGGATTTGATTAATAATTGAACCAAAATGAAAAACTATACGTGGTTGTTATACTTATAATATTTCTTAACATTATTTCTTAACATTAGACACAAGCTAGAGGTCTGGAGGGGCTGGTTAGATATGGTGCCTGCATATGTTGGGTTGGTAGTTTGAATACCTAATTTTTTTTCACCTCTTCAACACCACAATTGTTGTTAAAGGATTTTCTCAAAAAAAAAAAAAATTAGAGAGAAAATAGAAAATAGAAAAGCTGAGAAAATTTGTTGGGCCTCTTTCCTCTTTCTTGTACTAGTGTAGGGAATGTTGAATAAACCTTTTATTTTGCTTAACTTTTTGTTGGAGCATTTTTTTTTAACATTTGACTTTGTTCAACTTTTTTTTTTTTTTTTTGTTGAACTTTCTATTAGAGAGTTTTGTTACAACATTCACCTTTCTTCAAACGTTGCTACTACACAATTACTATTTCAGATTGCTACTCCACTTCTACAAAGCCTTTGTCCTAGAATTAAAAACTTTACTATAACTTGTAAAACGACATTTACCACGTAGAACCATAATGGTTCAAGTTACAACAACTACCCAAACACTTATGACCAACAAGTCTAGGTTCAAACACCTAGACCCAAAAAGATTTTTTAAATAACAAGATCAATGATACTTGCTTTAAAATTCAACTCACAAAGCCTCTTGAAAGGCAATATCAAAACCAATACAATTCAACTACACTTTACTCCTAGATGAAACTACCAATAATGACTTCAAAATTAAATTGAGAATGCCTAAAGAGAAGTTTTGAAATTCATAGTAAAAGGTTAAATACAAAAAGTATTAGAACTCTCAAATGAAAAAAAAAGTATTATGAGTATGTATGAATATATAAAATAGGAATACTTAGTTTTTTGAAGAAAAACCTTGAGAAGATACTTTCTTCTTGGATTCTAATAATCAAAAGACTTGAGAGACACTGAGAATAGACTTCAAAGCTTCGAAAATTCATGCAAGCAATTGATGTTTAGCTTGGAAAGTCTTTATACCACAAAATTTCAATTCAATAAACTCATCACTGCATAAGATTAGTCATATTCCTAGCCTTTCTTAAAAAGCAGTGAAAAATATTCCACAACTTATGAAAAATATTTGTTAAATTATACTTGTGCTACTAAACATTTTGGTAGGTCACTTACAAGATTTGAAGACCTATAACTCTTGTTATGGACTATGGAAAGTCAGGATTTTCCATATGTGCAACATGGGGTTGAATACTTTGCCTAGAGGTGAATTCTTTTTGCTTTCAATTGTTAGGTATACGACAAAAAGTCCCACATTGGTTAGAAGTGGGGAAGATCTTGGATATATAAGTGTGGACACTATCTCTATTGGTATGGGCCTTTTTGGGGGTAAAACATAAGAGCAAACCCATGAGGGCTTAGGCCTAAAGTGGACAATATCATACCAATGTAGAGATAGGTAGTGTCCATAGTCCCAACATCAACAACTCGTTTAATGGATGAATCATTTCTTTGACTCAAATCTTTGTCTTTTGCTTCCTATAGGGTCGACTCCACTAATTTGGGTCAAATCCGCCATGTTCTTCTTCTTGAGCAAGTGTTGAAATCTTCTCATGTGGTCATCCTGCTAGGGTTGAATCCTTTTTAATTTTAAAACTTATAGTTTGTAGAGTTAGACTTCTTCCTTCATTTTGCTTTCTCTATGGGACTAGCTCCTTCCTTATGGACTCGACTCTTTTTTAAATTCCAGGATTGAATTTTACTTAATTCTCTTGTGATACACTCAAATCTTTTGCATGACTTAATTCTCTAGTGATATGGTCGATTCCTTGAAGGTGTACCCGATTCTTCTTCTGCTTTAGAACTTACTACTAATTCGGTTTTCTTACATATGGGTTCGACTTCTTCCTTAAGTGCTCAACTACTTAAGCATGTACTTGAGTCCATGTTTTTGTACTATACTCCTTTTTTTTCTTCCAAAACTTGCTTTTAACGACTTTTTGAATTCCTTCTCTACTTCTTACATGTGGGCTTGACTCCTATTGTATGGAATCAATTGCTTTTACAAATTTAGTTATACAACCTTATTTTCTCTATTCATAATCACGCAACAAATAAACATAATCCTATGTTTGTTATCATCAAAATTTAGTTACCTAAACCCTAAACCTTATCATGGTATGCTATGACCTTTTGTTACTTGGACTCTTTAGTTTTTGGGTGGTTGAGCTTAGTGTATGTACTTTTTCTTTAATTAACGTGAGTTTCTAGATGTTTGATCTTCAACAATTAGGCCCCTTTTAACTTAAGACCTTTCCTCATTCAAGCTTCAATGCTTAAACCATTGACACTTATCTTTTAACAAATGGAAGGATTTGTCTAAAGGATGGGAAAGAGAAATAAATTCTATGTCTAGGTTATATTTATTTTATTATTATAATCTAAATTTATATATACCAAGAATGAAGGAATTGATAAATAGATTGTAAGTTTTCTTGGGTGTAAAGGTTGACTGAGAGATGTTGATGAAGAGTTCCTTGAAAAATATTTATTCTAAAAGAAAATTCCAATTTCTAGAATATGTAGGTTAACATTAGATGCTACAATAAAAAAAATCATATTCCTATGTCTACTTGTCAAAATTAACTTTTCACTTTTTTGTGTATTGAGCGTTGTTACACAACCTGAATTGGATTGATCAGGTGAAAGGGTTCAATTATACTCATCCTTTGTCTAGGACTAATACTTATAAAACTCATGGGAGGCTCAAAACCGGGTGACCTAGTGAGGTTTCCCAATTTAATAATTGAACCGGGTGACCTATCTTGTCATAAGTTGGCACATATCAAGAGAGGAAGAAGGCATCTTTGTCCTTCTCATATTTACCCCCACTTGTTTAATGTCCTTATCTTTTGAAGAAAGTGAAAAGGAATATTTGAAAGAGAGAAGTTAGAGGGTTGGGATAACAGAGAAGGAAGAAGATGGAAGTAGAGTAGTGGAAAAAAGGGAGATAGAGAGAGAGAGCTAGAAGAAAAAGAGAGAAGAGGAGAGGGGAAAAAAGAGTAGAGGTGTTAGAGCACGAATTTGAGAGCGAAAAGAGGAGCAAGAGAGATTTTAAAACAGGGTTGATTAATATCTTTTTTTAGCCACACTCATGTTTATTGATTTGTTTGGGAAACTCCTTAATCAACTAGGATTGCATAATCCAGTGAGAGATCCTACGAAATTGAAAGGATTATATCAATCTAGGTATATTTCTAGGAATTGAAAGATTACATCAATTAAAGATAAATCTAATATAGTAATATTTTATCTTATCAAGAAGAGTGGGCATTTTTCCCTTTTGCCCTCATGCCCTATTTTTTAGTTTTGCCCCTTATGCCCCCATCTCCCTTCTTTCATGGAGGTGGGACCACTTTCTATTTTGTAGTGGCACTAATTTTCTTTTATTTCTTCTTCTTTTTATCTTATTCCTCTTTTCTTCTTCTTCTCATCTTCTTTGGGGTAATTTTAGGTCTCTATCGCTTTTTTTTTTTTTTTACTGGTGGGGGAGGAGTCCTTTCCATCCTAGAGGGGGCTATTGGTTTCTTTCTTTTCCTTGGGTGATAGGGGAGGGGTCCTTGTGACATCATTGTTGTTGCACCTACTTGGAAGAGCAAAGGGCATGGGTCCTTCCCTCTATCACGAGGAGAACAAGGGAGGGGCAGTATTTTCTTGTAGAACGAGGGAGCCCTCCTTAAAATATTATTTAAGTTTCTTCAATGTCATTTTTGGTCAACCATGTGGCTATTCTCGGTAGATTGGGTTTAGTTGGACTTATTTTCTCTTTAAACATGTTTTTATATTGTAGTATGTAGATTACAAATAAAATAGTTCATAAAATTTGATAAATACATCGATTGCGCTTGGCCAACTTCTTGTACAAGACCTTCTTGAGAAGGCCTTTATTAAAGAGTTTTTTCTCAAAGAAGACCTCTTTAATAGAGAAAATATTGTTTGACCACAATTTATTCAAGAGTACATTAAGTAAAAAATTATGCCTTAGATTTAGTTATAATAATATAACGCATAATCTTTAAAGGTAAATTACTAATATGCGCTTAGTAGCTTAAGCTTTACAACAAAATAAATATAATAGATAAAGATATATTTTAAAGGTAAATTAACAAAATACCTTAGCTGTACATAAAGTTTTATATAAAATAAAATAAATAAATTGCATAACCAATTTAAAGACTAGATTATAGGCTCACCAGTTTGGAGGATTAGTGAGGCCCACATCACGTAGATCCATATTAGGTAACTTATTGTGGTCGGTCTCAAATAAGATGTTTGAGATCATATAAAGTTGAGATTTCTGCTTATGTTAACCATTGATATGACAAATATGTATGAAATTTTATAGTATTATAAGGGTATATTTATGAACTAAATATTTTTCATTTTTTCCAAAATAAATTTCTCTTGTCCAGAGAAGTTCATAAAAAAAATTGTAAATTCACAAGCCAAACTAAACGCTTTCATGGCCTCCCGGATCAACCACATTAATTGTAAATTCCTCGTATACATAGGGATAGTGAAGCAAATCCACCAGCTATTATCATCGTGTCTCTTTCTTCCGTTCCGCGGCTTTTGCCTGCGTCGGAAACCCACCAGGACTCGAACATCACTCACACACTCTCTCTCTCTCTCTCTCTCTCCCTCCCTCTTTCTCGCTGTCACCGTAATGGAAAATCTTGCCCTAGTATCTCCGACAGTACTAATCGGCGGCTCTGTGAGTATCTCAGGTATTCCAGTGAGACGCACTCTAGCTCTTCCCCGAATTTCAAGAGGAAGACCTCGGCAAGTTAGAAGTAGAAATGTTGTTTCGGAAATGATTGGAGATCGTGCTCCTCGAAAGACGTTAGGAATCGGTAATTTGGAACTATCTATGTCTTCTCTTTGATGTTAATTCATTTTCTGTTTTACTTCTAGTTTTTTGTTTTTTAAAAATTCTGATTTTTTTTTTTGGGATAGATTTCAACTTGTATATAAAGTTCGTTTCCACTTTTGAGGTCTGTTTTTACTTTTTTGGTTAGTTTTAGGAGTAGATAATCAATTTAAACTCATTCGTTGATGTAGAGTTTGGTAAATTTAGAGTCTCATGTGATAACAGTTACTGGTGTGACTTTCATTCGCTTGAACTGTGAATCAAAAAACGCTTGTGTCGGTTGCTAATATTTTCTATGGTGAAACTCCTCATTATGTTATTTAGTTTCCTTAAATATACGAAAATTCAGGACGTGTTTGAAATGTATATGTGCACAATTGATATTTATGTTGTTTGATTTTATTACTACTGTTTCATGTTTATATGTTATTTTCAGATTGATTTATTGAATATACAAGGAATAAATTGGC
The DNA here is from genome assembly GCF_029961685.1 of Aristolochia californica. NCBI lineage: Eukaryota > Viridiplantae > Streptophyta > Magnoliopsida > Piperales > Aristolochiaceae > Aristolochia > Aristolochia californica. The sequence goes on along the minus strand of NW_027181815.1, from coordinate 27,298,635 downwards.
TCACGATCATGCTTTGTCCTTTCTTTTTATTTGCAAGATTTGGTTATGAGAGATGTAAGGTTTTCTTCTTTTCATTTTGGATGATTATTATCGATAATCTGAAAGAAATGAATACAAAGAGGGTGGGGGAGTGGAAGAACCTGCTGCCCTGAAGAAAGGACGTTTTAGAAGCTACAACACCCACAATAGGAGATTGCAGGGCAACTACTGGTTTATCAACTGCCAGCGATATAATCAGAGGATAGAAATTTCCTTCCTCTTGTGTGTGCTCCGACGCATTTATGATTGTTTGCTTTCTACATCCGTTAAATAAATCCAATTACAGGGAAGGGGAAAAGAGTATACAATTTTAATTTCTGCTATCTGCGCTACGGCAAGGTTCTGTTTGTTCCGGTAAGGGAAGAGAGTTTGTTCCTGGTGCTTCCTAGTTTATTTTGCTTGTTTTCGATATGGGGTTCATTTTGTATCTTTTTCTTTTTTTCTCTTTCTGTTTACTGATTGTATTGGGTTGTGTTTGGAGTGATGTTTTGTTATGTTTGAGGATGTTTAATCTTTCTGTCATTTTCATTTATTGGGCCAAGTAGTTTATTTGATTAGTATTCCAGTTGTTCTTCTAATTTCAGTTAATATTCCAGCTATTCGTCTAACTTCAGAAAGTATGAATTTTTATTTTATTAGGGATACTAGTTAGTAATTTACCAATATCTGCTTTACCTCTCTCTTTCTATGCGATTTGGCTGCCCAATATCTTCCTTTAACGTGAAAAGAATAACATTTTATGAATCTGTTTCAATTATGTGTTTTCTCACTACTTTGCTTTTTGTTTACTAGATGGGAGTTTTCAAATCCGACATTAAATAACTCTTTCAATGCAGCCATCACAGATTTTTTATGTCAATTGTGTGTCAGTAGTTCATCCATCTATCTACCAAAAACACTGAAATCCAAATTATTGTATTAATACACAATAAACTGTAATAATTAATTATATGTAATTACTGTATTAATTAATAATACAGTTAATAGTACACAATTAATAATAAATTATATTATTGTACGTAATTATTGTATTAATGTACAATAAACTGCAATCATTAATTAATATAATATTGTATTTCATTAATTAGTATATTAATATATTTTAATTCTACATTAAATCACTTATTAGTGTAGTAACCATGTTTAATTTGGTTAATTATATGTTTAGGTATTTGTTATATTTAAGTATATTATAAAAAGTTACTAATTTTCTTGTTTACATCATATTTTTCATTTTGGGGCACTAACATTGGAATCTGTTTTCCAGTGCACTTGAACTCGTCTACACGAACACCCAACTTGAAGTTGAAGTAGAATTAAATCATTGCCTTGATTTTGAAGTTGAAGTTGAACTTCAAGTAATTACTTAGGTTGACTAACCCCCCTATAGTGGAGTTCAAAATGCTTCTACCTTTCAAGAATGCACTCTGACCATGGTTGATAACTAGAGGGAGCACTATTTTGAGCCGATTTGCAAGGAGTCTAGCAATAATCTTGTAAGTGTTCGAGATCAGATTTTTTTTAAAAAAAAGTGTTCGAGATCAGACTAATAGGACGAAAGTCACCAGGGGTCTCAACATTTCTCTTCTTGGGGATCAGAGAGATGAAAGAAGCCCCCATGTTGCGGAAGGAGATGCCATTCTTAAAAAAACCCTCAACCATCATAGAAATATTTCCCTTGATAATTGGCCAAGCTCGGTGGTAGAATTCACCGTTGAATCTATCTGGGCCCAGTGCCCGATCGCAAGCCATGCCCAGGACTGCCTTTTCAATTTCCTTATGGGAGAAGGGAGCTCTAAGAAGAGATGAAGCAGAGTGAGGGAGGTGGCCTTAGTGTTGGCTTTGATTTTATTTGTCACCCATCCTTCTTTTTGTTTTATTTCGGGTTGTACCCTTTAAGCAGGTTTTTGAGAGTCATTTTCTTCAGTTATATTTGTATTTATTTGTCACTTTTTTGGTTGTTTGGAGGTAGTTTACTATTTGGAAGAGATGGATGTTTTTTTTTTCTTTGGTCCAAGTTGGGTCTCTGTGTGATTTGGATCTCTAGCATGAGAGGGAGAAGTAGAGGAATATGGTGGTGTCCGGTGAAATTTATTTTGAACCAAAGGTGTTACGATTTTTTAAGTTGTTAAAGCCACATGAAGATCAATTTTTGAAGCCAAATATGTGTTTTCTTTTTATGCTTATAGGGATTGAGACAAATTTTCTAATAAGCTGAAGTTATATACTCCAGCTTGAGGGGGAGTATTGGAAGATATAATCAGGTTTACTTTTTTTCTAGAAAATATTATCTGAGAAACTAGATTCCTAGGGTTTATGGCTGTAGGGATATGGATGTAATTTTGATAATTGTTTACATTATAAATAGAGAAGAAAAGTCAGAAAACCTTAATTTCTTTCACTCTTTTCTTCTTCTAATTTTTACCAATCATGTGCTCCCGAACTGTCATGTTGCAGTCTAGTTTCAAAGCCTTTTTTTGAGAATTCACACAGCCACAATTTACTTTTTTTACTGATTCCTTTTTGTGTAATACTAAATTTGTTGTCTGTCTTTATTTGTATCGGTTGTTCTGGTTTCTGATTGCCTGTTTGTCCTCATGCTGCAGCATTAAAAGACTTTAAGGCTTTTGCAAGCATTTCCTCTTCAAGCAGTCAAGAGACATCTGCAGTCGCTGTTAATCCACAACCCTCATTGCCACCGTCATCAACGTCTTTGTAATCTCATTTAGTGTCTTCTAAATTTGTGATCTTAAGCACATAATTTACTTTAGTAGTGATTTTTCCTGCTTAACTTCCTCAGTGGGTCGCCTCTTTTCTGGATTGGTGTAGGAGTTGCCTTCTCAGCTTTGTTCTCATGGGTGAGAGGATTATGAACATGTTTGTTTGCTTTTCAACAATGTAATCCTATTTATGTGCAAATTACATGATTTTATAGTACTATCTTTTCATTTAGGTTAGGCATTAACAATCTTTTTTGCATATTTCAGGCGGCATCAAGTCTAAAGGTGAGATTATGTTACTATTTTACATTATAGGCCATTGATTATAGGGTATGCTTCTTAAAATGCCTCGTGAACAAGGGAGACAGTGGATATAGTTCAACTGTTATTGGTAAAAGTGCCTTGTGCACAAGGGAGACGGGGGATATAGGTTTGCTATATTTGGTTTCTTAAAAGTTTATAGCAATATCATAGTGCCGGTTATTGTATCCAGGTTGACCTTTTCATGAGTGCCACAGTTTTGTGCTTTGATATTCTAAGAAAGGAAAAAAAAACTTCTACTTGATTACTATTGAAAACCGGTCATTGGAATTTTCTCCCAGAAATATGCAATGCAGCAAGCTTTCAAAACTCTGATGGGCCAGATGCCATCATCACAGAATGCCCAGTTCAATCCTCCTGCCTTCTCACCAGGGTCATCTTTCCCTTTTCCACCACCTCCAACATCGGCCTCAGGGTCCTCGTCCGTGTCTACAGTGGCTTCACAGCCTGAAGTAACTGTAGATGTCACTCCAACAATGGTGGAAACTGCTCCTGTTTCTGAAGTCAAAGCAGGTGTCAAGGAGGCCGAAACAAAAGAGGAAGTGAAGAAATATGGTATTTAAGCTGATTGACATTGCTAGATTACCCACTAAATTTGATGTCACTTTTCTTTTTAAAATGTTGATACAATGCTTTTCCTTAAATGGTTTGAACACTATGCCAGGGTTTGCCTCATGAGTTGGCTCTCTAAGTTGCCCATCTCAACTATTAATACCCTGAGAAGCACCCTTTCTAGTGTTTCTCTTTCTTCAATATTTTGTATTGCATCAAGTTTCTCTTCTTTGCTTGATTGTTTTCTAGTATCTTTTATTCATTTGAACCCTGGTATGTATCTGCACTCTGTCTGTCACAGAGTGCTTTCTTAGTGGATTTTTTTTCCACAAAATTATTTCTTGTCAATTATTTGTATTAGCGTGAAAATTTTGAGAAGAGTTGGATGGATGGAAGAGTTAATTTGTTTTAAAAAAAAGAATGTTCTATGCTTTTTTTTTTTTTTTAAGAAGTGTGTAAATAGATTAAAAGAGAAGAGTAGGTACAAACAAACCTAGGTCGGAGCGCCTTCCTCCAGAACAAGGTGTTGGAGAGTGTTCTATGCTTTTTGATAGGGGAATTTTGCTTTTCTGTTCTTTAAAGCTTTATACTGGTCATTTAATTTTTCCACCTTGAGAATAAATACTTATCTGTGCTGTCTTTTTTTTTTTTTTAAATGAAGCTGATTTTTATTAAGACAAAAGTTCAAAAGAGCAATTTACAAAGGAGGGAAGCCTTCCCAAACAATGAGAGATTGCTGGGTAGTTTCAAATTTTGCCAATTTATCAGCCAAAGAGTTGACTGATTTAGGAATGAGATTCCAATTACAATGAGTAGAAGAAACAATGTCAACAATTCTATCAATGATGGGCCAGTGACGCCGGGGGGGGGGGGGGGGAGGAGGAGGAGCTGTCTTTGGAACACCAACTAATAACAGTCTTCGATCCCTGAAGATTTGGAGGCCTAACAGCAGAGCACTAACTTTAGCAGTATTAGAATCGGCAATGCCCACCGGACCAGCATAAGAAAGAATAGGGTCTCCATTGTAACCTTTGAACACACTGCCTGCTCCAGCCGGCCCGTGTTTTCTGTCCTTTAAAGGTTTATATTGGTTATTTTATTTTTTCACCTTGAGAATAAACACTTTTCTTTGAGTGAAAGCCTGAACATTTTAATAGTCGAACTTTTGAGTTTCCTTCGCTGTGGTATATTTGAAAAAGGGCTTTAAAGATGGGTGCTCATTTCACTGAAAGATGTCATCCACGTCTTGTTGAACATTAGGAACATCTGGCCATCGTGGTGTTCTCTCTTTCTGACCTTGTATGTTTTCTACTCTATTGTTGTTTTTCTTCTGTTAGTCTTCCTCCATGGGCTTCCCCTCTTGTAATCTGCTAATTTGAGCTCTCATAATAAAATTCAGCATCATTTTAAAAAAATAAAAAGTCTTCTTCCATGATTTTGTCTTGTATTCTAATTAGTAAGAACGTATGTTTGTGCTGCTTAGATTTCTACAATTTATTGAGATATATGAAGTCTCTGTATGTAGAATCTGCAGGAATTGAGAAAATGACTTACCTTTAGATAATCATTTCATGGTTATTTTTTTGCAGGATCATGTAACAGATGTATATGTGCTATATTTTGAAAGTTATCAATGTAATCTTATAGATGGTTGATGCCCATGAAAAAGTTTAATTTTTGCTTTTCACAAAAATAAATGAAATAACATACAACAGATACAAGCTATTAGTGTCTTTTTATTTGCAGCTTTTGTTGATGTTACTCCAGAAGAGACCATGCAACAAGATCCTTTTGGATATTCTAATATGTCAAACGTGGGAAGTCCTCAAGATTTTCATTCTGCTGAGAATGTAAGCCGGTGTAATGATTTGTTTATTGGATTAGAGATTATATGTGCATGAAATCTTACTGGATCTTAAAGTTTTTTGTATTATATCTGTAAAAGGTCACAACAAATGGAGCAGCTACTATACAGGGTGACTATGCTTCTACCAAGAGCACAGAAGCCACAGGTAAGTGATGTTCTTTGCAGCGTTCTATTGCATAGCTTAAAAACTTTTATTTTATTTTATTTTTTCATGGAGTAAAGTGAGGAATCTATCATGAGAAAGAATATACAGGAAATATTACACTAAAACTAGAAGCATTCCCTAAAATGCTAAACTCAACTATTATCTATTGGGAATGAATCATCTACAACCAAATACTGGAAGAAAGCCACAAGGGTGTAAATGAAATTCATTTTGCAATCCTTACATAGTCAACAAAGGAAACCCCCAACCACATGTAATGGTTCTCATGATGATGATGAAGTAACCTCCGAGGAGGACGTGTTGAAGATGTAAGCCAATGAATTTTATTTTATTTTTGAAATTATGCTGAATTTTATTAAGACAAAAGCTCAAAAGAGCAAATTACAAGGGAGGGAAGCCTTCCCAAACAATGAGAGATTACTGGGAAGCTCCGAATTTTGCCAATTTATCAGCCAAAGAGTTGGCTGATCTAGGAATGAGATTCCAATTACAATGGATAGATGATACAATGTCAGCAATACAATATGTGATAGGCCAGTGGTGCCAAGGGGGGGGGGAGCTGTCTTTGGAACACCAACTGATGACAGTCTTCGAGTCTCCTTCAATGATTAACTTGCCATGGAGATGTTCCTTGAAAATTTGGAGGCCGAATAGAAGAGCACTAACTTCAGCAATATTAAATTCAGCAATGCCCACTGGCCCAACATAAGAAAGAATAGGGTCTCCATTGTGACCTTTGAAAACGCCACCTGCTCCAGCCGGCCCATGACAGCCAATAGCACTACCATCGAAATTGAGTTTGATGGAGTCACAAGGGGGAGGATCCCAGATAGCCATAGTTGAAGTCTTGTAGGGGCCAGTCATATGAGCGATCAAAACACCTGATAGAGCGGAAAATTCCTTCCTTGTATGAAGCCAACTCGAGATAAGGCCAACGACATGTGAAGTCGTGTTGTCCGAAGTGCAAACTTTGGAATTAAATCTTCAGTTATTTCGCTTGAGCCAAATGCACCATGGAACATGTGTAAGATAGGCCGAAAGTATTAACTTGCCCAACCGAGGAAGGCGAATCCCTCTAACCATCTCAGAGGTGCCGAAGAGGTCCTGATGTAGCCCCATTGGGAGCCTAATCTTCTGAAAATTTTTCATCCAAATTTGCCAAGAAAATCCACAGTGTAAGAGGATGTGCTAGACTGTCTCATTACACACACCACAAAGGGGACAAGAAAGATCAGGGGTGGTGAAGCCTCTTCTATGAAGGTTGTTAGAAGTAAGGATCTGTTATCTGATAGCCGACCACAAGAAAAATTTGATTTTGCTTGGCGCTGAGAGTTTCTAAGCCAAATTTGCCTTGTGCTCATGCATATTGTAGTCCTGTTTTCTGATATGAGAGTAAGCAGAAGCAATAGTGAATTGGCCATTAATACTGGGCTTCCAAGCAGCTTATAAACTATATGCACTCAGATAATAATACTACTGAGTCTGGTAAGGAGAGAGCAAAAAGCCGAAGATTCCTCATCATTTAGTCCCCAGCTGAACGGGAGACTCCACGACTGATCCCTCCAAGAATCAGCCACTGAGCAAGGGAGGTCTCTAGCCACCCTATACAGCCTCGGGAAGTCCTCCGAGAGGGAGGGGGGCCACACCATTCATCCGACCAGAAGAGGAGGCTCCTTCCATTGCCCGTGTGAAACAAAGTAGCATCTTTGAATACTGGGAGGAACTTATAAATTGATTTCCATATCGGGGATAGGAGGCGAGCGACCCCACCCTTTCTCCACTAGGCACCCGAAAGCTGAAGGTAGAATTTGACCATATTCCTCCATAGACTATTATTCTTGATGTTGAAGTTCCAAATCCATTTGATAAGAGCTTTGTTCATTTCTTTTGTAAGCCGGATGCCTAATCCTCCCCTATTACGAGGCATGCAAATATCCTTCCAACTAACCAAATGGTATATGAAGGTGTCTTCTGATCCTCTCCAAAGAAATCGTCGACGGATGATGTCAATCTTGGAGCAAACGGAGGCTTGACAGTGTATAAATGATAGCAGATAATTTGGCAGCCTTGCCAGACAAGACTTGAGGAGAGTGAGATGCTCCGCTGTAGATAGGAGCTTACCCCTCCAAGTGGCTAACCTCTTTTCAAATTTCTCAATGAGGGGGGACCAGAGTGACGCCGAAGGCCGAGAATCAAAAAGTGGGAGCCCAAGATATGTAGCTGGCAGATTTCCCACAGAACATCCCAAGTACTCTACCATATCCCGAAGCCTAGCTGGATCGATGTGGTAGTCTAGTAGAGTGTTTTTTTTTTTTTTTCTAGTTTATGTTCTGATCAGAAGCCAATTCAAATAATCCCAGAACAACACGCAATTTTTTGATCTGATCCATTGTACCAACCCTGAAACAAATAGTATCATCTACAAACTGGAGGATCAGAATATCAAAGGCTATGCAATTCATTGTTGGGAGGAGCCATCCCATGTTCTTGGCCGAGTAGATCAAGGAGGATAGATATTCTGCCACCACATTGAAGAGCAAGGGGGAAAGGGGGTCTCCCTGTCTGATTCCCCTGGTTCCCTTAAAATACCCACAAACTGTTCCGTTGAGAAGGACGAAGTTAACTTGCAGAGGAGATGCAACTTTGGATCCAGAAGCGCCATTTTCCCTCGAATCCCATCTTCCCCAAGAGGGTGTCCAGAAATTTCCAGTTAACTCTGTCAAATGCTTTTTCGAAGTCAAGCTTGAGGATGAATCTGGGGAGCTTGAGAACCTTGAAATGGTGGATAAGTTTGTGATGTGCCATGACCGAATCAAGAATGTTCATTCCCTTAATAAAAAGCACTTTGGCCATGGTGAATGGCAATAGAGAGAACCGCCTTGAGGCGATTAGCAAGGAGGCGCGCAATCACCTTATATGCACTGGTGGTGAGGGGGATAAGACAAGGTGACCCTCTCTCTCCACTTTTATTTAACATAGTAGCAAAATTTCTTTCAGCTATGTTTTATTCCGCGGTTGACCTTGGATGGCTCTCCCCAACCAGTTCTCATCAGGCTTTTAATATACCGATTTTGCAATATGCGGATGATACCATTATTTTTGGCATTGGTGATATGGATACTGCTAGGAGGATAAAAGCAATATTAGGGCTCTTTGAAATTGCATCTGGTTAGAAAGTTAATTGGCGGAAGACCTCTCTCATAGGTTTTAATGTGAACCCAGAAAACCTTGAAGCGGTGGCAAGTTTATTTGGATGCTCTACGGCTACGCTTCTAGCGATATATCTTGGTCTTCCTCTGTTTCATGGGCGTGTCTCCCAAAGTCTGTGGATCCCAGTGGTTGAAAAGATTGAGTCCCGGTTAGCCAGTTGGAAAGGGCGTTTACTTAGTAAGGCAGGCAGACTAATTATCCTTAAGTCTTGTGTTTCTGGCATTCCTAACTATTCTTTATCTTTTATGCCTTGCCCATCCTCAGTATGCAAAGCCATAGATAAAATGAAAAGAAGATTCCTCTGGAGAAGATCAAGTGACTCTTTCAAATATCACTTGGTCAAATGGGATGAAGTCTGCCTACCTAAGAGATTGGGTGGATTAGGGATTCGGAAATCAAAAGAAATGAACAAAGCCCTACTGCTTAAATGGATTTGGAAGTTCAACACTAATTCCTCCAATCTTTGGAAGAATATGGTTCGGGTCAAGTTGGGCTGGAATATGTCATGGTGGATGTCTAGAGGAAATCGATATGGAGATCTATTTTTTTGCTTCTTCAGAACTTTTCATCAGCTTGTAGATTCTTTGTTGGAAATGGCAGATCTCTTAAATTCTGGGATGACTGGTGGACAGGGCAGGCACCTTTACGGAACTCTTTCAACACTCTTTTCCTTCTCTCCACTCACATGGAAATTTCAGTTGCAGATGCTTTTGAGGGAGGGGGTGTGAACCTACACCCCCGAAGGGGTTAATCAGACACGGAGGCCATGGAAGCCAGCAGCCTTTTAGATGCTTTGAATCATGTCAAAATTAGGCCTTCCAATGAAGACAAGCTCATTTGGTGGCCTGACAAAAGCGGGAAATTCTCAGTTGCTTCGGCATATGGATACATCAATGGTTGTAATCCGACGCAAAGGGAGCATGATATCAACTTTGTCTGGAAACTATGTGCCCCCCCCCCCCCCCCCCCCCAAGGTAAAATTCTTCATGTGGAGTGCTTGTCAAAGTAAAATTCTCACGGCTGATGTGCTCAGAAGAAGAGGTCACCCATCTATAGATCCACTATGTCCTTTCTGCCAGAATGAAGATGAATCCGCCAGTCATACTCTTCTTCAGTGTCAGTTCTCATGGAATGTGTAGACCTCTGTTTTATACAAGTTGGAGATTCAGTTTTGTATTGCTGCTGACCTGATAAGCTTCTGCAAGTTGATATTGGGAAATCCCCTTCTTGTCCTCGGCAAATTGATTATCTCAGCATGTGCTAGTTTCGTTCCATGGGGGCTTTGGAATGAACGGAATAGAAGGCGGTTTGATGCTAAAAGCGAATCTAAGGCTAGAGTTGTTGATAGAGTGATAGGGCAAATATCCACTTGGCTATTGACAAAAAAACCTTTCTCCTTTTTCAAGGGCACCGACATTCGAGACAACTGGAGCAATTTGGCAAGGATGCACATTGGAACCAAAATTCCAGTTATGAAGGAATGGACCCCCCCGGAAACTGGTTTCCTAAAACTGAATTTTGATGGATCTTCTCTTGGCAATCCAGGGATCGCGGGTTTTGGGGGCGTCATTTCGGATTCATATGGAAATCGTTGTTTTTCCTATGCTGGTCTTAGGCACTTCCGACTCAACGTCGGCCGAATTACATGGCCTTCTTAATGGGCTGCGGGTGTTCAGAGACAAATGTAGTGGGCCTATCCACATTGAAGGGGATTCCAAGGTGGTGATTGGTTGGTGCAAGCGCAATACTACTCCCCCATGGAGGCACTGGGACATATTCCAGGAGATTGTGGATATTGTATCTTCTTTTTCATGTATTTGGTCTCACATTCCGAGATCTGCAAATTCGGCAGCAGATGTGCTTGCCAAAGAGGGAGCTTTCTTGTAATCTCTTGTTGTAAGGGATTTGCTCTTTCCACCTTTTTAATTTTATCTTGTTGATAAAAATACATCATAAAAAAAAAATGCACTGGTGGTGAGATTGATCGGTTGGAAGTCGGATGAGAGCTCTGCCCTATCTTTTTTAGGGATGAGGGTAAAGAACGTGACTTCAATGCTCCCATATCTGATGCCATGCTGATAAAAAGAGCAGGCCATGCCGGAAATGTCGTCTCTGATGAAGGGCCAACAACGGCGATAAAATTCCCTGTTGAATCCGTCCTGGCCTGGAGCGCGATCTAGAGGATAACCAAGGGCTGCGATTTCAATTTTCCGACAAGAGAAGGGGAGCTCGATGAGGCTTGCTGCAACTGATGGAATAATCTGGAAGTGAACCCTTTGGAAGAAAGGGCGGACTTGCTGGTGATCAGAGTATAAATCTGCAAAAAATTTCACCAATGAGTCTAAAATAAGGATTTGGTCCGAGGTGGTCTCACCATTGACACTGAGCATGGTGATGTGGTTGGCCCCTCTTCGAGTAGAGGCGACTGCATGGAAGAAAGTATTAGCATCCCTATCAAAGAGCCATTTGAATATTGCACGTTGCTTCTAGTGCATGAGCTCGTTGTGGGCCAAGGACTGCAATTGCCCTTGAAGGGCATACTTCTGAGAGACTTCTGGAGAAGAGAGACCTCTAGACTCCTCCTTTGAATCAAGAGCGGCTATCTGAGCAAGGGCGTTGGCTCTCTCCGCCGAGGAAGAGGCCCAAGACCGCAACAACGACTTCAACATCTTGAGCTTGATTGGGAAGGTCCACTTGCTCGGGCCAGCAACGATCATATTCTCCCAGAAGGATTGGATAGAGAGATCAAAAGAGGGCTCCACCATCCAATTATTATTGAATCTAAAAGAGGGAGGAGGGGGGGCAATTGCCAAAATGGGTATCAACCATAATCGGCCAATGATCAGAGACGACTCGATTGAGCACTTTGCTAGAGACATTGCTGTAGAGCTAGAGACATTGCTGTAGAGCTGAAGCCAATCATTGCTGGCTAAGAAGCGGTCAAGCTTGCAGAGGACGGGGCGCTGTTTGCCATTTGACCAAGTGTAGGTCTTCCTAAATAGGGTAATCTTGTCAGGTCCCAGCTGCCAATAAAATCAACAACAAGCCTCATGGGGTTGTGATTCTCCGGGACGACAGGGATTTCTCATGGCAGAAGCGAGTAGCATTGAAGTCACCCCCCAAGCATTAGAGGAATATGCCACATCTAACAAGTCCTCAGTAGGTCATCCCAAAAAAGGTGGCGCTTGTGGTGTTTGGTAGGGCCGTAGACATCTACTAGGCACCAAATGTTCCCCGAACCTTTTGTCTCGTAGCTTGATGCCAAGGGAGTAAAAGTTACAACAACGATCAAGCACCTCAATAGTACTGGTGTCCCACACCAGTAGGATGTCGCCAGCCGATCCCATAGCATCCACTGAAGCCCAGCTGGGCTCCTTGAGGGGCCACAACTCTCGGATATATCCAAGGGGAAGAGAAGTCGCCTTGGTTTCTTAAAGAACAGCTACATTTGCATTGGTAGAGGCAAGGAGGTCCGAAATGGAGGCGCAAGGACCCAATTCCACGAACATACCTGGGGAGAATAATCATTGGTCATTTTTCTATTTTTTTGACTTCTCAGATGGGTGGTTCTTCCGGGAGAGGCTCTGTGAAGACGATGCCCATCACCTTGTCAAGTTCCACTATCTGGGCCTAGGTTTTTGGGTCGTATTTATGCTGTTCTGACTAGAGAGCAGCCACAAACTTTTGCGCTCTTTCACCCGACTCTGGAAGGATGAAATCTCCCGTCTCTGGGTTGTGGGGGTATCAAGTGGTGGGACTGGGTCCTCCCTAGAGAAGCTGTCTCGGCATTGGTGGGTGACAATGGGAGGAGGAGAAAGGTTTTGCATGTGATCACGGGGAGCGCGCTCACTAGTTTCGAACTCTGCGTTGGAGAGGTAATTTTCGGAGTGGGGATTTCTCGGAGGTGGGAATCATGAGGGGTGTGAGGGCTATGGGGATGATTTATAGGGGGGCCTGTGGGTGGGTGTCTCAATGGGAGGGGAAGTTGAGGGTGAAGTTATTTCTGGCGTTTAGACCCCGGGGGGGGGGGGTGGACGACGGCAATTGGAAGTTTGGGGTAGGTTCTGTCTGGGCTAGGGAAATTTTCTGTGGGAGACTGGGATGGGTGGGTGAGTGATGTGTCAGATAGGTGGGACAAAAAGCTAGGGGGTTAGCGAGAATAGATCCCGTGCCAACTATAAAGTTGCCGGGGGGGGGGAAGGCAGCAGAGTCTAGAGGTGCTACTCATAGAGCATTGACTGGCTGTGTGGTTTCCCGAGGCTTGGCTGTGGTTTTAGGCTCCACATCTCTAAAGTCATCCATCTTTGCAATGCTGATGCGGATCCAGTACCGCGCTTTGTCCACCATAATGCATTTGAAATATTGCCCTTCACAAGGGCGAAGAGGGTTGATGAGGATCCATGCCTCATCAAGACGGTGCTAGTGCTCCATGAGCGGGTGCAAAGCAATGATGGAGCCAAACTCAGAGACGACTCTTGAGAAAACTGCGTTCTGCCAGAGCTCAGCAAGAAGTCCGGTAATAGTAACCCATTGGCCGTACTAGCTGGAAGGTGCCGAGGGAAGCCACTCTAAGACCCTGGTGATGTAAGCCAATGAATTACCACCGCCAAATTCCCTTTCATGAGAATGCGGGAAGAAAAAATTGCGTATAAAGCCTTAAACCAAGGAGAAGAACATAACTTTATCTCTGTAGAGTCACACACTCCAAAGGGAGCAGAGTAAACATGAAAACCTATACCTGAATGATTCCAAAGACACCTCCTGCTTCTGCAGTTTTAAGGTTCCTTCTAGAACTTCCATCAAAGTTAAGTTTCACCCATCCCTCCTGAGAATGTGAAAATAGGGAGGGGGGGGGGGGGGGATGGAAGAACTGAGGCATGCATGGGAAAAAGCAAGCACATTCTGCCAATGCTCTTTGAGGACTGTACTATGTTGGAGGGTTTTTTTTTTTTTTTTTTTTTTGAAATGATGTTGAATTTTATTAAGAGAAACTCAAATGAGCAGATTACAAGGAGGGGGGGGGGGGGGGGGGGGGGGGGGGGGGGAGCCTTCCCAAACATTGAGAGATTATTGGGAGGTTCCGAATTTTACCAATTTATCAGCCAAAGAATTGGCTGATCTAGGAACGAGGATTCAATTACAATGAATGGATGACACAATGTCAGCAATACAATCAATGATAGGCCAGTGGCGCTAAGGGGGGGAGCTATCTTTTGAACACCAGTTGATGACAGTCTTTGAGTCTCCTTCAATAAACAGCTTGCCATTGAGACACTCTTTGAAGATTTGGAGGCTGAATAGAAGAGCACTCACTTTAGCAGTATTTGAATCATTTATTCAATAACACCGCTAATCATTCTAGATATTCCTTTTTTTTTTTTTTTTTTGAGAGAAATGACAACATAAAAACAAAAAAAGCCAGCTATAGGAACCCTCCCTTTACAACAAGGGATTGGAGGGAGGTTCCTTGCTTGGCCAAGGAGTTAGCTAAGGAATTAGCTGAACGAGGTACATTGATCCAGGAACAAGGAAAAAGGGATACAATATCAGATATGCGATGGAAGACTGACTAATGGCACCAAGGAGCAAACATGCCAGGAGAAGTGACAATGTAGCAGCAAGTGGGGGACCGTCCATCACTTTGGTTGTTAAAGGGGCATAGACTGCCTGGGGATGTGTTTCCATACCTCCTAAGATTGTCAGTTGTGAAGATCTTGTTCAAGAGGGCATACCAGAAGAAAAAAATTGTCTTTGGGGGGAGCCGAGTGCTTCCATGCAATGGTAGCTGCATGCTGGGTGGCATTGTGATTCCAGCCAATGATGTGTTTGTCAACCGTGGCAACAGAGAAGGGCCTGTTGGTGTCAGGTTGGCAGACAATTTTGTCTTTGCTGGTGGATTTGATGGTGATTGCTTGGAGGTCTTTCAGGAGCATAGTAACCAGCTGAGCTTCATAATCCATTAGCTTCCTTCAGAACTATAGATTCTAGCTGGCATGAGGAGTCCAGAAGTGCTGATTTGAAGAAGAGGGGCGTATGTATTGTAGAGTGGACCTCCGTCACTCCAACAGTCAAACCAAAAGTTCAATGAGTCACCACAACCAGCAAAAAACCTGATACCTCGCTCAAAAGTGTTGAGGAGGGGGAAGAATGAACGCCATAATGGGCATTGACCCCCCGAAGTCCACTAGCAATTGGCCCAACCAAGTTTGGCCGTGAGCAATTGCCTCCAGACGGCGTTGGGTTTGTAATTGAACGTCTAGAACCATTTTAGGAGACATGCTTGATTCATGTCTCTGGTCTGCCGAAGACCAAGACCACCAAGCGCCTTGGGCCGACACACCTCAGTTCAGTTAACTAGGTGATAGTTGAAAGCATCATTGGATCCCTTCCAAAGGAATCACCTTCGGAGCTAGTCATTTTGCTGGCAGATGGCTGTTGGGCAGTGGAGGAAAGATTGGAAATAGTTGAGTATCCCGGCTATGGCGAATTTCAATAGGGTGAGTCTACCAATAGTAGAGAGGTGGTGTCCTCTCCAGGTGGCCAATTTTCAACTTTTCAATTACTGGGTTCCAGAGCTGCTTATGGGAACGGGGGGAGGCCAAGGTGGGTCATGGGTAGAGTGCTGGGTTGACATCCTAAGAAGCCATTGCGGTGAGTATTCTATCTTCATGGCGACGGGAGGTGAGTATTCTATCTTCATGGCGATGGGAGATGCGAACCGACATCGCCATGGCGACGTTCAGTGATGGTCGAAATCTCTTTCTAATCATGACCATGCCGATGATCGCGGAAGAAGACCAACTCAACAGACTGACGGTGAGCTAAGAAGGAGCACCGTCGAGCGGGCATCTTGAAGATGAAGCAACCAAAGAATTGAGGATGATGACCCGTCAGCGACTAGACGGAATTGGTAGAGAATGTTAGGAATTAGACTTCGTAATTCAAAACTAACGAGAGCAATAATAATTGCAGAAAAAGAAAAAGCAAGCACCAAGAACACATGATTTATACAGGTTTGCCTCAAGGTGAGATTACGTCCTGTCTTCTGCCGCTACAATAATCCACTATGAAGATGAAATAGTTTACAAGAGAAATCACACACACTCGTGTTTTTCTCTAACCAATCTCAGCCGCAACTGATAATCCTTCTCAATGAAAATAAACCCTAAAAGCAGTGCCCCAAATATAAAGAGAAAACTAGGGCAACCACAGTACAAGAGTGAAATCTTCAAACTACTCTTAATGAAACAACAGTCAATATATCGTGGACATTTTGGCCCCCCCTTCCAAACCTCATGGCAACCTTATTGCAAAGGTCGATCCACGTAAGGCGTAAGTGTTGATTAGGCTCCACAACTTAATAGAGAAGACCGGTATTGGACAACGGCTCGACTAATAAAGACTAACATAGACAAGAGGAACTTTGCTCTAAGAGTTTGAATCAACATCGCGATGCAGATTGCGAGCATCAGACATTCCGGAATGGCATTCAAAGTGACAATTTGGGGACCGCTAAAACCGAAGAGGATGAAGGAGAATGGACTACTGCCCGCCGAAGACCAACTCGTGCCAAAACCCACCGGGACTCATCTCCTCTAAGCTCCAACAACTTCCGCTTCTCCTATGGTCACATTCTTCTCACAATCACCTAGAAGGATTTGAAAACCAATCCTTGTATTCGCGTGATTCTCCGAAATGGAGAAAAGAGATCATTTATATCCATCCCCATGATAGCTCGCGAATATTTTATTCACCAGTTCATGGCGGCCATTGCTTCGCACCAATCCAGCACATTGAGGACAATAGAGCTCCCCACTTTTGTCACAATCCACTTGAGGAATACCAGAGAATACCAAATTGTTCAATATAGAGGTTGCACCACTATGGCGCATATCTCTATCCCTAAAGCCACCAACTCAAATTATGGATGGAACTATTTCCTTCATTTGCGAAGCCTCAAATTGCCCCTGCCACCTGACCGCAACCGCAAAGCCAATAGCACAATCACCCGCCCCAACTAATTGCTCCCCTCTAAACTCCGCCAATGCTGAGAAAAACCTGCAACCAAGCCCACCTGAAAATTTTAAACACCTTGCTATCATCCTTCCTCCCAACTGTTTCACAATGGTTTGGAGAAACTAGCGTTTGCAGCCATTGCCAACACGAACATCTCATGCTATACTAGAGCGGACGTGTCTCTTTGGTTTTGCCTAGCAGCTTGAGCTGGACCATCACCCTCCATGCTCCTACTTGGGACCTGGTGATTGGCTTATCAAATTCCGATCCATTAGTGATCAATGGATGGCTACTAAAATCCCAACTACTACGGATTTGATTGGGGTTAGTGAGCGAGACTGGAACCCAATCTCCTACAATCGGATCTTTGGCCATTGGCATTAAATTATGGGTATGCCACCTAAGCTTTGGGATGAGCATGTTTTCCAATTTATCGCTAGTGCATTCAACTCGTTGATCCAGATGGACGATAGTACGGCTAGCATGATCCAACTGGACATTGCTAGAATCCTCATCAACCCTGATCTACTCCACATATTGAGCAATCTCTCCTGAACCTTATGGCAGAGAATAACGTTTACTAGATCAGGATCGATCAGTGAATCAAGCAGAGCGATTACCGACGGACGGACACAGGGAGGGCCTCATCCAGCTCACTCGTTCGTTGGAGACTCACCCAACTAGATCCGATTCCCACCCAAACTGCACTCCAACTTGCTCTTCAATGCTGCTGCCACCACTCTGACAACTCACTCTTCATGCTTCTGCAACACCTCCTGTATTTCAAATTCAAACCACAAACCTCTGCCTTTGAAAACCAACCTTCCCCTTGCCTGTCATCTTGATACCTTTGAATCATGTCAGGCTCATCTGAAAGGTTTACATCTTCGGAACGACCCCTAATATTTTCCCCCAGCACCATACTTTTGACCATAATTGGTGGTCCACTAGGGCCCAATGGGCATACTAGCACCCCCACCAATTTTGATGCGGGACAAGGCAAATGAGAAATAGGAGAATTGAGAAGAATAATTTAGAAGAAGAAGAATAGAGAAGGAAGAAGAAGATGGGGGAGGGATAGACCAGAAAACAAGGGATTTTATTAATTAATCTTCAAAGCTACCTTCAACATACTGTTTTTTTTTTTTTGAAATAAACTTCAAGTTACAACTTATAAATAACTAAAATCGAAATTTAAAATTCAAAATAGATAAGATTACTATTTGATCAAATCCAATTGTGAAGTTGGGTCCAAGACCCATCCCAAATTGACTAGCCAACTTAGGAAACCTCTTTTCCAACTAATAAATTCAACATCTTTCTACTCACTAATCCATGTAGGACTATTTCTTAACACTCCCCCTCACGTGTAAGCCCTTTTTGTGGCTCTACATGTGGATAATTTGGGTGGAGGCCCACATATGAGTACTTGCTTGGATATCATGTGAAGTTGGGTCTCAGACCCATCCCAAAATGCCTAGCCAATGTAGGAAGCCTCTTTTCCAACTAATAAACTCAATATCTTTCTACTCACTAATCCATGTGGGACTATTCCTTGAAAGATAAACTAAAAATAAAAATAAAATTTAAAATTCAAAATAGATAAGATCACTATCTGATCAGATCTAGTCAAATAGGAAAGATAAACTAAAAATATAAGGAATTATAAAAATAATTTTAATCATAATTGGTGGGTCCACTAGGGCTTGATGGGCATACTAGGGCCCCCACCAATTCAGTGGACCCACCATGAATTCCGATGGATGCTAGAGAGCGGCCCCGAGTAAATGGCTCCCATTAGTTTTGCAAGCTGCATCATTTGGTTCCAGGTCTCTTCATCATATTTGTGTTCTGATTGTAGTTTGGCAATGAATTTTTTTGAGTTTTCCCCGGGGGGTTGGAAATTCTAGATATTCCTTCAAAAGTCCTACTATTCTGTTCTTCTGAAATCGCTTAGCAAAAGCAGTCTTCTGCATTAACCTTCTGGATGGGAAGAGGTCTTTTAACCTTCTGAAGCATTAAATCCGGGAAGGAGGAAGGCATAAGTGAAAAGAAAATTTTCACTGCATGGCATTCCAAATCGAGGAGGCAGAAGGGCAATGAATAAATAACTGATCCTCAGAATCATATGCATCTTTACAAACCTTACAATCTCAATTTTGTACACTGCATTACTGTCAAGCATACCTCTTGTTTGTGAAAAGTGTATGTCTCACTTAAGCTGTGGTGCAGAATCGACCTTTCAATCGACTTGTCCATTTACCCAGCCAGTGTTTTTCCCTCAAAATTTCTCTGTTCGTCATCCATTTATCTTTTTTTTATGCCTTCTCTTTGCAAAAGAAGTTCTTTTTTAGGGACTTTGTTCTATAAACTGCTCAATTCTGAGAAGCAGAGAGATTGTATTAAATTTGATTATGTGGTTAATTACCTTTTCTCTTCCCCATTTATTAACTTCCACTGCCCTATGAATTAGCTCTGCCAGCAAACAAATATTTTCTCTCGTTGTCCCCTAGCAGATTTCTCCTTGATGCAGTTCCCTGTTCACTGCTTAATCATACTCGCATGTTTCTACGTGTTCAGTAGTTGTAAATATTTTTTGAGATGCATCTGATGGTAGATCTCGAGATTTTTGACCTGCCTGTGTTTGCTGTTTTCTGAAAGATGTCATATCATCTCTCCCTTAGAATCTAAGGCACATATTAGATGAAGTAACTGACCTTTCATCCGAGTGGTATATTGCTTGGAGAAAGGTACCAAGATCAGCAAACTCAATTTTAGACAACCTTGCCAAAGATGGAGTTTCTAGGGAATGTCTGGTCTTTGGGCCATCTCTTGCCCTCACACTCACTTTGAGCTAGCCTGTACTATATTGTGTACACTATGCGGAGGCCTCCGTTTTCTCATCTTAATTTAATAAAAGCATATCACCATTTTCAAAAAACAAAATCAGTGTCATGATTGTCTTCTTTCGAATATTTAAGTAAAGCAGACTGTTCATCAACAGGAACATCTAGTCCTAACCTCTCCGTGGAAGCTTTGGAGAAAATGATGGAAGATCCAACTGTGCAGAAAATGGTCTATCCGTAAGTGAGCTTCTCTCTCTCTTATGCGAGTAAATATCACCTATTAATTTCTCAGTTTTGTTAACTTTTTTTTTCTTTTTTCTGATAATGATCATTTTATTTCCAAATATTGAGGTTTAAGGTAGTATCATAGGACTATATGTTTTTCCTTTTTCTTACTTTCAAAATGCATGTAGGCTTTTTGTTTATTTCATACATCCTTTTTTTAACATTTATCATGCTATTCCACAAATACATAATAAAATCTTTCAATGATAATCTAGATGAATGTAGTCCTTTGTTTTCTTGTGATAGGTATCTTGTTTGTTGATGGAGGCCTAACTCTAGCTTCATGTGTATTTTTTATTTTTATTTTGGAATACTCATGATTTCTAGATGTACAGGCATGCTTTCATCACTTCCTCTTTTGGGGATGTTTTCTGTCTGTATTGTTTGTATCCTTTCTGGAACATTAGGATTAGGGCTAGAGAAGTGCTGCAATTTTTTTTTCTTTTTTTTTGAATGTAATGAGAAGTGTGATTTCATTAAAGGAAACTACTCTAAGTGGAGAAGATTATATCAAAAGGAATATACACATCAAAAAGAAGAAAAATAAAATAGGAACAGTGTTGTCTACAACAATAATATCTTTGCTAGAGTGTTTGCAAACCTGTGAGCACTTATAAAGATGTGCCACCAAGAAATGTTTGACACTTCATAAATGTACTGTTTTGATCTCTGACGTATCTAAATAATGAAGTAAAGGCTGAAGAAAAGTGATTACCCCTTACCCATGTAACAAGCCAAAAGAAATTCACCATCCCTAGCATGAATGGTGAATCCATCATCAAAATATATTGTAAGTTTACAGATAGATTTAAAAAACTTGAAGCATAGATGGGAGTGAGTAGAGGAGGAAATCTTTTCCTTTTACACATGTTGACTCTTCTCCATTTCATATTCTTTTCACTACCATACTTCCATAGCTATTTGTCAAGAAAGTTCATGCTTTTAATATGCTTTATTCTAGTGACTTGGGCCTTTGTCATAATGGTCACATGAGGGGTTTCATGTTTGAAGTCTTGAGTTTAAGTATCACCAGGTGTAAGTGTGTGTGTGTAATCAATATTTTTTTTTAAAAAAAGCTCAATTTCAAGCCCTCCAATGGATTTGGGCTTTCAGACCCTACTCCATTTAACCAGATGATATTTAAAAATTGAGACAAGGAAATCCTCATACTATCAGCCATTATGGGTGGCACTTTTACTTGATTATCTGTTCTATCGTTTTACGTGTCTATTTAGGGTGTGTTTGGCATTACTTTCATGAAATCCAAGATATTTTTTTCTTTTTATTTATTTATTTTTCTGTTTGTATATGGAGTCGTACTCCTAGATCAGCTAATAGTTTAGCTGATTCTCTTGCTAAAGAGGGGGTCTCCTTTCAATCTCTTATTTCTAGATACCCCCCTTTTTAATGTTCCCTTCTCCTTGCCTTTTTTACTTCATCAAATTACTCATTTTCTAAAAACAAAAAAACTTGTCCATTTAAGTAATGATATGGAACAGAAATCTTTACATGTGTAAGTTTATACATGTTTACCTTGATCTCATTTATTAAATGGAACAAATTTGGTTAAAGGTTATTTCATATCTGATTGTCCATTTACTTTAATTGAGAATGCGGTAACGTTGTGATTTTTTAATCCCTGCTCAAGTAAGTTAAAAAAAAAATTCTGTCTTTAATATAGAGGAGACTTAATTCAAAGATTCTTTAGTCAGAAAGAGCTTAAATACATAATTATGTTTTATATCTTGTGTTCTATTTTTATATTTTTTTTTTGAAAATGGTGAATCACTAATAAATGAAAAATAAATAAATGAAAGGAGTACACAATGAAGAGGGGAGAGGAGAGGAGAGTTCTTAGACACCAACGGAGAGAGAATCTCCAACAGATAAACATGATCTTGTGACACCTGACTTAGCTAAGACATCAACAACATGATTGGCTGATCTTAAAACCTGATTTCATCATATGTAAAGGCAGAGCACAAGTGCATCATCACATCATAGAAAGAGTGGAGCTGCCTAACCGGGATGGAAGCACCAGAACAAGAAATGACTTAGGAAGATTCTCTTTCTAGCATTAGAGGCCTTAAAAATGTTGTGAACTCGAATTCTGAAAAAGATAGAGGAGAGAAGAAAAGAGAAGAAGAGGTTATGGTTTGGACGAGTTGGAGAACAGAAGAGAGAGAGAGAGAGAGAGGAAGAGAATTAGGTTTTACCCAAGTATAATACACTCTATTTAAGCATTCATTAAATAAAAGACTACATGGAGTTTGAATGGGAAATGGAAATTAACTAATCTTAAGCTAACTGACACACTAGCTCTTAAACTTTGGCGTCACTTAACATGTAAAGATTGGAACTCCTAAACCAACTTAGATGCTAACTACTTTCTAAATTCAGACATCAATTCAAATCCCAATTTCTAGACTGCTTACCCTTCTAGTAAAATTTTAATGACCATTTGCCCTCCTCTACCCTTTTTACTAATTTACCCCTACATTACTTGGATACTGAAATTCCACCTCTTCTTGAGGAACCTCGACCTGAAGGTTTGGATGTGACCATTGGTGTGGTTATAATCCTTCCCATGGGCTGGCATTGTTAAAGACGTCTACACCCAAAGGAGAGCGGAGGTCTACGTGATTCATTGACCACCAAAAGGTTTAAGCTCTAACGGACGGTGTTATAAGCGACTGGAAAGGATACTAAAAAGACATGCAACCTTGTGCATAAAAAGTCCGACAACACTTTGTGTGTGCAAGGAAAAAATTTCAGCAACCAGTTCGAAGTTTCGACTGGTGTGAGGAGCTCAACTTTTGGACCAACTATAAAGCAACTTACTTTCTGATTGTCATACTGACATGATAGGGGATCAAGATGGGTGCTCCTGGGCTGGACGAAACCATGAGTTTGGCTAATAAGCCTCTTGTTGATAAGCTGGAAAATTATCTCCCATCTCAGTGTTCTTAAATTTGGGGAGGTTGAGGCATGGCTGGCAGTGAGAAAAAGGATGGAGGCCGAGGGTGATGGGTGTGATGGTTTGCAGGGGGGTTGAAGGCATGGACGTGTGAAGAGTTAGGGGTTGCATGGGAGTTGGTCACATAGACTTGGGAGTGCGGTAGTGTTGCATGTGACAAGTGGCTAGGGTTGGGTGAGTAGGAAGTATGGGTGGGGGCATAGGAGTAAGGGTAGCATAGGGAAGGGGCGACGGGTGGTGGATGGCAGCATGAGTGGTGGGGGCCTCTTGAGCATCAATTTGGGTCTGGTCTGCCTTTATTTCATACTGGAATTGTAATATTAACTCCATTAAGGTTTACTTGATGTTTCTCATGGTCGCCTCGATCTTTGAAATTTTTTCCTCAGTTCTAGACCTTCTTTTATCCATGGCAGCACTATGGGAGCTGATTTCATCAAAATAGGCAGCAACCTTTTTGTTCTCCAGAGGACGTGTTGCCACTAGCATAGACAGATAAGAAAAAATCGTGTTGCTGCTCGTAACCTGTTGCTTGAAACCTGCTGCCAGAATGACCTATGCTTCTTTTGATGTTGCTTTCTCTCTGTAGAAAATCAAAATGAAAAATCCTTTTTTGTGTTACACATTAGTCTCATCAATCTTTCTTTGGATATATAATTTCTGATATAAAGTTTCGTTTTTTTTTCTTTAATATGATGTGAATATATTAAGAGGAGAGAAATACAAATTAGGGATACTCTCCCATTACAACAAGGATTGAAGGGAGGTTCTTATTTTGGCTTGGCCGTCAGCAAAGGAATTTGCTAAATGGGGGATATGATTCCAAGTGTAACATAAGATGGAAGAAATAGTATAGATGTCATAATAGGTTGCTCAATGCCTTCAAGGCGGCTCCTTAGCATTTGCACACCAATCAATTACTACTTTGTAGTCACCTTTCACAATCAATGGCTCGGAGAAGCGGTGGTGATAGATGGTGAGACATTGGAGAACACCGACGAGTTCAGTAGTGGTGGAGTCTGAGATGCCCAATAGTCCAACATATGCAGTAAGAAGAGTACCCTCAAAATTGTGGATGGCACCACCTAAGCCAGTAGGGCCCGGTCACCCAAGAGCATTGCCATCAAAATTTAATTTGAGGCCTGTTCGGTGCTCTGGATGAGAGGCGCATCTGAGCCACATTATGCCATTTGTTGTTCAAAGTTGTGTCCTGAAGTTGCTGGAACTACTTCCTTGTGAGCAGCCTAGAGGAAGCATGGCTAACAATTGTTTCAGAGATCGACGCTTCTGCATTTGCATTTGAAACACTGGTTCTTTCTTTCTTTCCACACCAAAGGATGAACCCTAGGCAGCTACATTGAAGGATCATGCTGATTGGAGGGTGGATGGAATGTCAAGAGTGGCGCACAATTGCAGGCCGATTCAATCAAGTAAGATGGACCACACCTTCCAAGCATATTGGCAGTGAATGTGGAGGTGGCTGACGGTCTCACTATCAGAATTGTAGTGTGGGTAAGTGGGGTCACGGTATTGTAGTGTGGGCAAGTGGGGTCAGGACCCAGGTTTCCACGGAGCTGCAAGTTATCTAAGGCTGGTAATCCAAAGGAAAATCTGACACAAGGCGGGGTAGCAAGGTGCCTGGCTAGTGCTGCAGTATTTTGATTTCGTCCAAGGCGGGAAGATACCTATCTGGTCCATTAGATTAGCTCATATGTTTTTTAACCTTAGTTGTTATGTGTTTCACTTTGGGCATTGATGGATCATTAGTCTTGTTATTGTTCGATAAACCAGAGAGCAGCACGTTTTTTGTAGAACCTTTGATCAATCAATCTCTTGGAATGATCAGTTAATTTGCAAGCAATAGGTTTTGCTAAAAAAACAAAGTAGGTTTTGATTCAGTCTTTAATTATGTAAGGGCAAATTTGTAATTTTTTTGAGAATGAAAGATGTAATAAAAGAGAAGGCTGGCCTACTTCTAAGGAAGCCAAATCCATGCCCAAATTACTCTGTTTTGCAGAATTAGGACATGGGTACCTTCTAGAATTGGTATCAACTACATTTCACCCCATTTTCTACCCTTTCTCACTCATTCATTGGTGGGGATGCCAGTATGCCCATTGGATCCTAGTGGACTCTCCAATTATGGTTAAAATTATTTTATTTTATCTTTCCTGATTTTACTGGATTTGATCAAATAGTGATCTTATCTATTTTGAATTTTAAATTTCAATTTAAATTTTAGTTTATCTTTTCTTATTTTATTGGATTTGATCAGATAGTGATCTTATCTATTTTGAATTTAAAATTTTAATTTTAGTTATTTATAGGTTATAATAGAATGTTGAATTCAGTTTTGATAATGAATTTTTGATATCTCCCTCTCCCTCCCCTTTCCTCTTCTTCTCCCTCTTCTTCTTCTTCTAAATTATTCTTCTCAATTCTCTTATTTCTCGTTCCCAATTGCTGATATCTGATACGTCAATTAAAATTCACGCCGCATCACGTATTCGTCTCGCATCATTTATTATATGATAATTCTCTGTTTTCAATTTGTATCATTATGAATTGTATCAATGGCCCATCCTTAATTAGCATACCTTTTGCATTCCTCGGCACTTAGGAATCATGTGAATGTCTTTAGTTTGATATCCTGTTTTCAATCAGGAAAAAAGGATATATATTGTCGTGATATCGATGAATAAATTAATTTGTATGCCGGGGTATTTGTTAGTGTTGATACTACTGTCTGATTGGGTTTTAACATTTTCCTCCCTTCAGTCTTTCTGATATGTTTTTTCTTTCTTTTATTTATTTATTATATTTTGGGCAGCTATTTACCTGAGGAGATGAGAAACCCTTCTACTTTCAAATGTAAGCCACTATCTTTTTTTTAGCTGCATTTTTATGCTCTCTCAAAATGATCTGGGCCTATGTTTAACATCTCATGGGTCAACTTGAATATTGTATGAGTCGACCCAGTTTTGAGCTGCAAAGCAATTACTTTCAAGCACAGGTGATGGCTAATGATTGCCCTAAGTCTGGTCACAGAGCACCATCTTATTGTTAATGTTGTTCTGCATCTGCATCTATAGTGTGGAATTTTAATTTGTTCTCTTCAGTTGTTTAGGCACTCTAATTTAGATTAAAGCCCAGAAAATACTTTTCAGCAATTTCTTATTTTGGAATTTTCTTTGAATCCCTATGACAAATAGAGTCTGTTAAAGAGAGGGAAAGAATTTCTCGATCAGCCAATTCTTTGGCTGATAAATTGGCAAAATTCGGAACCTCCCAACAATCTTTCATTGTTTGGGAAAGAATTTCTCGATCAGCCAATTCTTTGGCTAATAAATTGGAAAAATTCGGAACCTCCCAACAATTTTTCATTGTTTGGGAAAGCTTCCCACCCTTGTAATTTGCTCGATTGAGCTTTCTCTTTATAAAAATCAGCATCTTTTTTTTTTAAAGGGAAAGAAATCTCATGGAGCAAAATTTTTCTATCTAATTTCTTTTTCCTCTCTGCAAAGAGCTTTTCTGCGATGAACAATGATTGAATTAAACAAGCCATTATTGTTCTTTCTATCTGCAGTTTTTTCATATAATGCATATGAGGTCTTAGTTTAACCTTCAGGACAACTTGTGTGGTAGTGATCTGCTGTATTGAACTATATTTTTTCAGGGATGCTGCAAAATCCACAGTACCGTCAACAGTTGCAAGATATGCTGTAAGATTTTTCTTTTACTGATATTGAATGTTGATGTCAAATCCTCTTTGAAACATTGATTGTTTTTTTTTTTGGCGTTTTGTTTGTTTGAGATTGCAAGACTAGAGGAGGGGCGGAAACAATGATTGTTTATTTGTTAGAAAAAGATAATTTGGTTCATGTCATGGCAGGCCAATTCTGTCTCATGTCTTCTTTCTTGTTAAGTTACTAGATGTTGGTTGAGTTCCGCATTGATGATACAGTCGGTAACTGTGATCACAGGGTGTGAAGGTTTTTTCCTTTAATCTAGATATTGGTTCACATTTTATAGGAAATCCAGACATTTTTTGTGGATGACATAAAATGCTGGTCGTCCTTGCAATTGTAATACTCATTTGCATGAGAAAATTATGGGACCCAGTGGTTTAACACCTGTGCCACCAGTTCTAAAATGAGGAACCGACTTGCTGTCAGAATCCACAGTGGACTGATATGTTTCTACTTTTAAACTGTGGATTTCAGATATTTGAAAATTGATCTTGATTGTCTTTAAATATGTGGCTTCAAAGAATTACCATGCATTTGAATTACTTGTTACCAGTTTTTCTCAGTTTATATGGTCTTTGCATATTGACATCTGTGCAGCCATTTCCACATTTTTTTTGATAAAAGTGGTAATGTATTAAAAAGAAGAAAATTACAAACTAAGGGAGCCTCCCATTACAACCATTGCAGCCATTTCCACATTGGAATTGTTATGGTGACGTTGAACAAATCTAAATTGTTAAACAAGATAGTTTGTCCTAGAATTTTTTCAAGCTCTTGCTCCATGCTGATAGGCTTCTATTATTTATTCCAGTCAAAACTTCTATAAAATTGTTTGTTTGCTGTGTCCTGCTAAATTCAAATGTTGCTTTGTTTTCAGAAATAATATGGGTGGAAGCACAGAATGGGACAATCGGGTAATGGATTCCTTAAAAAACTTTGATTTAAGCAGTCCAGAAGTCAAACAACAGTTTGGTGAGTTTGTGATTACCTTTTTTGAAAAGCAGTTATGACTACTTTCACTTGAATGATAACAGATATGTTATGTTGCCACAAGTAATCCATGGAATGATAAATTGTTGTTGAATAACTTGAATTAAATCATTTAACCGGTTCAATGATTTCACAAGTGTTGAAACCTTCTATAAAGCACTTTAGTTATTAGGTGTCAGGTTTTTCATGTCTGTTCTTGGCAGCAAGTGGGCAGAGCTTGTTGCCTACATCCTGTTATGGCTGTACTAACCATAACATGGAGTTTCACTATAGCTAACTTGGTCTGTTTTATACAATTCTCAGCACTATTTTTTAAAAAAAACTATAGTTTACATGGTAAATATTGAAAAAATCTGATTAAATTGCTGATAATGGTGACGAGGAATTGAAAATTGTTCTCTAAACTAATGTGTTTTATTCTAGTCCTCATTCATTGAGGATTAAGTCCTCTCTCTTACATTTCTGTCATCTCCATTTAAAAAACAAAAAATGCATATGTGCTTTTCCTTGTTCTCTAGCACACACGCATAATTATTGTTTAAGTAAGTTGGCAAATGAATGTAAAACTGTAGTTATTTGTGCCTATATGCGTGGTTGTTCAGTTTTCTTTATTATAATGGTTAATGTAATGTATTGGATAACTATACTATATTCCAAAGGATAATGTAAAGTATTGGATACTTAACTGGTTCAATTTTTCCTTGGATTCTGTGCATGTTGCTTAATATTGGTGTTGTTTGGAGATTCAGAAACCAGTAATGGACTAGCAACGGTATCAAAATTTCGACCATATTTGACTTTATCATGGTCTATCTTTCAGTTGATAAGTGTAAACTTGGGTCCAAATGATGAGCCAACTTAGGAAACCTCTTTCCCAGTTAATAAATTCAAGATCTTTGTACTCACTACTCCATGTGGGACTATTCCTTAACACTCCCCCTCACGTGTAGGCCCTCTTTTGTCGCTCTACAAGTGGATAATTTAGGTGTATGCTCTCTTTTGTGGCTTTACAAGTGGATACTTTTAGGTGTATGCCCTCTTTTGTGGTTCAACATGTGGATAAGTTTGAGGTGTAAGCCCTCTTTTTGTGGCTCTACAAGTGGATAATTTATGTGTAGGCCCTCTTTTGTGGCTCTATAAGTGGATAATTTTAAGTGTATGCCCTCTTTTGTGTCTCTACAAGTGGATAATTTAGGGTATATGCCCTCTTTTATGACTCTACAAGTGGATAATTTAGGTGTAGGCCCATATATGAGTACCCACTCCGATACTATGTTGAAACTTAGGATTTCATTATGTATAATCGCAATAGAAGAGGATTAAGGGGTGAGAAGAAAAAGAAGAGTTGTGGAGAGACGGTTTAGGAGGAGAAAAGGAAGAGTGACGAATTTGGAGAAAAGAAGAGGGAGATTAGGGTTCAGGATATGAGAAGGGAGGCCTATATGCTGGATGATGTATCTGTTTCTCGAGTTGTAGGGTTTACTTTTTACTTTTTTTTTCTTTTAGGTAAGAGTGAATAAGAGACATAAATCATAAACTAATTACATCAGTGCCATCTTTATGAGATGACTCTTTATTTACCATAATGCCACCACTGTGTGGGCCTGTGAGCCTTCTCCTTGATCTATAGGCATAAACCCATCTTCCACACACTAGGACGTGTGGGCCTTCCTTGGTTGTGTGGGTTTGGGCCCATTTTCCAACATGGTATCAAAGCAGTAACGCAAGTCTTGGGCAAGTTTCTTTCGATTTTGTAGATCGTCTCTCCATTTTCAGCAATTTTCTTGAATGTTTTTCCCATATTTCTGAACTGGTAGGGTAAAAATTCCATTTTTTCCCCTTTTTCTGCCTATCTTAGCCTATTGGCTAATGATTACTGCTTCTATTTGATTAATTGTTGGGATTTAGTGTTTGATGATCCCAATTTGAGGAAATTTATCATATCTGCCTACGTTATCAACCCAATGCTTGCGTCAGTATCCATATAGTCTATGTCATCCTGGTTTCTTGCAATTAGGTCATTCTTTCATTGATTTATGGTCTCTATTGCTAGAATTGATCACTATTGGTTCTAAATTGAATGAATTGGGTGTTGAATTGCCTTAATTGAATTCGGTGTGGGGCCCACTTGACTACGCAAGCATAGAAATTTGGGAAAAATGCTTCCCTTTGGTTAATTGATGCCCTAGAGTATTGAATTGTGGTGTTTGGTGATATTTAATGGCTGATTCTAGTACACGGGTTGCTGTCCAGAGGACCGCTGAGAGCTTAGATGTGAAATTCTCACAGTCTATTCAGATAACTACCATCGGGTTGAATTAATCGAATTATGCAAACTGGTCTAGATCAGTTTTGATGTATCTGAGGGCCAGAAGAATGACAAAATATATAAATGATGATCCCCCTGTTACTGAAGATTGGGTGGCAGAAGATAATTTAATAATGGCTTGATTGGCCAACAATATGGAATCCAGATTTAGTGAACAAACTTTGAGTTGCAGTATTGCTAAGGCAATGTGGACTACATTGGCTTCCATTTTGTGTCAAGGATCTATGAGTTATATGTGAAGTTCTTTAATATGAAGCATGAAGGTAGATCAGTGATAGATTATTTCACTGAGACGAGGGGAGTACTACAAGAGATTAGTACATTCCATCATTTTACTACGAATGTTGAAGACATTCATAAGAAAGAAAATCAGATTCAAATAGTTCGTTTTAGATGGTTTGGGGCATGAGTATGATGCTATTAGAGCCCAGTTATTGGTCAATGAGGATGTGACTACCCTTGAGCAAGCCTTTAACAGAGTTCTTCGAGTTGAAGGTGCAGTTGTAAATAAGAATGAGTCAAGTGGAGCTCTCTCAGAAGCAGCTAATCTTAACCTTCAATCTTCTACTGGTAAGCCTGATGGTTAGTTTCATGGTGGTAATAATAGAGGTAGAGATCACTCTTACACAACCCGTGGCCGTGGCCGAAATGATAGTGGGGATCGGAAATGTGTTTATTGTGGTAGGACTAATCATATTTCCGAGAAATGTTGGGAAAAATTTGGTAAACCTACTTGGGCCAACTCTATAGTCACAGATAAGGACGCCTCCTCGCACACTGGATATTTTTTTTTAGGGTAATGGACTTTTTCAAACCCTCCCCCTTAAGTTGTATTTATAGATATCAAAAGTACTAATATTATAAGAATACCCTTCACCTTAGTAAAATTGAATAAGAGACATAAATCATAAGCTAATTACATCAGTGCCATCTTTATGAGATGACTCTTTATTTACCATAATGCCACCACTGTGTGGGCCTGTGAGCCTTCTCCTTGATCTATAGGCATAAACCCATCTTCCACACACTAGGACGTGTGGGCCTTCCTTGGTTGTGTGGGTTTGGGCCCATTTTCCAACATGGTATCAAAGCAGTAACGCAAGTCTTGGGCAAGTTTCTTTCGATTTTGTAGATCGTCTCTCCATTTTCAGCAATTTTCTTGAATGTTTTTCCCATATTTCTGAACTGGTAGGGTAAAAATTCCATTTTTTTCCCTTTTTCTGCCTATCTTAGCCTATTGGCTAATGATTACTGCTTCTATTTGATTAATTGTTGGGATTTAGTGTTTGATGATCCCAATTTGAGGAAATTTATCATATCTGCCTACGTTATCAACCCAATGCTTGCATCAGCATCCATATAGTCTATGTCATCCTGGTTTCTTGCAATTAGGTCATTCTTTCATCGATTTATGGTCTCTATTGCTAGAATTGATCACTATTGGTTCTAAATTGAATGAATTGGGTGCTGAATTGCCCTAATTGAATTCGGTGTGGGGCCCACTTGACTACGCAAGCATAGAAATTTGGGAAAAATGCTTCCCTTTGGTTAATTGATGCCCTAGAGTATTGAATTGTGGTGTTTGGTGATATTTAATGGCTGATTCTAGTACACGGGTTGCTGTCCAGAGGACCGCTGAGAGCTTAGATGTGAAATTCTCACAGTCTATTCAGATAACTACCATCGGGTTGAATTAATCGAATTATGCAAACTGGTCTAGATCAGTTTTGATGTATCTGAGGGCCAGAAGAATGACAAAATATATAAATGATGATCCTCCTGTTACTGAAGATTGGGTGGCAGAAGATAATTTAATAATGGCTTGATTGGCCAACAATATGGAATCCAGATTTAGTGAACAAACTTTGAGTTGCAGTACTGCTAAGGCAATGTGGACTACATTGGCTTCCATTTTGTGTCAAGGATCTATGAGTTATATGTGAAGTTCTTTAATATGAAGCATGAAGGTAGATCAGTGATTGATTATTTCACTGAGACGAGGGGAGTACTACAAGAGATTAGTACATTCCATCATTTTACTACGAATGTTGAAGACATTCATAAGAAAGAAAATCAGATTCAAATAGTCCGTTTTAGATGGTTTGAGGCATGAGTATGATGCTATTAGAGCCCAGTTATTGGTCAATGAGGATGTGACTACCCTTGAGCAAGCCTTTAACAGAGTTCTTCGAGTTGAAGGTGCAGTTGTAAATAAGAATGAGTCAAGTGGAGCTCTCTCAGAAGCAGCTACTCTTAACCTTCAATCTTCTACTGGTAAGCCTGATGGTCAGTTTCATGGTGGTAATAATAGAGGTAGAGATCACTCTTACACAACCCGTGGCCGTGGCCGTGGCCGAAATGATAGTGGGGATCGGAAATGTGTTTATTGTGGTAGGACTAATCATATTTCCGAGAAATGTTGGGAAAAATTTGGTAAACCTACTTGGGCCAACTCTATAGTCACAGATAAGGACGCCTCCTCGCACACTGGATATTTTTTTTTAGGGTAATGGACTTTTTCAAACCCTCCCCCTTAAGTTGTATTTATAGATATCAAAAGTACTAATATTATAAGAATACCCTTCACCTTAGTAAAATTGAATAAGAGACATAAATCATAAGCTAATTACATCAGTGCCATCTTTATGAGATGACTCTTTATTTACCATAATGCCACCACTGTGTGGGCCTGTGAGCCTTCTCCTTGATCTATAGGCATAAACCCATCTTCCACACACTAGGACGTGTGGGCCTTCCTTGGTTGTGTGGGTTTGGGCCCATTTTCCAACATGGTATCAAAGCAGTAACGCAAGTCTTGGGCAAGTTTCTTTCGATTTTGTAGATCGTCTCTCCATTTTCAGCAATTTTCTTGAATGTTTTTCCCATATTTCTGAACTGGTAGGGTAAAAATTCCATTTTTTTCCCTTTTTCTGCCTATCTTAGCCTATTGGCTAATGATTACTGCTTCTATTTGATTAATTGTTGGGATTTAGTGTTTGATGATCCCAATTTGAGGAAATTTATCATATCTGCCTACGTTATCAACCCAATGCTTGCATCAGCATCCATATAGTCTATGTCATCCTGGTTTCTTGCAATTAGGTCATTCTTTCATCGATTTATGGTCTCTATTGCTAGAATTGATCACTATTGGTTCTAAATTGAATGAATTGGGTGCTGAATTGCCCTAATTGAATTCGGTGTGGGGCCCACTTGACTACGCAAGCATAGAAATTTGGGAAAAATGCTTCCCTTTGGTTAATTGATGCCCTAGAGTATTGAATTGTGGTGTTTGGTGATATTTAATGGCTGATTCTAGTACACGGGTTGCTGTCCAGAGGACCGCTGAGAGCTTAGATGTGAAATTCTCACAGTCTATTCAGATAACTACCATCGGGTTGAATTAATCGAATTATGCAAACTGGTCTAGATCAGTTTTGATGTATCTGAGGGCCAGAAGAATGACAAAATATATAAATGATGATCCTCCTGTTACTGAAGATTGGGTGGCAGAAGATAATTTAATAATGGCTTGATTGGCCAACAATATGGAATCCAGATTTAGTGAACAAACTTTGAGTTGCAGTACTGCTAAGGCAATGTGGACTACATTGGCTTCCATTTTGTGTCAAGGATCTATGAGTTATATGTGAAGTTCTTTAATATGAAGCATGAAGGTAGATCAGTGATTGATTATTTCACTGAGACGAGGGGAGTACTACAAGAGATTAGTACATTCCATCATTTTACTACGAATGTTGAAGACATTCATAAGAAAGAAAATCAGATTCAAATAGTCCGTTTTAGATGGTTTGAGGCATGAGTATGATGCTATTAGAGCCCAGTTATTGGTCAATGAGGATGTGACTACCCTTGAGCAAGCCTTTAACAGAGTTCTTCGAGTTGAAGGTGCAGTTGTAAATAAGAATGAGTCAAGTGGAGCTCTCTCAGAAGCAGCTACTCTTAACCTTCAATCTTCTACTGGTAAGCCTGATGGTCAGTTTCATGGTGGTAATAATAGAGGTAGAGATCACTCTTACACAACCCGTGGCCGTGGCCGTGGCCGAAATGATAGTGGGGATCGGAAATGTGTTTATTGTGGTAGGACTAATCATATTTCCGAGAAATGTTGGGAAAAATTTGGTAAACCTACTTGGGCCAACTCTATAGTCACAGATAAGGACGCCTCCTCGCACACTGGATATTTTTTTTTAGGGTAATGGACTTTTTCAAACCCTCCCCCTTAAGTTGTATTTATAGATATCAAAAGTACTAATATTATAAGAATACCCTTCACCTTAGTAAAATTGAATAAGAGACATAAATCATAAGCTAATTACATCAGTGCCATCTTTATGAGATGACTCTTTATTTACCATAATGCCACCACTGTGTGGGCTTTCTCCTTGGTCTATGGGCTTGAGCCCATCATCCACACACTTGGACGTGTAGGCTTGGGCCCATCTTCCAACACTCCCCCTCAAGCCGGGGGGGCGGGGGGGCATTGTAAACTCCTAGTTTGCTGCAAATGGTGCATAGGATTTTCCCATATAAAATAGCAGTCCACTATATCTTCCAACAGTAAGTATGGTTTGATTTCCTCATCATTTTTAAAGAAAATGATTGATTTTATGACCGTTAGCTGAAAATTATACTGTGTTCTTAGTATATAACATCAAATTCTTTTATAAAGTTATATATCTGTTGTTTAACTATCAATTTTGCAGACCAAATTGGGCTCACTCCTGAAGAAGTGATTTCAAAAATAATGGCAAATCCTGAAGTTGCTATGGCCTTTCAAAACCCCAAAGTTCAAGCTGCTATCATGGATGTATGTCTATTAACATGCTCTCTGCTAATAAGTTTTTTTCTTTTTTTCTTTTTATGGTTTTGACAGTTATGGCTTTATGCAGTGTTCGCAGAACCCTCTGAGTATAGCAAAGTATCAAAATGATAAAGAGGTGAAAACCCAAAGCACTTTCTGTATCCTCTATTGACCTTGATGTATAATTGACGTTGGGCTACCTGCGTGATTGTCATCTTGTACTCAACTATTATTCCACTGAATGTAGCGCTATTTGTGTGATTCTGAAGCATCTGATACCTCTGTACAGGATAACATGCCAAAAAGAAGCTGCTTAATTTACTTGTTACATTTTCATCCATTGTATTAATTTTGATCCGTTTAATTATTTTTGAATTGTTGTGGTCATGATTTTCTGCCCAGCTTTTAGTCTCACTTTAATTAGCCATATTATGTACTACATGGCTACAAACACTCCGGTCTCACTCTTGACTACCTTTATCTGGAATAGACAGTGGTGATACACGACACTGATGTAAAACTTTCTTTATTGCCTTATCATAGGTTACGTGTTCTTGAAACTTGTATGCACATATCTACCAATTGCTTTGTTTGAGTTTCTCAGCCATGTGTTCAAACTTTCATTCTTTTGACTTGTTATATGCTTTTCCCAGGTAATGGATGTATTCAACAAAATATCAGAGCTGTTCCCCGGGGTGACAGGTTCTCCATGACTTCTATGGGCAAAGTTATGATTTGAACTAATTTTCATGTCACGGATTTTTCTTCGCCAATACATACAGAGGAAACCTAATCATGCTTGGGAAAGCATACAAATCAATGATCTTCAAGAAGGTTAAGGTTTTTCACTACCCCTTCCAGCTTGTCCCATGATGTGTTATGGTACTACTTCCAGGAGTAAACAAGCCTTGTAACTACTGAACATGTGCAGTATGTCTTTGTATTAGCTGTTCAGTGAACTTCTGTAGCAATCATGCAATGAAATTTTTACTTTTCTGTATGTACTGCCGTTTGTCTAATGGATAAAGTCTGATCTGTCTTTCTGATGACATACATTAATTTCCTTCGGGCCATATCAACCGATTTAACCACAGTTTTGACATGTAACATATTGGCTGCGATTCATCGAACATAACCTTTTCTTAATCTGTGACATGTATCAAGTTTGAAATCTTACCATTTTGGTCTGTGTAAGAACAACGATGTATTTTATAACCAAGCTTGGTGACAAGCAAAGTGAGTCCATAATTGACAAAGATTTTCGTTTTATTTAACTTGGTTTGATATTTTGAAGGTTCTTTGGTCTATTTAACTGGAACGCTTAAGGTATGCAGCTTATATTTTCTTGAAGTATTTGTAATTAGCAAATCTGTCCCCCTAGGGGTGGCAAAACAAGTTTCTTGTTTCAATATCCTGCATTTTACATGCTTAAACCAGCCGCATAGCTCAACCCTTGCTCTGAAAACTCTCCTAATTAAGACGCAAGAGATGCAGAGTAAGCGGTTTTGGGATACCAGCCCAGGCTATTATTGCAGAATATGATATTGAACAATATTATAATGCCCGGACTGAACCGTCCAGTTGAATCGGGTTCTACCGGACCTGTTCCTGGTCCTTCGTTTGGATTATAGGTTTGTAAGATCCGGTGAAAGAAAAAATCATAGCTAACCTGGTCAAGTTTGCTAGTCAAACAAGCAAACTGAGTAACTTGATTTGCAATCATTTACGTGTAGGAGCAGCATGGGAGGGGTTATCGCTGCATGGCAGTGATGGCGGGAGCTCTTCCTTAATCGCTGCTCCGTCCCTCTTTCATTGGTGGATGGAGGAGTGGTCCACCCTCCTGCTCTTTCGTTGGTCGACTTTCCTGCTGTTTGGAAATTGCGGAGGGGAGGTGGAGCCTACCTCTCCCCTCCTTCGACCAGTGGTGGTTGCTTCTGCCCTCCCTTCCATTGATAGGAGGGCGCAAGGATGGCTTCCCCCACACTGCCTTGGGGAGGGGGTGCTCGCTTTCTTTAAATTAGAACCCTGATTTATAGAGAAGAGAGGGACTGCTGCCCCCTCCCTCTTTCGTTGGTGGATGAAGGAGTTGTCTGTCCTCCTGCTGTTTGGAAATTTCAGAGAGGGTGGAGCCCACCTATCCTCTTTCAGCCGGTGGGGGTGGGGTGGTGGTCCCCTGTCCCCACCCCCCGACCCTCATCGTCGATTGCAGTGCTTAGGGTCGGGAATTTTCTTCTCCTTAACACTGAAATAATTTTTGTGTTTTTAAGATGTTAGCCTGGTGAGTTTTCTATGCAGGTATACATCTGAGAAATGGTTTTGACATCTTAGTCACTATCAAAATTTAGTATTTCTTAGAAAAGGCAGCTAAACCTGTAATTAAACGAAGTTTTTTCCAAGAGATAATGGTGAAAAGTCGATATAGCTGTAGTAATGGTAGGACGCGTTGCCCAAGTGCCTGGAAGAGGTGGTGGGTTGAGGCAGTTTTTTTCTTCATGCTTCAGACTCGTTGAAATGCCCTAGCGGGGTACAATGTTTACATTCTTATGGAAAGAGGTTGTCCACGTTAAGGCATGTAATATATTTCAAAAAATGAAAGAAGTGTTCAAACTTCAAAGCATGTAATTTCACTGATTTTCCCTCCTCTGTTAAGACCAAATTTAGGGGTAGCAACATTTTTCCTAATATCTTAATCTGACTTTTTTATTTGATCTGAATTATGAATTCTTGAAGAAGGTTATTACCTTTTCCTTTCCAATTTAAATTCTTTTTGGAGTTTTGCTTTAATTAACAAATCTTAGAATATACATACAACAATTCTTTCTAGGTAAGTGTTAATTTCATTGTATTGCATTTGGTTAGATTACAAATAATTGTAAGCTAAAAAAGAGTTTAATTCCGAGGGTTACATGGTGAAATATTTTAGAATGAACAAAGGCCAATTTAGTGAGGTGGTATTATACGTTGATTTTGGACCATCCTTTGTTGTTTACAAGAGTTTATTCATTCCACAAGGGTTATCTAATGAGCGATATGTACAATAGTCGGAAAATTTTATTGGTAGATTGTAGATTATAGCAATTGTCAAAATGTTAAATCTATGGAGGCCGTTGTAGAAGCTTAAAACACCTTTTGTATGTCACACTCAATACAATTTTTACCTTTTCTTTGTTATATTTAATACACATTTTTTCTGATTTTTGCATTTATTTGATTTCATAAAGATCATCTACTTAATTGTAATCATTAGAAAGTGGGTGTCATTTGGATACCGTTTAACCCACTCATTTTTTTTTTTTTTTGGTTTGATAATGGTAAAATTTAAGGCGGTTCGATTAGACTTTGGAATGGTAGATATATGAGGTGTTGTTGGGCATGAGATGATAAACTAATAAGACGTCACATCACCATACAATACTGTGTGAACATAATATGTAAAATAGTGGCCGCTTGATTAATTGGGTTTCGTATCCATTTAACCCGTTCACCTGTAAAAATCATTTCGTTGATCTATTAAAGGTTCTGTAGATACAAATTTAGCTAGTTCACGAAATGATAGAAAGTCTACTTCAGGTTATTGCACTGCAATAGAAGGAAACTTGGTCACTTTGAGAAGAAGAAAACAAATTGTTGTGGCTAAATCACATGTTAAGGCAGAACATAGGGTTATATCACATGCATTAAGCGAATTATTGTGGCTTAAGTATGATAACAAAACTTGGTTTTCCAATAACCAAACCCATTCAATTACATTTTAACAACTAGACAACTATTCATATCATAACCAATCTAGTTTTCCATGAAAATAAAACATATCAAAATTGATTTCCATTTTGTTTGAGAGAAACTACAACCTGGTGTTATATTCGTGCAATACACTCCCACCATAAATCAGCTAGCAGATATCTTCAACCATAGCAGTTGGTCAACTTCTTTCTACTTGTTCAAAACTTGAAATTTTTTTATGTTTTTTTACCAACTCGACGGGGAGAGTTAAAGAAGCACTAATCACATTTCTTGTAATTATTAAAGATTATTAATATTTTTTTATCTTTATCATGTATTAGGGTTTCTACTTAACTTTATAAATAAGAACTCTAGAGGGTTTACGCTCATACTCAAGCTCCTCTCTTGTTGTCTAAGTCTCTCCTTCCTCTCACATGAGTATCTCTCCTCTCTCTTATTCTTTTCTTTTTATCTCTTCTACTTCACCTTACCTCTTTTCGTCATTAACCCTAAACTTCTCAAGTATGAAATCGTAAAATCTAACAAGCTTCACTAACACTAGACCCCACTAATACTACCATTAGTATCTTATACTTCTCTCACTCTAGTTGGGAAATAATGATAGAAAAATCTAGCTAGGACAAATTATGAGAGATGACATCACCATTCTTAGTCTTATGAAAACACTTCAAACATTGACAAAAACTAGGTATAATTTGAGTTCATAAAATATATTTATTTTGAGATAAATAAGTTGCTATATTTTTAGAATTTGTAATCTGGCCGAACTTTCTCTCTTCATTGTTTAGACGGTTGACTCCATACCATTTGGACTGAGTGGCCTACCTTGCTTGTTGTTTTGAATATTCAATTTGGTCATTTGAGAAGTGCCCTAGACGGTTGCTTCCAAAAAGCTCTCTCTCTTGTTCAAACGAATGGGTGCTGCTACGGTATTTGGATAGATTATTTTCTGGCCCGAGTTGTTTGTTCCCTTTTTCCATAGTTCATATGGACGGCCCTTGGTCGATTGAATGGTTATGCTGTTAGAAATTTTATTTGGAGTTTTTTGTACTATCAAGGTATACTAAATACACATTATTAATAGTTGAAGTGTTTGTTATTATCGATACTAGCTTAATGAGGTTCTTGAGCCTAACATGAGGATTAAGTCGACTCCATTCAACATAAAATTAATTTGATATACCCAATAAACAACTTAAAAAAAGCTTCCCTTGATGGTTTTGATCGACTATATCTAGTTACTTGATACATCATCTAGTCAACTAAACTTCATTGACTTGATAAATTCTAGGGAAAGTCAAAAGAAAAATCAACAATTCTTACATTTTGGATACTATCTCTTTTAATTTTTTTTTTCTTTTTGAAATTTTTTTTTTATTGTTTCAAAATGATTTTTTTGATTCTTGCTCATGTCCTCATCCACTTGAGTAGTTTATTCACACTTTAGAGAATAAGCAAAATAGAATTTTAAGTGAAAAAAATAAAAGTTTTACATTAAAATGACCCTTTACAATTCTTAAGGGCTTGTTAAAAGACACCCATGTGTGTAGGGATGGCAAGACTAGTAGATTAGGAGAACTTTCATAAAGATAACAAAGAATTGTAATTATACAAGTTGGTGTATGTCCTCTCATGTCTTTTTTCCTTTTGAAACATGTAGCCCTAAAGGCATTGTAATCATTATAAACACCTTCACAAAACTATAAATATAGCCTCAAGTCATGGGGTAGAGCATTCAATCCTCTTCCTCTTGGCTCAAATTTGTCATTCACTTCTTTTGTTCTCCCTTGGTTTCTTCTCTTCTCTCTTCTATGAGCTAGAGTTCTTCTCTTCTCTCATTCCCTTGAGATCTCTTGTGTTTATATCTTGTCCCCAAAAATCAACATGGTATCAGAGTGGACAAATATGTGAGATGGAAAAGGAGAAGAAGATGGAGAAGAAAGTGAGGAAGAAGAAGAAGAAGAAGAAAAGGAAAAAAAAAGAGCTTCTCGTTTTTCCTTTAAGTACTTTTTTTCCAAATTCCTTTTTTCATTAGATGTTTTACTCTCTCACCGTGTCTTTCCTATATAAAATTATATATATCATTAGAAAGATATTTGATTCTAGTTTCGAACTAAAAAATAATCGTTGAAATCAGATTTTTCTAGAAAGAGAAATTGACATCTAAAACAATAAAGGTCAAGCGATAGAAAAGTTTCATGTAGAAG
The DNA here is from genome assembly GCF_029961685.1 of Aristolochia californica. Classification (NCBI taxonomy): domain Eukaryota; kingdom Viridiplantae; phylum Streptophyta; class Magnoliopsida; order Piperales; family Aristolochiaceae; genus Aristolochia; species Aristolochia californica. The sequence goes on along the minus strand of NW_027181815.1, from coordinate 27,257,795 downwards.
CAATAAGGTTCAACTTCTTGAACGGTTTGTACCAAAATTACTGATGATTTATATTGAGAATTATATTTCAAAAGAAATATATGTGAGTCTACATTCTATCCCAATAAACATTTTCTCAATCTGAACTTTTTAGAGAGAGATATCCACATTGAAATAATCAAAGGTCATGTTGGTATCTTATTGCATGCGAAGATCTGAACTTAAGCCGAATTTTTTGTTTCACTTTTTGACTTGCTAATGTTGGTTGAGTTTCCTATTTATTTTCAAAATCTAGTCAAGATTTTACCACCTTGAGTATCTTTCCTTCCTTAAAATTTTCTTTGGTTTGATCTCATGTTACATTAGTTTCCTTAAGAGAAGTTTTTCCTATTATGAGTTTAGTTTCCTATTTTATAAAGTCTAAAATTTTTTATTTAGAAATTTTTGTTTCCTAATTCTTGATTTCAAATAAGTGTACTAAATCTCCTTATTCCAGAGTTATCTCTTGAATATTTTTTTTATAAATTGGTTAAGTTGTGTTAAAAAGTAATTGCTTTATTTAAAAACTTTATTTTTTAGAAAGTTTCTATTATTATGTTTCATCTCAAAACTTTCTTATTGGAATTTGTTTAAGTTTCCTTAATTATCATGTTAATAGAGGAATTATTTTTTTATCTACCTCTTGAGTCAAACTTGGTCACTTTTTATCTATTTATTGGTCTAAAAATGTCTCCTTCTTAATGGGAAGAATGAAGAACTTCATTGTGTGTCTCCTTCCATTTGAAGTATGAGAGTTACTATATTGTTATTCACACTCTTAATTCCTACTTCAATTTGTTTTAATTGGTATATGGAGTTTTGTCATACAACTAGGAGTGATTTTTCTTCTCTCACCATTATGATGTGTAGGTTGGGTCTCTTGGTAAATAACAAAAAAATCCTCAACTTGAGAGGGGAAAGTAGAAGAAAAAGTACAAGAAAGTGGTAACCAATAATGAAGAATTTCACATGTTATGGTAATCAAATTTTATATGACTAGAATATCCAAGTAAGGGGGAAGCCAGATAAGAACAAGATGAAGACTACAAGCAAGATGTGAACAAGAAGAAGATAAATCAAAGTTAGGCAACCAAAATTTCTTCTCAAGCCACACAAGATCGGAATTTTTTTTCAAGCATGCAAGTTTCTTAACCAAGATTATTTTCAAAGTGGAGTTACAAACACCAGTTTGAGGGTGAGTGTTAAAAGACACTCACATGTGTAGGGGTGGTATGACTAGTAACTAAGAAAATTTTTCATAGAGATGACAAAGAATTGTAATTATGTAAGCTAGTGTATGTCATCTTATGTCTTTTTCTTTTTGAAACATATAACCTTAAGGGCATTTTAGTTATTGTAAACACCTCCACACAACTATAAATATAGTTTCAAGGCATGGGATAGAGCATTCAAGCCTGACTCAAATTCGTCCATAGACTTCTCTCTATTCTCCTTTTCCTTCTCTCCCTTGGTTTATTTTCTCTTCTCTTCCAAGAGTTATAGTTATTCTCTTCTCTCCTTCCTTTAAGATCTCTTGTGTTTATATTTTGTCCTTAGAAATCAACAGGGTCTTCCACTTCAGTTGTCTTATTCACATAAATAAATCTTCCACTTTTAGTTTGAGCGTCTGCTTGGCATATCGAATCTTCAATTTCAGAGATCACTAAATTGTTTGATTAAGAATAGTGTCTAATTACACAAATAAAATCATAATAATACATTTTCGATGTATTCAATTCATCACCATTAAAATAATAGAAACATATATGATTCCAACACTTGTCTAATAATGTGTCGGTCCTCTTCATCTATTAGAGTCACCTATAGAGTTTACATAATGTTTAGGATGTATATGAACCTAAGTAAACTGCCTAGTCTAGTTCAACCCCCCCTCTATAGCGATTAATGACAGCCAACCAATCCCAATTGCAGTGGTGGGCTACAATTGTAGCCATATGTGTTGATGGAGATGCTTGTAAAGATAAGCCCGACCGACCCGACCGACCATATTGCATTCACGGGACACTTGAAAGCCATACCTGGAAGTTGTGCACGTGTCCCCTCGTGATGTAGACATCCAAGTTTTGAAACATAAGAGAGGACTACTTCCGGCCAGAATTCTGAAGGGGAGTACGAGTAAAGTGCATCTTCCAGCTTTCATTTTCTGCTCTGCAATGGATAAAAAATCTGGATCTGGATCTCACCTCATCGCTCCTTTTTCTTCTTCTATTCTCAATCTTAAAACTAGGATAAATTTCATAGGGCAACAGTGAAATTAGGCATTTACCGTGCTGCCTAAACTGAGGAATGATTGGATTGAATCCAGTTTTTTCTCTGAATAAAGCAATGTGGAGTGACATCAATGTTCCACGGAAACTCAGTATCCTCATCAAATCATTCTTTTAGAAGATGATGCAGACGGCAGAGGAGGATTGCCGAAAGCTTATTAATTTGATCCCACTTTACTCAAGAGTCAGGACAGACATGAAAGGCTGCTTTTCAAACACACAGAAGAAAAAAGGTAATTAACAAGTACTTTTCCTCAAAACCGATCCTTCCAGTACCTTTGTAAGAAACATTAAACCAGCTCTTGGACCTTCTTCTCACATGATCTTTAGACCGTCTTTAAGCTTTCAAAAGCTTGCAGACTTTATTATTAACCATTGATGATCAAATGTGATTTGCGCGGTGGGACACCAGGTATAAAAGTAATTCAATTATTGATCACAAATGAGACAACGGGTTTCAAGTTGAGTGAAAGGCCATGAATGCTTTTAATAAACAATTCGTTTTCTGAATCGTCATATCCCGTCAATTTGTTTTCTTTCCGTGTTTAATTTTTTTGTCAGAAGAGGAAATTTTCAGAAAAATAATACTTATTTTGTTGCCTCGTGTGAACAGCTGGTTGACGTCATTATTTTACACTGACGAAAATACCCTTCAAAAGTTTCTAGAAGATTGTCTTATTAGTGATAATGCGGTCAACTCATCTTGACGATAACAATAATTGAGCCCCTCCCTCACTTGGGCAAACATGTCTTCTTACAGTATCTGAAGACTGAAGCAAAATGCTACCGCTTCCCTCTCGTTCTCTCTACCCACGTCGCGTTATTTGCCCCCCCGCTGCTTCGCTCTCCCTTCACTTCTCCAATGTAACTGCTTCGATTTCCGTCCGTTATGACGAGTGACCGTTCCGGCTTCGATCTCGTTGGGAAAGGCTTGCGCTGTGCTTTCTTTTGCTCCTACGTTGGCTGAATACAGTGGCGATTTCGACGAGAACCGGTTCTGCTTGTGTGGATTCTTAATGTGCAGAAGAGGCTAGCGTGTTTCCTCGAGCTCATGTCCTAGATCTTTTGTTTATTCAAATTTCTCGGGCGACAAAGAATCGATTGATCCTGAATGAGGCTCTAGTAGCAGCGGAAGGTATTTGATGCTTTGCGCTATGACAAGGCATTGTTATTGAATAGAACCATTTTGGAGCTCTACTTTCGACTGCTAACAGATCAAATCATCGACAGACGGGATACTCTCCGGGTAAGAAATCGTCTGCATTGATTCATCTTTTTTGTTATAATTATAGTTTAATTTAATAATCTAGTTTAATCTAATAAAGGCTGAATTTTTTCTCTAGTTCCTTGTCGGTGCTGTCTTTCCTCTGTTTTTGTTCGTATCTCATGGCATGGCGTTTGGTTTTTGAAAATCCATAACTTTCTTCTTTTTAAAAGAATTTCCAAATGTATAGTAGTGTATTTTTTTTTATTTTTCTATTCCGATTTCTAATCAAAGATGGCAATTGAAGTTTGAAATTTTCCTGACAAGCTGTAAACAGTGAAGAGCAAACACCTAAAAAATCGTTCAAAAAAGCCACGAAATTTATCCAGGAAATCTTTTTTGAGGAATATTAACTCCCTTCGTCAATTCTCCAGCATATCTTGATTGATTTGTTACTGGTTTCCATATTAAATCTACTGATAGAGTTAAAACTCGATATTTTCCTTCGAGGGATTTTGGATGCGTTACGGGTATTAAAAAATGGCAAAATCTATTTTCGAGGATTTCAACCCCATTCTTCTTTTCAAAAAAAAAAAAAAAAAATAGTAATAAAATTTGGAAAACGGGAACTAGGAGAGGTATTGATTCATGGTTTCTTTCATTCACTTTCTTAGCCAAACGGAACGGTTCGGTCAGAAGTCAGAAGCGATTTAAGAGAGTGTGCTTTTCATTTTTTGAATTCTGGTTGACTCTTCTTCACTCGAGCCGGAAAGCGGCGGCAAGCGGGCACTGATTCGGATTTTTTACGAGTAACGGAGTTGTTTACCGGCTACCTCTCCTCCCGTACGCTTGACTTGTAGACTAAGCGTGTCCTGGATACTGTAGAGGATGGTAAAAAATTGTCGGAGGTCCAAGATCCGACTACAGTTGTTCATTTGCTCGATTATTATTTTATTTTATTTTTTATTTTTTTGGGGGGAGGGTTGACGTGGAAGGTTCTCTCCTGGCAGTTGCTCCGAAGGGTATTGGATCAGGAGGATTGAGGAGAATTCTGAGCAAATTCTTGACCTAAGAAGGATGTAGGGCATATCGCCTGTCCATGTATTTTCTGATTTCTAGGTTTTCTTGTTGTATTTATCTATTATTGGCTAGAATCTGGCCCAAATTGTTGCATTATGTTACATGATAGCTGAGCACAGAATTTTAGGTGCTTTTGGGCCACTTATTGATTTCCAATGCCAACTAGCCAGCTGTTCAACTTTTACTACAGAAAACAAGTGAGATCTTGACCTCATGGGCTTGTCATGACAGGCCCAGTTAATACTCACAGGAAGCTGATGACTGTTATAGTCTGGGAATCAGGTTGGTGTAGGTTCTGATAAAACAAAAGAAAAAAATTTCAGGTTGGGATTCTGTAGCCAAATACAACTTGCTGTTTGTTCTGTTATGTGTCACACGGTTGTTATGTGAAATGGACCTGTCAGAAAATACTTAGGAATTTGTCCTTTAATGGTTCATCATCTGTTTTTAGTGAGAAAGCAGCTACTGACAGTTTCCTTATGCTTATCTTACAGGTCACTGTTGAACCTCTGACAATGCTATGCTTTACCAAGTGCCACCAAGACCAATCAGTCATATCCTAATTGATACTTCTTCCTTAATGGCGAACACACAACTATCTCTGACTCTGTTGACGACCTTATTTGTATTTGGCCTTGTCCTGCTTTCAGAGTCTCTTGTAGTAGAGAAGCATGTCCTCCTCCAACTCAAAAAACAGTTAAAAGACCCATCCAGTGCCTTAGACAACTGGGGAGATTATAATTCTCCATGCAACTTCTCTGGTGTATCTTGTGATCCAGCTTCAGATCAAGTGACTGAGATCTCCCTTGTGGGAAAGTCCCTCTCTGGGGAGCTGTCTCCTTTTATTTTTTACCTCCCTGGGCTCACTAGGCTTGTACTTACATCTAATTCCATTTCAGGCAATCTGCCTCATGCATTAATGAATGCTACTAGTCTTCGAGAGCTTGATCTCTCAGATAACAGTTTTGCAGGAGAAATTCCAGATTTATCAGCTTTGATAAACTTGGAGGTGCTTGACTTGTCTCAGAATTACTTCTCAGGCGAGTTCCCAAGATGGGTTGGAGAATTATCTGGCTTGACTTCACTGGGCCTTGCAGGAAATCCCTTCAATGAGGGAGAGGTTCCAGAGAATATTGGGAAGTTGAAAAACTTAACTCTGATTTATCTGGCGGACTGTAATTTCAGAGGAGAGATTCCTGACTCGATCTTCCAGTTAAGTTCTCTTCAGACACTAGATTTTTCTACAAACAAGCTCTCAGGAATTTTTCCGAAAGCCATTACAACTTTACGGAATCTTGTGAAGATTGAACTCTATTCAAACAATTTCACTGGAGAAATACCTCCAGAGTTTGAAAACCTCACACTTTTGCGTGAGTTTGATATTTCCAAGAACCAAATGACAGGGACATTGCCTCCTCAGTTAGGCAACTTGAAACATTTGGTTGTTTTTCAGTTGTATGAAAACTATTTTACAGGAGAGTTTCCAAAAGGATTTGGGGAACTGCAGAATCTTGTGGCATTTTCTATTTACAAGAACCAATTTTCTGGAGAATTTCCTGAGAATTTTGGCAGATTCTCGCCTCTTGGAAGTATAGACATATCTGAGAATCAGTTTTCAGGTGGTTTTCCGAAGTTTTTATGTGAAGGCAACAAATTGCAGTTCTTGCTTGCATTGGATAACGATTTCTCAGGTGAATTGCCCAACGCTTATGCTAATTGCAAGTCACTGGAGAGGCTAAGGATCAGCCAAAACGAATTATTTGGGAGGATTCCAGATGGAGTCTGGGGTCTACCTAAAGCCAAAATTGTAGATTTTTCAGATAACCGTTTTGTTGGGGGCATAACTTCAGAGATTGAGATTTCAGCAAGCTTGAATACACTGCTCTTGCAAAACAATGAATTTTCTGGTGAGCTTCCTGTTGAACTAGGCAAAGTCTTGCAGCTACAGAAACTTATGGCCAGCAACAATTCTTTCACTGGCAAAATACCTTCTGAAATTGGAAACCTTAACCAGTTATCATCTTTGCATTTAGACCAAAATTCATTAAGTGGGCCAATACCACCTGAACTCAGTGAATGCTCTAAATTAGTAGACCTGAATCTAGCTGAGAATTCTCTGAGTGGTCATATTCCTGAAAAGCTGTCTCTGTTGAATTCTTTGAACTCTTTGAATCTGTCTAAAAACATGCTTTCAGGTTCAATTCCTGATGATTTACAGATGCTGAAGTTAAGCTTCATAGATTTCTCTGCTAACCAGTTCTCCGGAAGAGTTCCTCCTCAACTTTTGATGATAGGAGGAGAACAAGCTTTTTATGAGAATAATGGACTTTGTGAGGACACAAAATTTGGGAGCCCAAGATATTCTGATATGAGACTTTGCAACACAAGCCAGGAACAGAAGAAAAGCATGCAAAGTAAAGTGGTTCTTGTCTGCATCTTTTCCCTAGTGATGGTTTTTGTTCTGGCTGGATTGATTTTCGTGAGCTACCGCAGCTTCATGCTTGATGAATCTCTTAAAGAAAACAATCACGGACATGATCCAGAAAAAGACCCAAACTGGACACTTGAATCTTTCCACCAGACGGAGTTTGATGTTGAGGATATGAGTAACTTGGAAGAGGAGAACTTGATCGGGAGTGGAAGTACAGGGAGAGTATATCGTCTAGCTTTGAAGAAGAGTGGTAACACATTTGCTGTGAAGCAATTATGGAAGGGAACTGACACGAAGGTTTTGGCTGCAGAGATGGAGATTCTTGGAAAAATCAGACATCGAAATATTCTCAAGCTTTATGCTTGTCTGAGTAAAGGAGCATCAAATTTCCTTGTTTTTGAGTACATGACTAATGGAAATCTGTTCCAAGCCCTTCAGCGGGAAATCAAGGGTGGGCAACCAGAGCTGGATTGGGTTCGGAGGTACCAAATTGCAGTTGGAGCTGCAAAAGGGCTTTCTTATCTTCACCATGATTGCTCACCTGCAATTATCCACAGGGACATAAAATCTTCCAATATTTTACTTGATGAGGATTATGAAGCAAAGATTGCTGATTTTGGGATTGCAAAGATTGTGGAAGAATCTACTGCATCTTCTGATTCAAGCTGCTTTGCCGGTACACATGGTTACATTGCCCCTGGTGAGTTCTCTGTGGTTAGCATAACCATATCATTGATTTTATTCTCAGCATATTATACATTTGTAAGTTGCAATTCATGTCAAACCTGTGCTAACTTTGCGCGGTTCTTCCACCAGAACTTGCCTATTCTCTCAAGGTGACAGAGAAGAGCGACGTCTACAGTTTTGGTGTTGTTTTGTTGGAGTTAGTAACAGGTCGAAGGCCATTAGAACATGGTTATGGAGAAGGAAAAGATATTGTCTATTGGGTTTCATCTTGTATTAATGATCGAAAAGATGTTCTTGGTGTTCTTGACAAGCGAATTCGCACTTATGCTGAGGAGGACATGACCAAGGTCTTGAAGGTTGCTGTTCTTTGTACCACCAAGCTGCCTTCAGTTCGCCCTTCTATGAGAGAAGCAGTAAAGTTTCTTCTGGATGCTGATCCATCTGCTGTTACACCGAGAGAGAAGATAACAAGTAACTGTTAATAGTGTGTTTCTTTCGAATACCAGATATCTATGTTAAATTACATGGCTTTTCCTTTACTTTGTTGATAAGTACTCAAGAGCCTTATAAATGTGTTTCCTTCTAGATCTAAGAAAGTCAGCCTTAATCCATTTTATGTAGTCCCTGGCCCATTACAAATTTCTAATATCATTCAGGCTAGATATTTTGTTTTTTTATGAAAGATTATACTTACTTGGCTTTAATTAATGAAAGATTGCTCTAAAGTTTTCCTTATTTCTGAATCTTTTTGTACCATGATTGAAACACAATTTCAGAAAAAAATTCTAGATTTTCTGCTCTAGCTATGAAAAAGAATATTTATTTTATCAATTTCAATCTTTATGCAAGCAAAATGCATTATCCATCAAACTTCACTTATTGGTTTCCAAGAATGTTCCTCAATTTATTGGCCCTATCAGGTCTCATTACATGTCATCTCATTCGTGGAAAAAGGTAAGTAAAGGGTGTTATAAGTCAAATGCCTTTATTGTTCTTAGACTTCGAACTCCCTTTGCTTATCTTATTCATGCTCTCCATCAATTCCCTCTCTCTATATGGGTCTTTAGTTATGTCTATTTTGTACATACCTTATCTCTTGGGAAAGGTAAACTTGATCTAAGAGCATTAAAATGCATTTTCTTGAATATTCTTAAAACCAAAAAGGTTCTCATTACATATACATCTATGGTGATGTCATTTTCTTTGAGCATCATCTATCTTATTCTAGTGTTGATAACTCTCCTCTGGGTCTTAGTTTTTCTTCTGGCATGTCTTGATTGATTGTGCCATAGGACCAACTTGCATCATAACCAACAAAGAAATCGTTCTCTGAACTACCCCTTGGGCCAACCTCTCCAATGGTTGATCAATCACCTACATAGTCTACTGACTTTGAGGTAAGTACTCCTTTACCTATTATTTTTGGCTCTCATTATGATGATAGACCAATTACTCTTAGCAAACCTACCCGTTCTTGTATGCAGTCCATACCAATTTCTGCAAGATCTCATACTATTTGAAATTTTATGTTGACTTAGGATTATCTTCAAGTTGTTGATCTTTTTAAGAAGTCTTATCCTTCATGTCGATTTGTAAGATTGATCATGAAGCTCTAAAGGATTCACGATGGAGAACTATTAAGGAAGCAGATATGGCAACTATATATGAGACTCAAACTAGGGATTTGACCCTTCTACCACCTATGAACTAAAAAAACTATGAGATGTAGATGAGTTTTACAGTGAAACACAACTCGGGATGCCACATTGCAAAGCCAAGTTAGCCACTAAAGGTTACACAGTCTTATCAAATTGATTGTCAAGAGACTTTCTCATTGGTGGCCACTTAATACAATATGTGGGATTATTATTATTGTCAATTTTAATTGGGAAATTCATTAACTAGATGTCAATGGTGCCTTTCTCAATGGTGACTTCTACGTGAGGAAGTTTGTGTCTCAATCACCCAAATTTGTGGTTGGTGAGGAGAAGGTATGTCAATTAAAAATGTCCTCATTTATGGCCTAATACAATCTCCTCGTGTGTGGTTTGAAAATTTTAGTAAAGTGGTTATTTGTTTCTTTTCAAAAATATGACGTGGAACATTCAATATTTGTTAAACATACCAATAGGGGAGTAACTCTCTGTTATGGTCCATAGCCATTGATTTAGTAACTCGGCGAGGTAATTGTGAATCCAGCATTGTGTTAGGGTTCTTGGTCTCGGTAATAAAGAAAAGAACCTCATTTCCTTACCTGTTCTCGGTAGGATTGAAAAGGAGTTTCCTTTTCTTAGTCTTCTACGTAAATAAAATACTTATCTTGCTTTTCTCGGCCAGAAAGGGCTAAACCCCTTTTGCTGCTCACATCTAAGAGGGTAGGGACCCTCTAGAAAGGTTGTTGCTGCCCAGTGAGGATAGATTACGACTTCCTAACCCTCTCTTACTCGGTTAGAAGCTAAAGCTGCCTCTTTTAGAGGTGTTGCTCGATGAGGGACTCAAGACTTCCCTTTTCTTGCTCGGATTGAAGGAAAATTCTTCCCTCTTGCTACTGTAAACGTGGAAGAGGCTAAAGCCCCTCCTTGAACTCGGAAAACAATACTTAAGACGCTCTCCCTTTATCTTAGATAATCTCAATGCAAAGCAGAATTCAAAGAGAGAAGAAATAAAACTCAAATCAAGAGAACCATACCTGAAGCTCATTAAGAAAACCTCCCAACCCTAGAGCTCGTCAAGGAGAACTCCAAACCCTGTTTAACCTAATTCAATACTTGCCTTTTCTCTATTTCTCTACCCTCTAAATAGGGTTGACGTCATAAGTGTTTTAGGGCTAAAATTGACAATTATGCCCCTGCATACTTACTCATTACATAATTAATGAAAAATTATACTTAAAGCAATATAAACTATGAAATTTAAAAGTAATAAACTCAGTGAGTCATTGCCTCCTCCTTGGGGTGACTCGGTGTACAATTGAGCCCTCAACATCAACACCCCCCCCCATGGAGAAAGAGTTTGTCTTAAAGCTCGTAAGAGGGGCAGACGTGTTGGAAGTTGGCAGCCTGCTCCCATGTCGCACCTTCTTTTTCGGTGTCCTTCCACTATACAAGAATCTCTCATTGGTCATCAATCTGATGGGCCCGCAATATCGTCGTTGGAGTAAGAATAACTTGTCCATTGTCCACCAAAGGAAGAGACGGAATTGCCGACGGAGGTGGACCCTTAAAGGGTTTAAGTAATGAAACATGGAACACATCATGCAATTTAGCCATTGTGGGAAGTTGCAAATGATAGGCTACTAGCCCAATACATCGAATAATAATGAAAGGCCCAAAGCATTTTGGGGAGAGTTTATGACGTTGTTAGCCCGCTTGTGAGTGTTGACGGTACGGATAGAGTCGTAACCAGACATAGTCACCTTCCTTGTATTTGATATCCCGGTGTCCCTTGTTGTAGAAGTCCTTTATACAAACCTGTGCTTTGAGGAGGCGATCCGAAATATTCTGTAGCACCTGGTCCCATTCCATAAGTGCGTGATCGATAGAGTCCACGAGGGTGGAGCCCCAAGTATACGATAGAAGCCGAGGCGGATCTCTGCCACAGAGAACACTAAAGGGAGTAGATTGTAAAATTGTGTGGAAGGATGTGTTGTAACAATATTTTGCCCACGGTAGCCATTGCACCCAGGTTTTAGGACGATCGCCTACAAGACGTCAAAGATACATTTTCACAGTGTGGTTAATGACCTCTGCTTGTCTGTCTGTTTGAGGATGACATGATTATGAGAACTTCAACTTGGTGTCGCAGAGATGAAACAGTTCACGCCAAAAAGTGCTAGTAAAAACCGTATTCCAATCACTGACAATCGATTATGGAATACTATGTAAACGAACAATATGCTCAAGAAATATATGTGCCACTGGATGTTGTATATGGCTGAACCATGGGTATGAAGTGAGCATATTTGGAGAATCGATCCATCACCACAAATAATATCGACTTGCCAGAAGATAGTGGAAAACCTTCGACGAAGTCAATATCGGCCCATATCTGTGTAGGAAGTGTCCAAGGTTGTCGGAGACCTACTGGACTTAAGTGTTTGGCCTTGTTACGTTGACAAACTTGACAAGATGTTACATATGCTGCAATAGAGGTCTTCATACCTTGCCAATAGAAATCTGCTCGAATGTGATGCAAGGTTTTTTGGATGCCTTCATGAGTACTGTCATGGTATGCTGAAATGATGGTTGAAACCAAATCTGAATTGTGTAGGATATATAAGCGTGAGCGATAATAAACAAGAGAGTTTTGAATGGTCCATCTAGAGTCCATGGCCCCCTCTGTGATTTTCTTGAGTAGATCGAGAAGAACCGGATTGTTGGCATTTTCCTCCTTCACCAAGTCTAAAAGAAGAAAATGAGGCTGGCGGATAGCATATAGAAGTGGCGGGGTCTCCAAACATCGGGACAAGTCATCGGCCACCTTGTTTAATCTGTTGGCGCGGTATTCCATCGTAAAGTCGAATCTCAGTAATTTACTTATCCAGTGTTGTTGAGGAGAATTCTTGAGGCACTGCTCCAGGAAATATTTGAGGTTGTAATGATCAGTCCGAATAAGAAATGCACGACTCCATAAATACGGCCGCCAATGTTGCATAGCTTTGGCCAACCCGATTAACTCCCGTTCATATGCTGGCAATTTGTGATGTCGTACTGTTAGTTGGCGGCTGAAATATGCAATAAGGTGAAAGTGTTGTTGTAGAACGGCCCCAATGCCCCCACCTGATGCGTCACACTCGACCTCAAATAATTCTTCAAAATTGGGAAGTTGCAGAACTGGTGTGGATGCAAGAGCTAATTTGATATCTGAAAAGGACTGAGTAGCCTGCTCATTCCAAATAAAGAATTTTTTCTTGAGGAGGTTTGTCAATGGTGCAACAATCGGTCCATAGTTTCTGATAAATTTCCTGTAATAACCTGCCAATCCCAAAAACCTTCACAAAGCCGAGGTATTCATAGATTGCGGCCAATCTGCAATAGCCTGAATTTTCTCGGAATCCACTGTGACTCCATCATGTGAAATAATATGGCTGAGATAGATCACATGTGATGATGCAAATGAGTATTTCAATTTCTTTACGTATAATTGATGGGCATGCGACAATTCAAATACCAATCGTAAATGCTCTAAATGTTGATGTCTAGATTGGCTGTAAATGAGTATGTCATCAAAGAAAACAAGTACAAATTTACAAAGATAGTTGCAGAATACCTCGTTCATTAATGCCTGGAATGTGGATGGGGTATTGGATAACACAAATGGCATAACCATAAATTCAAAGTGGCCATGATGAGTGCGAAAAACTGTTTTCTTGATGTCGTCTAGGTACATACAAACTTGTTGATATCCCCAGCACATGTCCAACTTGGTGAATATATGAGAACCGTGTAATTCATCTAAAAGCTCCTCCACCATCGGAATAGGGAACTTATCTTTCACAGTTTGGGTATTCAATTCCCAATAATCAACACAGAAACGCCATGTACCATCATGTTTTTTTACGAGGAGGACTGGTGATGAGAATGGGGAACGACTGTTGCGGATAAGGCCTTGATGTAGCATTGTTTGGCACTGTCGTTCAATTTCATCTTTCTGGATATGTGGGTACCAATAAGGTCGAACAACCACCACTTTTGATCCCTGTTTTAAACATATCTGATGGGAGGTAGCCCCAAGGGCTTGGAACAAGTCCGAGAAATCATCCAGGAGATTATCTAGATTGCTGTCCGGATTGTCCTGTGAGTGAATCGTATGAATATGATGGGGTTGGTCCACATGACTGCCCTGTAATAATACTTGTTGTTCGCCTATTGCAAAACTCATAGATAAAACAGTAAAATCCTATAAAATAGAGCCAAGTGTTTGCAGCCATTTAATACTCAAACCCATATCGAACCCAGCTAGAGGTATGACAAAAAATTCAGAATGAAAGAAAGTCATACCGATTGAGAACTTAAATTTTTTGCTGATGCCAAAGCTAGGAACTTTTTCTCCATTGGCAATTGAAATAGTTGTTGTTGAGTGTGGAAGTATCTGCAGTTGAAGGTGTCCAACTGAGAAAATTATGTGTACTTCCCGAATCCACAAGGCTGACAAGGTCCTGGTCCAGCACTCGAGTGCGGACTTGCATCGTTTTGGTGGATTTCTGTCCTATAATGACATGCAGAGAGATTTTCGGTGGATCCTCCTCAGTAGTATCAATCTGTAGTGGTTCAGTGATATCTTCTGTGATTTCATTGACCTCTAACTAGAAAAATCGTTTACACTGATGGCCTGCCCTGTATGTCTCATTACAATTGTAACATAAGTTTTTTGCTCTGCACTCCGCCATCTCCCCACTATTTAATTTTCGAATATACTGGACAGGTGGGTTGTTGGGTCGTGTATCTGCTGTAGGATTAATACTGCGATAATTTCTGACTTGTTGCCCTGCCAGAGAAGCTAGTTGAGTATTATTGTTGCGCCTCCCTTGCCAGCTAGTGGAAGTGTTCCGCCCCCCTTGCCAAGCTGGCCTCCTGTTTTGAATTTTTTGTCGAAGTTCTAGTGCGCGAGCTACATTCATTGCTCGAGCTAAGTCAACAGGTGCATATAGCTCCACCTCTAACCGTAATGATTCATTAAGACCCGTTGTAAATAAATTGACCTGCTGGTATATGCGAACCATCCAGCTAGCTCTTGCCAATTTTTCCTGGAATTGATTTTGATAGAGCTCCACTGGACCAGTTTATCGTAACAACACCAAATCTCCAGGGGTTGCTGTGGGTTGGAGGACTGAATCATATAGTACATAATTCTTTAAACTCTTCCCAATCCAACACTAATCTATCCGACTCAACTTGATGAAACCAAAGTTGTGCTTCCCCAAGCAAGCGGAATGCAGCCAACCCTACCATATGATTAGCTGCAGTTCTTTGATGGATAAAAATTTTTTTGCACCTATGTAACCAAATCAAAGGGTCTTCTAACCCATTAAAAGTAAGAAAATCAAGTCTTGTATACCTTGGTACGGTGCCTCCTCCCTAGTTGAAGTTTCCAATCTGGCATGGAAAACTAGTGCTTCCAGCAAACTGATCTCCCCCTCTGTTGTGTGAATTGTCCTCTCCTCTTTGTTCTGAAATTGAGTTCCTTCCAATCGTCGTACTTCCCATCATCCCAGAAAATCTCTCAATATGAATATTCATATTTAGAATTTGTACTATCTACTCCATCATTTCAGCAATTTTTGTGTCAGTCTATGCTTGTGATTGCTGAACTCCGCGCACCAACTCCTTTAAATCATTAATGTTATTCTCCACCTTGTTACTCTGCTCTGATACCAAGTTGTTATGGTCCCTAGCCGTGGATCTAGTAACTCGG
The DNA here is from genome assembly GCF_029961685.1 of Aristolochia californica. Classification (NCBI taxonomy): domain Eukaryota; kingdom Viridiplantae; phylum Streptophyta; class Magnoliopsida; order Piperales; family Aristolochiaceae; genus Aristolochia; species Aristolochia californica. The sequence goes on along the minus strand of NW_027181815.1, from coordinate 27,242,674 downwards.
CAAGGTAATTGTGAATCCAGCACTGTATTAGGGTTCTTGGTCTCTGTAATGAAGAAAAAAACCTCACTTCCTTACTTGTTCTCGGTAGGATTGAAAAGGAGTTTCCTTTTCTTAGTCTTCTACGTAAATAAAATACATCTCTTGTTGTTCTCGGCTAGAAAGGGTTAAACCCCTTTTGCTGCTCACGTTTAAGAGGCGAGGGACCCTCTAGAAAGGTTACTACTGCCCACTGAGGATAGATTAGGACTTCCTAACCCTCCCTTACTTAGTTAGAGGCTAAAGCTGCCTCTTTTAGAGGTGCTACTCAATTAGGGACTCAAGACTTCCCTTTTCTTGCTCGGATTGAAGGAAAAATTTTTCCTCTTGTTGTTGTAAACGTGGAAGAGGCTAAAGCCTCTCCTTGAACTCGTAAAACAGTACCCAAGACCCTCTCCCTTTATCTTGGATAATCTCAATGCAAAGCAGAATTCAAAGAGAGAAGAAATAAAACTCAAATCAAGAGAACCATACCTGGAGCCCGTCAAGGAGACCTCCCAACCCTAGAGCACATCAAGGAGAACTCCAAACCCTGTTTAACCTAATTCAATACTTGCCTTTTCTCTATTTCTCTACCCTCTAAATAGGGTTTGACATCATAAGTGTTTTAGGGCAAAAATGACAATTTTGCCCCTGCATCCTTGCTCATTACATAATTAATGAAAAATTATACTTAAAGCAATATAAAATATGAAATTTAAAAGTAATAAACTCAGTGAGTCATTGCCTCCTCCTTTGGGTGACTTGGTGTGCTATTGAGCCCTCAACACTCTCATGGTAGTTTAGGTTGATGATATTATAGTGACAGACAATTATGAGAAGTATTGTGCAAGGTATTTCAAATAAAAGACTTCGACCTCTTCAAGTACTTTTTTGGGATTGAGGTGTTTTAGTTTCAACATAGCATATTTTTGTCTCAAAGGAAGTATATTTTGGGCTTGCTAGAAGAAACAAACATACTTGAATGTAGACCACTTGATACTACTATAGAACCAAATGTGAAGCTCTATTGTGAATTCGACAATGATGTAGGTGTATGAAAATTTCAACGATTGGTTTGTAAACAAATCTTTCTCACGGTTACTAGGCCTAATATTTCTTTTGATGTAAATGTTATTAGTTAGTTAATTCACGAACCTCATCATTTTCATTCGCAAGTTTTAGAGACGATTTTTCTTTATCTAAAAGAAAATCTAGGTCAAGGGCTATTATACAAATGCCATAAACATATCTCTCTTGATCATAGAAAGTCCACCTTAGGCTGTTCTGCAATGGTTGGTGGTAACCTTGTAACTTTACTCAACAAGAAACAAAATGTGGTGATATAGTGAAGTAGAGAGGCAAAATATCGGGTCATGACTCATTCAGTAAGTGAAATGTTATGACTGAAATCCTTGTTGATAAAACTTGGTTTGTTTTTGTGATAACCCCTATGTTGCTTTGTAATAATCAAACAATTATTCACATAGAAACTAATGTAGTTTCCATGAGAAAACCAAATACATAGAGATTGATTGTCACTTTATTTCGGAGAAGTTACTAGCTAAAATATTTAGCATGCGTTACCTACCTTCCAAGAATCAACTTGCACATGTTTTTACCAAAACAATCGTAGTTGCCTCTCTAAATAGTTTGTTTCAAGCTGGCTGATTTTTATGTTGATGCACCAACTTGAAGGAAAGTGTTAAAAGATAGAAAAGTAATATAAAAATGTCACTTTACTTTTATACTTTTTGAGCTTTGTATTACCCTAAGAAGGAACATGCTATTATTTTTATTGTAATTCTTTTGCTTTATAACTAAGGGAAGATGGGGAGCTCATCCTCATTTGAGGGAGACTCCATTCCTCAAATTGTCTCTCAAAGCCCTCATTCTTCTCCTCTTTAAATCATGTCTCTCTTCTTCTCTTTCCTTCTTCTTTCTTCTCTCTCTTACTTATCTTCTTCCTTGGCTTGGTTATTTATGAAACTTCATGGATGAAAGCCCTAAAATATTACACTTCATGAGAAAATAATTGAGAGGTTTGATTTTGCCTATAAAATACTTGATTAAATAGAATGCAAGTTTGCATACACTTATAGCTCATATATTGCCTCTTAAGTACACTTATTTCTCAATACAAACTCAAACAAAGATACAACCTTCCTATGTGCCCTTTAAATTTATGATAATAACTTATTAAATTCTCAAAGTAAAATCTCTTTTCCGATAAACTAAATTTTTTTTTATGAATGTAGCTCTTATAAGATACTTCATGTGGAAGAAAACAATTACTTCAAGCCCCAATATAATTTGTTGAATAAAATTAATTTTGAAGTGATTGTGTTCAGCAATGAATCATGCATGAAAGCACAAATTTTAAAGTAAAGAGCATAGTGTATTTATGACATGTAGATTCCAATTTAATATGGAAGTTAAATATATTGCTCTCAAGATCCTCATTGAGATGATTTAGATGATAACAAACACTTAAATTAATAATGAGATGTATTAAGTTCCTTGTAGCAGAAAAAACCCCAAAGAAATTTTTTTATAACATATCCATTAGACCAGCCAAGATCCATTCAGATGGCTCATACAAAAAGAAACTATGCAACTCATCCTAGAATGCACATCATCTAACCGGCCTTGCAGTACTATCCGATTGGACAAGGGAGCTTAGGACAACAAACAATGCTAGAAAACAAACCCTTTCGACTGGACTATTGTCGACTAGAGTAGATAGAGAAAATGTTTTGTTGAAGACCAGGCAACCATTCACATTACAACCAATCCAGTTTTTCATAAAAGAACAAAGCACATTGAAATTGATAGTCATTTTGTTCGAGAAAAATTGCAAATAGGCATTATATCCACGCAATATGTTCCTTCCAAGAACCAATTAACAGATATTTTCACAAAATTTATTTATGCAAACCTCTCTGAGCTACATGTACCAAGTTGGGGATATTTGATGTTTTTGCACCAGTTTGAGGAGGAGTGTTGAAGTAGTATAAGTGACATTTATTGTAATTAAGTGAGTGAGTGACATGAGTTAAAATTATGATAGATTTTATGTTCTTTTTTTTTTCTTTGTATTCATGTGTTAGGGTTGTTACCCTAGAATTATAAATATCAAACTAAGGGAGAGGGCACAAAATTTGTGCTCAATGTCCCTCACGTTCTCCGTTTCCTTTTTTTGCAGCACATGCCTAAACTCCCTTCTTTCCTCTCCTCCTTCCATCCCATAAACCCTAATTATTCTAAGCATGGAACCCTAGAATTTAACAAACCTCTCCCCCTTTTTATTTATAGATGGGGGTTAGAAACCCTAGTACAAGTGAAAGAAAAGTGGGACTTCAACTCCTACAAAATTACAAGTTGTGCTACTCATCTACTTAATTACAAAATATGTCATTAATGTTTCTTAATGGTCCTCTTCAAACTGGTGCTAACACATCAAATATTCCTTGCTTGGAGCAAGTGGTAGAGAGATGTCTTGCTGCAATAGTCTTTGTGAAAATATCTGTATGATGATTTTTTTTTAAAGAAACAATTGCATGGATATGACACCAGCTTGTAATTTTTCTCAAACAAAATGACAATTTATCTCAATGTGTTTTCTTCTTTCATAGAAGATTAAGTTGGTCACAATGTGCATTGCCACCTAATTGTCGCAATGGACTTGCATTGGTTTGGTTATTTTGAACCCAATAGAATAAAACTTGAGTATCATATCATATATAATGAACTCAGGTACAACAGAATTCGACAACACAACTCATATTCCTACGTATGCTAAACGAGGGATACAATTGCTGCTTAATAACGCTCTCTCCGTCCATGCACCGCAGCGTGCGTAGTCGACGTCGCCATGACTCAGGTCAAATACGCACGCGATGCTCCCCTATTGTGGCGTTTCAACGGGTGGCTCAAATTACCGGGCTAGGTTCTGTTATTATACGAAGCTGTAATTTTGACTCCACTCCTCCCTCTTCATCTTCATTTTCATCTTGATCTCCTGAAATTCAACGCTCACGTCTTTGGTCCAAGTCCTCGTACCATCTCTTCCCTTTCCTCACTTCCTCACTCTAAACCGCGTCTGCCTTTTTTTCTCTCAAGAAGGCCCCAGCCAGCATCCAGAATAATCAAACCCTCCCGTGTCCACCCCCTCTTCCTCTGCCCTTTCTGTTACAATGAAATTCTCCGCCTCAATAAACTTTCGACTACTTTCATGGCTCTTGCTGGCTCCCTACCCTCGGTTCTTTCTGGAGCTTCTATCATCTTCTTCTTCTTTTCGATTGCCTCTCTTCCTCTAACCTGCTCTTCTCTCTCCACCGTATCAATCTCTCACACCAGTAATTATACCATAATTTGTGCTCTCATCCCTTCTAGCAACAGTCTATCTTACCTTAATTGCACCAGCTCTCCCAACTGGGTATCCATCCCGATATCCCTTCCTGGCATCCCTCTTTTGGCGGTTGCCGGTGGAGAGGGGTTCGTATGCGCCCATACCTTGCCCGGCATCTCGTCCTCGAATGCCTCGATCCGGTGCTGGAGATTCACCAACGACGGTACGGTCCTAGCATTTCGGAGAGGACGTGATGGTACCGACCTGACCAGCAAGAGGATTTACTCGGGCCCGGCTCTGGATGAGCTTGCAGCCGGTGCTACTCACCTGTGCGGAGTTGTGACCGGGACCAGCCGCCTCCAGTGCTGGCAATGGCCGACCTTCGATGTGCCCGACCTCCTTAACCTCTCGAGGATCGCCGTCGGGGGAGACTTCGTCTGCGGGTTGTCTCGTAATGGCAATGTTCAGTGTTTGGGACTCGATAGAGAGATTATTGCCATTTCTCCGCGGGGGAATTATAGTGCGGTGGCGGCCGGATTGCCCCACGCTTGCTCGATTTCATTGAACGGGATGTTGCAATGCTGGGGACCAGGCGGGCGGTCCCCTCCGTCGGGCGAATTCCAGGCTTTGGCGTCTGGCGGCAATCGGAGCTGTGCCCTACGTTTGAACGGAACGGCGGTGTGCTGGGCGGAGGATTTTCGGCTGCCAGAGGGTCTCAGACGAGATGAGTTCGTGGCAATCCTAGGGCAGGGAGGCGTTTTTTGCGGCGTCTTTGCGTACAATTACTCCTTAGTCTGCTGGGGAAGTAAAATCTTGGCGTCCGATAATAATAACAGTTACTACAGGGTCTTCGACCGGGTACTCCCGGGTACCTGCAGGATCACCGCTTGTCCATGCTCCTCTCTGCCGGATTCCGAGAGTCTCTGCTCCGCCGGAGCCATCTGCATGCCGTGCCCACCGGTAAAGGAACCACTTCAGCCGACGACGACGTCCGGGTCAGGACGCCGTCGCTTGTCCAGGGCCAACTTGGCTTTTCTGGTCGTGGGAGCCGTGGGTTCGACTGTAGCTCTCGTGATCGCAGCTTATTTCCTGATCCTCCGGTTTTGCCTCGGAAAGAGCTGCAGCCGGGTCCACGACTCCGGTCGGTTGGAAGGAGAGGCGCCACCAGCCGGCTCTACCCGCTCTCGGTATGGAACACTGGGCCCCTTGGAACGGTTGGAGGAGTTCCCATTGCACGTACTGGCGGAGGTAACCGGCGGCTTCTCCGAGGATCACCTGGTGGGCTCCGGGGGATTCGGATCGGTATACCGGGCGAGGCTGCCGGACGGCCGTGACGTGGCTATCAAGCGAGCGGAGTCGGGGAGCAGGCAGGAGAAGGACCATGCCTTCGTATCGGAGCTGGCCCAGCTCTCACGTGTGAACCACAAGAACCTGGTCCAGCTTCTGGGGTTCTGCGATGAGGAACCGGAGCGGGTGCTGGTGTACGAGTTCATGGCCAATGGCACGCTGCACGAACACCTTCACAAGCTGGAATGGTCGCCCTTGATGGAGTGGACCCCGCGGATGAAGGTGGCCCTGGACGCGGCACGAGGGATCGAGTACCTGCACACGTACGCTGTGCCGCCGGTGATCCACCGGGACATCAAGTCGTCGAACATCCTGCTGAACGAGGAGTGGACGGCCAAAGTGGCCGACTTCGGGCTGTCACTCAAGGGACCCGGCGAAGACGAGGAGCGATCGCACCTGTCGATGCGGGCGGCGGGGACCATTGGCTACATCGACCCTGAGTACTTCCGCCGGCAGGTGCTGACCAGCAAGAGCGACGTCTACAGCTTCGGCGTGCTTCTCCTGGAGCTGCTCACAGGTCGGAAGGCCATCCACCGCATCGACGCCGACGGCGGCGGCCCGCCTCGAAACGTCGTCGACTACGCCATCCCTTACATTGTCTCCGACAACATCCACCGCGTCTTGGATCCGCGTGTCCCTCCCCCCACGCCGTACGAGATCGAGGCCGTTGCTTATGTGGGATATCTGGCAGCCGACTGCGTGAGGCTGGAGGGTCTACAACGACCTTCCATGCCGGAGATCGTTGCAGGTTTGGAGAGGGCCCTGGCTGTTTGTCTTGCGGTGCCGCCGATTTCTCCTTCCTCCATGTCCGTCTCCTCCCCGTAGCCAGAGCAGACCACACCAGCACATTGCACGTACCGCTTTTTGTGCGATTTTTTTTCCCTAAAAACGATTCTTCTCTTTCGTCGAGAATGTCAAAATGTAAGTGAAGGAGACGACACTTTTAGACATTTTTTCATTATCATTGCACCACTGGTCCGGGTTCAGTTGAGAAAAAAAAAAAAACATGGTCCATGGGCACGATTTCTATATCAAATTTTAATCTGAATAGACTTTATTTTACTCCCAATTTTAATCTGTCTGATTTCTATATCAAATTCTATTTGCAACTCGATATAAAACAAAAATACAATGCAAATAAAGCAAGACATGATATCACCATGATTTATACCAGTTCATAACCTAAACTCAGATTTTTATATCCTCTCCGAAAGTATTTCCACTTACAACACCTCGACTAAAAACTTAAGCTTAGACCCATCAATGAATTTTTAATAATCGACTAAACTATACAAACCTTGACCCAATAAGGTATTTAGGATAGTAAACAAATGGACAAACAAATGTCTTTCAATTAGTAAGTAGCCAACCCACTACATACCAATAACACAATCACCACCTGAAAGTTTTTTTAATTGATGTGAGTTGAGGTTTTGGTCTTGCCTATACAAGATTTGACTAAACACAGTGTAAGGGTCACTTGCATAAAATTCTAATACATACGATGCCTCTTCCATAGGCTAAATTTATAATAAAAAATAAGAATTCCACTCAACCCTATATAGCCCATCAATTTAATCCTTAATGGCTTAATTTCAAAATATATAACACATTTGCAAACTCAGGGTCGGTTTTGTAACTCATAGTTATATAATGTGTGCCTATTTGGTTGCTTTAGTATTACGTACTTATTTTGTTTCAGTTGATCTAAAACCTAACCCCATTTCGGATTTTTCGTAGGTCGTTGGACCATGTTTGAGTTAATGTTTTATATAATATTGACATTATAAACATCATCAACATATTTAAAAAGATAGAACAACAATTAGGGAGAAGATGGAAAGGAAGTAAACCCACGCTCTTTAACTCTTGCTCAACTAATGAAAGGTAGAGGGAGGAAATGAGCTTATACCACTCAAAAATACTACTTCAATTACTTTCATATTTTCTCATTCAAATCATCGGCTTAAATAGCCGTTTTACAGAATATACAAGAAAGAATTATGAGTGATTAACGGGATTACACAATCACCGGATTTACATAATATTTATATGATTTCTCCTTAAGGGAAGAAATCTCATAGTAAATCTTAACACTTCCCCTCAAGTTGGTGCATAGATATCACTCATGCCCAATTAGTCAAGACAATTGTTAAAAGTTCGGTAAGACACTGCCTTGGTTAGCACATCGGCAAGCTGATCCTCAGATCGAACATGAGGGACTTCAATGACTCTTGCTTCTAACTTTTCTTTAATAAAGTGTTTATCAACTTTAACATATTTATTTCTATCATGCTGGACTGGGTTGTGGGCAATATCACATGCTGCCTTACTATCACAGTATAATTTCATAGGACTTGTTTGCTCAATATGTAGTTCTTGTATCATATTTTTTATCCATAATAATTCACATATTGCCTTGGCCATTCCCCTGTATTCGGCTTCAGCTGACGATCTAGCCACCACCTCTTGTTTTTTACTTCTCCAAGTGACCAAATTTCCACCTACAAATGTAAAGTATCCAGATGTAGACCGTCGATCCTCTGTGGACCCAACCCAATCGGCATCGATATAACCTTCAATTTTCAAGTCACCTCCCTTTTTAAATAAAATTCCTTTCCCTGGAGATGATTTCAAGTAGCGCAGGATACGGTTGACGGCATTCATATGTTCTTCACTTGGAAAGTGCATAAACTGACTAACCACACTTAGTACATAAGTTAAATCTGGTCTGGTATATGCAAGATACATTAACCTCCCAACTATTCTCTGATAACGTTCCTTGTTAGCAAGGACTTGATCTGAATGTGTTCCAGTTTCAAATTTTCTTCCATAGGAGTACTGACTGGACTACATGTTGTCATACCAGTTTCCTTCAATAAATCCAAAGCATATTTTCGTTGAGATAGAAAAATTCCCTCTTTGGATTGTGACACTTCAATACCAAAAAAATATTTTTAAGTAGCCAAGATCTTTCATTTCAAATTCTCTAGCAAGATGACTTTGTTATGCTTTCTTTTCTTCTGGATCAATCCCCGTTAATATCATATCATCAACATACGCAATAAGAGTTGTGATGGCCTCCTTGTTATATTTCAGGAAGAGAGTATTATTTGAGTTGCTTTGCTTGTATCCAATAGATTTCATAAAATTTGTGAACCTTCCAAACCACGCCCTCGGGGACTACTTCAAACCATGTAGGGATTTCCTCAGTTTACATATTTGTTTGCATCCTTTATTTTGCATAATACATCCTGGAGGTAATTTCATATATATTTCTCCTTGGAGATCTCCGTGCAAAAATGCATTTTTAACATCAAACTGATATAAGGGTCAGTCAAGATTCACAACCAGAGATAGTAGAATTCGTGAATGTCACCATATAATCGATCTCGTAGGGTTGAGTATATCCTTTGGCGATTAGTCTTGCTTTGAACCTTTCAATGGTGCCAACGGTTTATATTTAATGGTAAATACCCACCTGCATCCGACTAGTGTCTTTCCTACAGGTAGGTCAACCACTTCCCATTTTGAATTCTTTTAAAGGGACCTCATTTCTTCATTCATGACTTCTTTCCACTTTGGATCTTTCAAGGCTTATTGCACACTATTAGGAATAGATATAACAGATAATTGATTCACAAATACTTCATTTGCCTTTGACAATCTATGATAAGACACAAATTTATGCATGGGATACTGAGATTTAGAGGTAAGAAGAGGTTCATAATTAACTCTAGGTTTTCCTCTTGTGGTTAGATGAGGTAGCACTCTTAGTTGAGTTTCGGAACTTACCTGAGGCTTAGACATGATTGGTACATTATGAAGGGGGGAAGATGTCGACTGAGACTCTGGTTGCATCACTTCCATTTGGTCTTATCTGTCTCCATCCTGTGAAGATGTCGGCTGAGACTTTGGTTGCATCACTTCCATCTGGTCTTGTCTGTCTCCATCCAGTGAATCATACTCATTTGTATCATTTTGATGCTCACTGTTGTAATCTGAATACTTACCACTTGTAGTATCCAAGATATCCAAATGATGATTAAGGGTCTGCAATTCAATCCTGTTATCCCCATGAATTGAAGATTCGGGAGTAGAATAATACATGTGATCTTCATGAAATACCACATAATGAATGACATACAATTTGTGAGTTATGATGTTGAGCATAACCAACAAAGATACACTTGAGAGCTCGAGGTTTCAATTAATTTCTCAATGGCTTATGAAGATGAACAAATACTACACACCCAAAAACTCTAGGTGGCAGATTCAGCATAGTAGGTAAACTTATAGCTTCATGAAGAACACTCAAGGGAGTCTTAAATTGTAACGCACTCAATGGTATTCGGTTAATAAGATAAGTTGCAGTTGTGATGGCTTCACCCCAATAACTAGCCGACATATGAGTTTCAAACAAGAAAGCACGAACAACCTCAAGAAGTTGGTGGTTCTTACGCTCTGCGACCCCATTTTGTTGAGGGGTGTACGGACAAGTAGTTTGATGACTAATACCATGATCATCTAGATATTCTTTCAAACATTGATTGACAAATTCTCCACCATTGTCACTACGGAGAGTTTGTATTGTAGAATGGTACTGAGTGGCTATCATTTTGTGAAATTGTTTGAACAGTGAACTAACTTCGCTTTTTTATTTCATTAAGCCAATCCAAGTCATCCTAGTGCGATCATCAATAAAGGAAACAAACCACCGTTTATCACTCAGAGAGGTTATATTTGTTGGACCCCAAACATCAGAGTGGATAATCATAAAGGGAGTTGGACTCCTATTCATGCTTATTTGAAATAGAACACGATGACTTTTAGCCAATTTACATACCTCACACTTAAAATTTGAAACAGATAATCTAGCAAATAGTTTCGGAAACAGTTTCTTTAAATAACCAAAAGATGAGTGACCCAACCTTTTATGCCATAACCAAATCTTATTTCTACAGATTTATTCACGGAGAATGCTTGAGCTAACTGATGAGAACTCTCTGGCTTTAGATCAAGGTAATTGAGTTTTTCCCTTCTAGTACCATAACCAATTGTCTTTTGAGTTCGAATGTCCTTAAACACACAATGGTTAGGCCAAAAAATCACAATACAATGCAAAGTACGAGTTATTTGAGCCACTGATAATAAATTATGATTGAGGGTTGGAACAACTAATACAGAATCAAGACTCAGATTTTCAGTGAGAGTGATGGAACCTTCTCCAATAACGTGAGAGGGAGTACTATTTGTTGTAGATAAAATATGTTGTTCAGATGGTTTCATACTTTCAACATGATGATTGTCAAAGGTCATATGATCAGTAACACCAAAATCAATTATCCATTCACTATTTCTAATAGGAGTGGAAGTATTAAGAACCTTTTCGGATGTAGCGGAGGTGGAGGGTTCTGCTACTGCAACGGAAGCATGATTATTTGGTTTAGTGCTTCGTTTGGGAGGCGCTTTAGTAGGATCCCACCATTTTGGATACCCAATAAGTTCATAACATCTTGATTTTATATGCCCAGTCTCACCACAATGAGTACAAATACGATCTGGTTTTGATTCCTTCAACATGATGCAAGAAGATCGGTAGATCGGTGATGATCACCCAAAAAATACTGGTCTGGTTCGCTGGGTGGACCCGATTTGGGTCTCTGATTTGATCCGGTCAGAGAACCGGTTCGGTCCGCTTCTGAATAATTTTTTTTGGGCCCGATCTGGTCCGGTCTGCCAATGGGTTGACCAAGGTTGGGTATCTGTTTCCGGTCCGGTCCGAAAAGTGGTCGCGACCCGCCAGAAAAATAAAATGCGGGTGGGCCTAAGTTAACGGAAGCAAAAAAAATTTTCTTTTTTTTTTCATTCCTTCGTCTTCTTCGTCTACGATGCGGCTTCTTCTTCGCCGACGACGTTCGGGCTGGCGGTATGTTAGAAGGCCGAGCGATGAATCGGCTTCAGTCATCAGCGTCGTCTGGACAGTCTGCCGAAGTGGGGGCGACGACGGAGATAAATCGAGCTCTAGGTGCAGCTCTTCATCTTCTGCGTCGGTGCCGTTGGTGCCGATCGCCGGAAGGTGGTTCAGTGGCGGCTTGTCAGCAGATTTCGGGAGTTCGGGTGGCGGCGATTTTGTGTTACAGTAACTGCTAAAGAGAAACGCAAACAGCGTCTTGTTTGTTCACGGAGCATACCAGCTCTGATTTTTTTTTTTTTGGACAGAGTTGCAGCTCTGTTCTTTGGCTACGGGAGAGACTACGGGACAGAGCTTTAGCTCTGTTCTTCGGCGACGAGACGAGAATGAGAAGGATTCTTCTGCTCTGATACCAACTAAAAAATACTACTTCAATTACTTTCATATTTTCTCATTCACATCATCGGCTTAAATAGCCGTTTTACAAAATATATATGGAAGAATTATGAGTAATTAACAGGATTACACAATCACTGGATTTACAGAATATTTACATGATTTCTCTTTAAGAGAAAAAATTTCAGAATAAATCTTAATAATACCGTCTTCCTGTATAAGGGAGGAAATGGGCAAGAGATTCCTCTCCCGTATTGTTGTAGTGAAAAGAGAGAAAAGAGGCCATTGTGTCGAGAAAGTATTCATATTGTTTTATATAGCTTTTTATGTTTGTCATGAATTTACAAAAGTGGAAGACAAAAGGGACAACCCACCTACCGGCCGGCACTGATTATTTGTTCTTTCTTTTTGTTAGATGTGATGGAGGACAAGTCAAAGCGAAGGTTTGAAATATGAATCACTTGAAAAGGTTCCAAGACTTTTTGGTTCACCAAAAGAAAAGAAAAAAGCCAGTAGCAGACAAACGCTATTCGCGGGCAGAAGCAGGTACTGGATCTTACCATTCTGGTTTGATTTTCAAATGCAGGTGAGCTCCAGAAGTGCACTAATGGTTTAATGATTTGTAAAGTCAGATACAGACCCATTTAATATGGTATCTGCTACTGAGAGCCCGAGGTCAAACCTCCAGACATGCAGTCACAGTAATCTGGTTTCGCTTTATTTGTATTTTGATAACAATAGATTGTAACGGCGACTCAGCTTGTACTCCAAAGAAAAAGGATTTACATGAAGTGATCGAAGCAAGATGCTTACCTCCTGATAACAATGGCGAGTAACCTTCTATTATCATTAGAAAAAGATGAATTTCATTTGTATAACTTTAACCATCGAAGCAACATCTTAGTTTCTACTTCAGTATTTAGCTTTGTCTTCCTACAGGACCTCAAAAAGATAGTAGAATTGGACCCTCATGATTCCTCCGATACGAACCGCAACTAGGAATATCCCCCAATCAATTACCTTCAAAGTCAAAAGTTTGAGCCAGGGGCAATGGAGGAAGCCCTTTGAATGTGCTAGCTCAAGTCAGAATTTCAAGAAGCAGCTTCTTCATTAAGCTTCAAATAGTAAGAGGAAAATCCATTAAGACTTCTGTTATTGCTTTCCTATCGAAGGAACTAAGGAACGATAACAATAGGTTATCTTCCATAGGATCCTCCCACTTGCTGGAAGTTGCTATATGAAGAACTGTTATGAGGACTCCGGAAAAGAGGAGGGAGAGCAAAAGCTGGCCCAAACTTGTTAAAGATGGTACCCTGAGGCACTGTATAAGCAGGCATCAAAGCCCTCTAGGCCACAAATATTAGGGGCCAAAAGTATGCCTTCCCCTATCCCTAACCTTTCTCCATGGAAGTTCTTGCTGGAATTGCAACAAGTCTTAATAATAGACCGATGATGAGGTGTTATAATGCGAACTGATAAGCCAGCTATTGTGATTGTATTGGAGACGTGGGTCAAAGAGAACTTCCAAGAAAATCTGGTGAGAAAGGTTTGGTTTTTGAGGTTTAGTAGTGTTGCTGTCATCCTTCACTTGAAGCCGTTAGCGGTGCACCTCTGGCGACTTCAAGTGAATGAAGCGAATAATCCAATTGATGTCGCCCAAGGCTTAATCGGCTGAATCAGGCTTCCGCCCAAAATCTTGATTCTTCCGCTTGAAGCCGTCGGGACGCTGCCTCTCGCTCTCCCTCTTGGAGAAATTCCCATCTCCCTCTTTGCTCTCGGCCCGCAGTAGCGCTGCTCTCCCTCTCCAACCTTCCTCCCCTCTACGTCGTCTCCCCTAACTCCGACCTACCTCCCCTCTAGCCTCTACCTCTCTTTTCCCTTCTCCTCTTTTTCCCCTTTCTCTTGCCCTCGGTCCGCAACAGAAAACCCTGCTTCATTCTCGAGAATCCTCTGCCTCCGTCTGTGAAAGTCGGGCTCTCCTTGCAAATCTTCCCGACATATCATCGGCTTCGAGCTTCGTCTTTGCGACATTTTGCTCAAAAAGGCTTCGTCTGCCCTAAACCAAAAAATTGAGCCATTTTTCGCTGCAATCTTCCCCGATGCATCGTCCTCGAGCTTCCTCTAAGCCTCCCTAGCATATCATCTCTTTTTAAGCTTTGTCTTATCCGCTTGCTCAGCTTCTCTATGTAGTCTCAGACGAAAACCTCCATTGTTTTCATGGTCCAATCTATTATCCAGATGTTTTGGTTCCAATTCCCTAACAAAACTGTGCCCAACTATCTTAGATCTTCATTGCCTGGATTTTTGTTGGTCCAACCACTACTGGACTAAAGGAACTGTTGATACACTTCTCTGGTAAATTATTATATATAAATGGATGTGGCAGAGGCAAACAAAGTATCCGCCACACCAACTCTATAGAAGTTTATTCACATTCAGTGAGTTTGAAAGCTACCAGTTAGAAAGAGTTGCTGCAGAACATTGTTTGCCTTTGGTGAAGATATTGGAAGTGTTTATGTAGACTTGTTGACCTGCACACTGGTATTGAGTCATGTCAAATGACTTGAATAATTTTCTAGTAGAATACTTGCCTTCTCATGTAGAAAGCCTGCGCAGCTGGACTTCCAATCCAATATTGGGAAATTGTAAGGTTCTTGTCAGCAATTTCTCTAACACCTTTTTTGTTTGCTGCATTAGTCTTTCGTATCATTTATTCATTTATGGAAGTTTTCGTTACGAGGAATCAATAGTAAGCCAAGCTCAGTGCATTGATATGAGAGTCTTCTATAGGGACTGCGACATAGTTCCTTGTAGTGAATCTTGGCCTAGGACAGCTAGTTGGCCAGGTTGAACTAGAACCAAAGTCCTATCTAAATGTTTAAAAATTAGGAACAAGAGATACTTAGTTCAAAAAGAGGATTGGGTATTTGTATGGATTAGACTAGCATCAAAATATTACATTAAATCACTTATTAGTGTAATAACTATGTTTATTTTCGTTAACTATCTGTTTAAGTATATGTTCTATTTAAGTATATTATAAAAAGTTATTCATTCTCTTATTTACATCATATTGTTTATTTTGGGGTACTAACACCGGAATCCGTTTTCCAATGCACTTGAACTCGTCTACACTAACACCTAACTTGAAGTTGAAGTTGAATAAAATCATTGTCTTGAATTTGAAGTTGACGTGGAACTTCAAGTAATTATTTAGGTTGACTAACCCCCTTTAGTCTCTTTTTAATAACTGCAAAAAGAGTCTAAAATCTTCAAGTGGTATATCAGAGAAGTGGGCAACAAATCATTAGAGTTGGAAAAAAGGGGTCTAATTTGTGCTAGGAAGAATGGATGGTAAAGATGAAGAAAATAGTAGTTTTTGAAGAGAAAAGAGTATTGGAAAAGAGAGAATTGGTTGGCAAGGAGGGAAAAGTTGAAGGAAAATGAATTTTTAGTACTTTAGTTGGGTGGATGAATCAAGGAAAAAGTGACTGTAGGTATCAATAGAGAAGGAGCGACAATCAAAAGATTGGAGATTCAAAGTAGGGGGAAGGTGGTATCAAAGTAGGTTTTGAGGTCGGGTAAAGCATAAACTTAAAAGGGGTGAATAATTGTGTGCACTGATGCAAATTCTAATTCCTTTTTTAAGGTTTTTCCTTTTGGTAAGAAATGTTAATTGAGAATCGATATAAAAGCAAAGATACACATGAGTTAATCCTTACAAAAATTTCAAAAGATGTAGTAATTCCCAACCTAAACTCGGGTTGTCAATCCACAATTAAATTGTTGCACTTTGAATCCACTATATAAAAAACCAAACGACATTTGCATCAAGAAGATCATAAAGGCTAAACTACATCAAATGCCCACAAAAAAACTCGCAATAACCTAATGGAAACACAAGCCAATTAAAACAATGCCCAAAGAGGGACTTGTAACAGTACATTAGGCAACACAAGCTTGGATTCACAAATGGATTTTTAATAGCTAATCTAGGTAACACAGGCCTAGACCCCCACAAGGGAATTTTCATCCACTCATCTACAACTAGAAGGCTTTGCAAACAATATAAGTTGATTTTTTTTGTGTTTCCTATGTAAAGCTTGATTGGGTATACATGTGAGGGTTACTTGCTTATAATTTAATCATATAAAATACTTCTTAAATTGGTTGATTTTATAATACTAGCATACTATGAGTATACCCTTCCAACGAACCCTCTAAATGTGATAGCAGCTCAAGGATATGCAAATATAATAAGTTTAATTCACTATTAGATTTGCAAATCCAAATAAAGTTTTAAAAAATAAAAGCTCACCTAGAAATTCATCAGTAGCATGGTGGATTTGAAAAATAGTAGCTGAGAGTAGACAATATATTTGAAAATAGAAGCTCAAGGAATCTTTCTAGAATGTAAATTGAAAAAAAAGAATAACTCTTCCATACATTTGCTAAGACAATGAAGATAAAAATAAAAAAATAAAAATAGAGGTTTCATGGATTTGAAGTTGAGCTCTAGAGAGGTTTCTCCATCAGCCATTAGGGGTTATTTATAGACCAAATAATCTAACTAGCCATCTTCTTGTTGTTTGGGGATTAAGTCAACTCGACACTACTCAAGGTATGTCCAAAAAAAGGCTAAAACTAGCTTCCCTGATGGTTGAGTTGACTCGAGGTGAGCTCGAGTTGACTCAAGGTAAAATTCCAAAAGTTGGATTTTGTTTTCTCTTGATGGGTCTTTTCTAATTTTAATTTATTTTAAATGGTTTATATTTGACTTATTGATTCTAACCTTTGTGCTCCACTTGGTTTGTCCATCAAAACTTGACGAATAACTTGAGTACAATTTTAAGTGGAAATTTTGACCTTCACATAAAATGACTCTTTTGCCCTCTTCAAAAATCTCATAAATAATTGAAGAAAGTTTTATAAATCAACACTTTAAAACTTTGGTTTGCACATCTATGTAGAACGATTGGTCACTTACAACACTTTGTGATAGTCCTATCATGGTTGGATCAAGGTTTGCAAATATTTTATATAATTTTCTATTTGTTTGATCTTTCAATTAATGGGGAAGGACCTTCATAATGTTGCTTCTTTTGGTGGATTTTTTCAAATAGTGGGTAGAAGACCATTTGGTTGCTTTGGTTTTTCTTTTCTAGTTGGTCATTTTGAACCTTTAGTATTCGAATTTATGAGGCATATGCCTATTTTAATTTTTTCCCCATATTTAACTCAAAACACATGGATCGTATTAAATGTTTGTTATCACCAAAACTTGGTGAAATGAGATCTTAAGACCAACATTTCCTAATTGTAAGTAGTACAAAAGAGGTAATTTTTTTGGGAATGGTGGTCATATAAGCAAAATGGTAAGTAGAGTTAATGGTCTAGGGAGAATGGTAAAAAGGGAACCTATACATAGTAAGGCTGCAATAATGGGAAGAATAGTGGAAGGAAAACTGAGAAAAAAAAAAAAAGATGACATGTGTGTTGTAGTCCATTTGTGCATAAAACTTTTGTTTCTATTGATGTTTCATTCTTTGAAGAGTAGCCCTTTTATTCAAAGAAGCCTTCTCCTCTAGGCTTTGAGACTTCTATAGGTATGCCCAGACCAGTTAAGCCATTGGACCAGCCTCAAGGCCAACTATTACAAGCTCCCTCTCACCATTGGTCTACCATTCACCTGCTTAGTCTGCTGATTCTAAGGCTAGTGACTTTGTTGCTTCATCTTCTCTTGTTATTTTTGGGTCTCCATATGACACTTGTAGAATAGATATTTGTAAAAAACTTTGTTCATGTGTTCAAAGAAAGGCTTCTACTTCCCATCCTATTTCTCATTTTATTTCCACACACAAACTCCCCTTTGAGTGTCATTCATTTCTTGTTGTTTTGTCCTTCGTGTCTATTCTAATGATCATGTTGAGGCTCTGAAATAGCCAGGTTGGAATGTTGCCTAAAGGAGGAGATGACAACAATATAGCAAATACGACATGGGATTTGACTTCATTATCACCTGGAAAGAAACTTGTGGGTTGTAGATAGGTTTTTTACATAACATAATTTATATGGATATGCTGCAAGAAGGCATCACAAATTGCTTAAGGGTTTGCTCAAACTTAGGGCATTGACTACGAGGAAACATTCTCTTTGGTTGCCAATCTCAACTCAATCAAACTTCGTATTTCTCTTACTACAAATTCCAATTGGTCTATTTATCAAGTTGATGTTAAGAATGATTTCTTTAATGGTGATCTAAGAAGTCAATATGCTTAAACCACTTGGTTTTGTGGTTGAGAGGGAGAAGGTGTGTAAGCTTAAAAAGTGAATTTATGGACTTAAGCAATCTCCTATAAAATGATTAGATCAGTTCATGATTGTGAAACATACTAATAATTTTGTTATTCTTTTGGTTGTATATGTGGAAGATATCAGTCTCACAGAGAATGATGAAAAAGGTATTTGCCAGTTAAAGGAAGAGTTGTGTAAAGCCTTTCAAAATAAAAGTTTTTAGTTTATTAACATATTTCCTTGGAATTGAAGTATTACAATTTTTGCATAAATTATTTTATCTCAAAGGAAGTATGTATCAGATTTACTTGAAGAAACTGGAATGATTGGTTGTAGGCTACTTGCTACTCCTATGGTTCCGAATTTGAAATTATGTTCTGAATTAAGTAATGAGGTGGATGTTGTAAGTTCCAAAGGCTGGTTGGTAAGCTGATTTATTTGAGAATTAGTGGACCACAAATTTCTTTTTCTATAAGTGCCATTAGTTACTTTATGCATAAACCTCAATGCTCTCATTGACAAACTCTTGAAAGGAAATTGAGGTACTTAAAGAAGAATCTAGGAGATAGGGTTGCTATATAAGAATGATGGATACTTTAACTTAAAGGATTTGCAAATGCAGTCTGGGCAGGCCCTAGAGAAGATAGAAAGTCCACTTCTAATTTTTATACTACAACTGAGGGAAATTTAATGTCTTGACACAACAAGAAATAGAATATTGCAGCAAGATCCAATGCATAAGCAAAATATAGAGTTATAACAAAAGCAGTTAGTGAGATGTTGTGGCAAAATATTGCTGCAAAGTCTCTCTCCAATATGTGTTCCAAGCTGGGAATATTTGATGTTTTCTCACCAACTTGAGTGGGAGTGTTAAAAGGGTATTAGTGGTATTCCATGTAATTAAGTGAAGGAGTGACATAGGGTATAATTGTGTTCAAATTTGAGGGTTTTTTTTTTTTTATCTTCACATGTAATGGGGCTTCAACCCACTTATCTATAAATAATGAAGTGAACAGAGAGCCAAGGATGAACTCTCTTCCCACCCTCGAGAAACCCTAGTTCTAACCTAAGTCGCCCCCTCCTTCCTTCTCTTCTTTGCCCTCTTTTCTCTCTTCTCCTTCTTCACTTCTCTTCTTCTCCTAAAACCTAGACCTCTCAGTGATGTAACACTAGAATCTAACACAACCCACCTTGTCTAAATAGCATGATATACATTAAACTAGAAATGATGTCCCATACATGCTAAGAGAGTCAAATTAAATGACTAGAATCACTTTTATCCATTATGGTTATGACATGACCAATCAATGCTGAAGGCATGATCGATCAACTTAAATGGCAAGGTCGATTAACATAGAGTGCATGATCGATCAACTTAAACAAATTGATCAATCAATAGAATTCGATTCATCGATCAACCACAACAGAAAACAATTTTAAATAAGGTATAAACGCCATTCCAATTGTTTCAATCACTTCCAAAACCGTCCTCATTGTTGCTAGAGTTCCAAAACTCATTCTCCTTCACTTCTTTGTTTGATTTTCCTTCATTTTTATTAGATTTCACTGGATTCCATCTCTCTTCATCCCTAAAACCTCGAAAATCATTGTTTTGCCAAGAATACCACACCTTGGGTTACTCCATCTTGTTTTTAGAGAACCCATCCAAAAATTGACCATGCTTCAGACTAAGAGGACTGCTAGGAAGGATCCCCCACTTCGAGAAGAAGAATACACTTAAATGCCCCATTGGCGTGATAACTTTCGATCAAAGAGTCAACGTAATAATACATGAAGACATTCTCTACTTATAGTATAGTAGAGCCATCCTGACCTTTCAAGATCGGTAGAAGGCTTCTGTGGGAGAGAGGTAGAAGGCTTTCAAGACTCATTCAATCCACATTTATGTCCATTTTAGAAGCTAAGCCCATCTATCCCACTTTGGTAGGGGTCTTTTACACTAATCTTGAAGTGGCAAACATTGAAATTGGCCACTTGAAGATGACTACTTTTGTATAAAAGACTCGTATCACTCTCACAACGATTGAGCTCAGCACCATTTTGGGCACCCCAACACAAGGGTTCAAGCATTACATCAAGGAAAGTTAGCTTAATGATCTATGTGAGGAGCTTCCTCAATCAATTCAAGACACCATCTCACTTATTTTCAGTCGCATAGTTGATAGGTCCTATGAAATTGAAATAAAATATCAGAGCATGGAGCCTCACTTCTTTGTGAAGATAGTCATCCACATCCTCAATCCAAGGAAAAGGAATTTTTCATGTCTCACCAACATGGACAATCATATGTATTACTCCACAAATCAACGTGAGTAGAACAAGTTTAAGAGCTATAGAACTTAAGTATTGTGAGAAACTCCTTTAACATACAAGTACTACAAAAAAAAAAAAAAAAAAAAAGAAAAATGTGCAACTCAATAAACTTCCAATAAAAAAAGAATAAGACCACAAGCACGAAATCAGGATTCTCTTTCAAAATTCTCAAGAATATCAAAATTAAAGGCACTTTGAGTTGCAAAGTTTAACTAAGCTTCAACGATCAATCATTGCATACCCTCTGCAGGTTGCAAAAAGATAATGATGAACCTGAAAGAGAACACTACTTACTAGAAGTTCTTAAAGTTGGCTTCTTTCTTGGTAAGTTGTGATTACACCTTGATTTTGTTCTTGGATACAAAATTAACAACAAAACAATCCTTAACACATCTGCTCTAATACCATGAAGTTAGGAACTAGAAGTGAGCATAGATTACAATATTGTTTGTACAAATGATCTAATTAGAAGGGAAAATGGAAGAAGAAGAAACAGAGAGGAAGAAGAGGAAATGGAATTATTCTAGAATGTTGATTTTCAAGACTCCATGGATTTAGCTCATAGAGAAAAAGAGAGAGGCCTCACTGAGTGAAAATAAGAGGAAGAAGAGGTTATGGACTTATATCCAAACCCTCCCCCTTAAACTCTGTCTATAAATGAATAAATGTAAATATTATAATTATGCCCTTCACCCTAATAAGAGTGAAGAAGAGACAAGAAACATAAACTAATTACAGCAGTGCCACCCTAATTACATCATATCTTCCGACATAGAACATACTCATTAATTAGGGCTATGTGCATTCTTTTCTTTCCTCACGAGTATTTAAAACTTTGAAGTACAAAAAGACTAAAGAACCCTTGAGCCACATATGTGTACAATGAGAGAATTACATAATATACATGCACATAAGCTTAGCTATTTCAATTGAAGAAAAGGATCATTCGAACAATCCTATTAATATTCTACTAGTGAATTCAACAAAAAGACAAAACTTCAAGACTATATATTTGAATAGAAGCTTTCTAGCTTTCTTACAAAAGGTGTTCTAGGCAAGCTGCTATTCAAATAATGTAGATCCATAAAGATGTTAAAATTGATTTTGAAATTCAATTTGTCCTAAAATACTTTAAAAATGACGAAAGTATCTACCTCTATGTTCTACAGCTCAAGCCATGTACTTTGCATATTTATTTGTAATATTTTGTCAAGGATTTATTAGATTTTACAAAATTGACAAAATATTGCTTTTAAGGCGAAATGTCACTATTCTTTAATGTTAGGATTTCTTCTATTTAAGGAGTCCCTTCCACATTTTGAATAAATTATTCATTGCTAGAATGACAAATAAGGCTTCCTAAGCTCTTTTATACTTTCAAATAATATGTGGAGATCAGATTGTCAATTCAAAGATCACTCCCTTATTGTTTTCTTGAAAGCTATGTACACTTGAGCTTTACTTTCAGTCTTATTGTCTTTAGTATGTTTTCGTGTTGCACTTGATATTCTATAATTATTAAATCATCTTGCATAGTCCAACAATAATCTTTGAAATTTAATCTCAAATCTATTATATGATGGGATTGTTTTTACAAGAGTTTTCATTTTCACATCATTACTTTTTTTTTCCTTTTAAGAATTGCTTCAAAGTTTCAAATTATTTTATTATGCATTCTTTGAGGTAGTCTTCACCTTGGAAAAGCACAATTAGGTTATGTTATGATTTGATCATAACAAATGCCTCTTGATCATAATTTTTTTTTTATTACTCAAGAGGCAATTGGTATGCTTACTCTATAAAAGCAAGTCTCTCTTATTTTTGTTCTAGGACAAAACATTATGTAAGTAAGTCGAAATCCTCATATCAAAAGTCTTGCAAGCCTTTTATGGCTATTGTTGAGGAATATGTGTATATCGAGTTGTGTACTCTTGTGTTAAGCATTTGTTACCTATATTTTTTTGTAAATTGACCGTTACCTTGTAATTGACTTTATTTCAATTAGTAGATTCTACTCCAAATTTTGGAAGAAATCTTCAAGTAGATTAGTAACTTGAGTTTAAGCGGTGCACCATTATAAAAATCCTTGTGCCTTTTGTGTATGATTTCGAGTTACTTTACTCATTTATTCTCTTTAGGTTGATTCCACCAAATTATGAACCAGAGTTTACAGTTCGAAAATGTTAGTATGCATTGATCACGATATTGTGATTCACAATGCCAATCCAAATTTGAGAGAAAGTGTGTGAATACTCAAGGTAAGATATCACATGACCTAGTATTGCACCCTAATATCAAGTGTTGATAAGACCAAGCAAGGGTTGGACGAACAAATCCAAAGTAGTATTGTCACAATGGACTAGGCGGTTCAATCTGATTGAACCAACAACCGGTTCCTTTTCCAGATTTCACACAAGGAAAAAAGGGTTTTGGTGTAAAACATGAATAATTGGTTGGTTGGTCTTTGTCTCAACTTAAACCAGACTGGGTTAGTTCGCTCTAATTCAATCATTTTTAATAGAAAATTATAAAAACTTTTACTAGAGAGATGATTCAAGCTATGACCAAGTACCTACATAGAATAGACAATACCAGCCAACCGAATATTGATTCATGTCCAACTTTAATAAAATATTATATATATTAAAAAAAGAAAATAGGCTAATTGGGTCCGGTCCAATCAATAAATGAATCCGGTCTAAGCCATTAGGTATGTTATCCAAGGGACTAGCGCATTAGGTATGTTATCCTCCAGCCATTGCTACGCTTTCTCGCCGAAAGAGGAGCGAACTGCGAATCATTCTTCAAAAGGGCATTTACGGCATAATGATAACTTGAGGCTATTTATGCCAATTCGTATCTGAAACAACGCTCATCTTTTCCTTGGTTATAAACCCTATTTAGGGTTTCAGAGAATCACGAAGGGTGGCTGGCGCCGCAGGTGGGCTTCATCCGCATTCTTCAGTGAGTTCTCTCTCCTAGCTTGAGCCACAATTTCTATGAAGTTGTGTTTCGATTTTGTCTCATGAAATGCGTTAACATCTCAGATTTAGCGCCTTATTTAGTTAGTTGATTTTTCACTGCTTTTGTATAGTTTTTTGTTTTTCTACAGAAGTATGAAGATGAAATGGAGTTTCCTCATGTTCGTTTTCAAATTCGTTATGTTCACTGATATTTTTGTTCTCTTGAAGTCGAGAGCTCTTAATCTTGTGCTCATTTTAATACGCTACTCTGCTTTTCTTTTAATCTTTTTCTAGTTTAAGAAACCGTTAACCTTGCTGGGTAAGTGCACTATACCTCTTTGAATTTTTCTGTCTGGTTGGTGTTTCATGCCGAAGGTGGTTGTAATTATGCTGGTTATTGGCTTTATTAGATCCACGATATCCTTGATACAGTATTTTATTTTTCTTACCATATTCATGATTACATTCGATGCCTGCAGTAGAAAAATTGCATCTAGGGCTTTTCAGCTAATATTTCTTTCTTTTTCTCTTTTTGTCATAATTGTAACTCTTCTCTTCATTTTCTTTTCATGTTGACCCGGAGCAAATTTGTAATTGATGTGTAGTCGTAACATTTATCCTTTTTATCAGGGAGAAATAAACGATGTCTCACAGGAAGTTTGAGCACCCTAGGCATGGTTCGCTTGGGTTTCTACCCAGAAAGAGGGCCTCTCGCCACAGGGGAAAAGGTAAGGATGCTTAATGGCCGTCTAGTCTCTGCATCGTGATAATGATCACTACCTGCATTTTAGTTTGCCTTGTGAATCTCAATGGATTACCCGATAATGCAGTTAAGGCATTCCCTAAGGATGATCCAACCAAACCTTGCAAGCTGACGGCTTTCCTGGGCTACAAGGCTGGGATGACCCACATTGTTAGGGAAGTCGAGAAGCCTGGATCCAGTAAGTTTTTCTCTTTTTTAATACTCTGCTAGTATTTATATTGTTCACAAGTCATGTTCTCCATCGAATGGTTATTTGATTTTGTGCTTTTAAACCCATGCTTTGGTGGTTTCTACTCTTGTTTGCATTCTACATGATGCTTATCTAGAAGTATACTATTGGTCAAGTACTGTATCTGACAATTGGAATTCACAATGTTAGAACTTCACAAGAAGGAAACCTGTGAGGCAGTTACTATCATTGAGGCTCCACCTATGGTTGTAGTTGGAGTTGTAGGGTATGTCAAAACTCCTCGAGGACTTCGTTCCTTGAATACTGTCTGGGCTCAACATCTAAGTGAAGATGTTAAGAGGAGATTCTACAAGAACTGGGGCAAATCAAAGAAGAGGGCTTTTGTCAGTTACTCCAAGAAATTTGCCACTGATGAGGGAAAGAAGGAGCTTGATGCTCAGTTAGAGAAAATCAAGAAGTATGCTAATGTTGTCCGTGTTCTGGCTCACACCCAGGTAGTCTTTCATGCACTATTTTTTTTTCTTGTTAAAATTTTTCATCAACAAATGATTGAGACTTCTGTTTAACCTATCTAATGATTTATTCCACAATACTAATGAATCATTATGGTTGTCACTTGAGATTCAAGTTTTAGCATCTTTTGGGGATTTTATCACATTTTGAATATTTGATATTTTTATTAAGCATGACTACTACAACTTGTGTTTGCAGCAATTGACCAGTAGGTGCAACTCTGTCGTTCACTTTGTGATGCAGACAAACACTTGTATTATGTGATTTAACTTTCTTGTATTAGAAGACAGAAGTTTTATATTTCAAGAATAGGTGTCATCTATCAAAGGATAAAGTAGTGTATATTATGTTCTAAAAGATACTGTTACGTTTCAAGAGTCTCGTGTCTATGAGTTTTGTTCGTTGTACTATAGTCTAAAGCTTGATGGATCAGTATAGCACCATATTTGGTATTTATCAGCCATCAAGGCAGATTCAAAGCACTATGCATGAGTCATCTTTTAGGACATATTTACCCCTAAAATCTGATAGGATTCATATTTTGCTTATGTTCAGTCTCTTCTTGAGGTCATAGTTTAACTTGTCTAAGTACAGCTGGTCTAGCAACCATGAAATCATCCAGTTTTTCTTGTCATAAATATTTTGTCTATCCCTTACTCTAACTAGTAATGTCCTTTTGTAGAAAATCAGAAAGTCACTCTGTAAGTTAATGTGTTTTTCCTTCCTATTCTTTCCGTGCAGATACGGAAAATGAAGGGGTTGAAGCAGAAGAAGGCCCACCTAATGGAGATTCAGGTTAATGGTGGTACAATTGCACAGAAGGTGGATTTTGCTTGTGGTTTTTTTGAAAAACAGATTCCTGTGGATGCAGTCTTCCAGAAGGATGAGATGATTGATATCATTGGTGTTACCAAGGGTAAGGGTTATGAGGGAGTTGTCACTCGTTGGGGTGTGACACGCCTTCCTCGTAAGACTCACAGAGGTCTCCGCAAGGTTGCTTGTATTGGTGCTTGGCACCCAGCTAGAGTGTCCTTTACTGTTGCCAGAGCTGGTCAGAATGGGTATCATCATCGTACTGAGATGAACAAGAAAGTTTACAAGCTTGGCAAAGCTGGAGAGGAGTCTCACACTGCAATAACTGAGTTTGACAGGTTACCTTTTGCTCAGAGTTCTGTAGCTTTTGTTTTTTCTGTATTTTTTATGGCTATCTGTTGCATGATTTCTGTTTTCTATTTCCTTTTGAAAAGCTAGGTTTCCTTTTAGCTGATCCTATGATTTGTTGTTTTGTGTTTGTTATGGGTTTTTCTATTGCTAGATTTTTGCTTTTGAATATTATTTTGAAAATAATTGATCTGATATTCAAAAATGTTTCTTTTTTAGCTTTAAGTGTTAGAGAATACATCTTATGTTTCTAGAGAGCAATATTTAACTGGAGTGAAAACTGCAATTGCATGGATTTCGGTTTTTACATTTGTTTTATCAGCAGATTTTTTTAGGTTTGGTAATTGAAAAACCTATAAAACCGCAGAATGGGATTTCTTGTGCAATATTTGTGACTGTTAGGGAACGAACTCGTTATTGTTGTTGGATTGTAGATGTCTTATCTACGTTTGTTCAGAATCTATCGCTGCTGATGCTATGCCATGTAAATTCGATGAACAGGACTGAGAAAGACATCTCTCCCATGGGTGGCTTCCCCCATTACGGTGTGGTGAAGGACGACTATCTGTTGATTAAAGGATGCTGCGTGGGTCCCAAAAAGAGGGTCGTCACTCTTCGGCAATCCCTGCTTAAACAGACATCCCGACTCGCGCTTGAGGAGATCAAACTCAAATTCATCGACACTTCATCCAAGTTCGGTCACGGTCGCTTCCAAACCACCCAGGAGAAGCAGAAATTCTATGGACGTGTCAAAGCCTGAGCGCCCTTTCACTGTGTTCCGCCGGCGCAGTGATTGTCCAACTAAATTGCTTTTTTATCTAGTTAATGAACAATTTTGTTGAGTTTGATACTTTGTTGTAGCTAAAGTTGGTGGAGTTTTGAATGAGATTGAGAAACAAACTGCAAATGAGATTGATTACTTTTGGACCGAAGCAAATTTTGATTTAATTCATGTTCAAGTAACTGTTTGAGTTCTAATAGTGGATGTTAGCGGAGTCTCTGAGTTACCAAATCCGACCTTACGTATGTTACAGTCGTTGAGACTTAAAAAAAGGTTTTAATTTCAAATGTTTACCTATGGTTAGAGGCAGTGTTAAATTAAGGATTTAATTGGTTCCTGTCCCCTTCGTAAGGGGTTTTTATAGAAGATAAGGAAAAAAATAGGCTTTTCCAACCAGAGTCGGTTGAAATTTTCTGTGGCATAGACAGGACTCTACTACCCCACAGACGTATTCTTACTTGCTTCTTCAGCATTTTTTTCTCGCTCCATCTTTGCTGAATCTCGCTGCAACCTAATGATTCTCCAACCAAAACTAATGAAAATCTTATTTGGCACTCGTCAGCTTTCTCAATTGTTACTTCCCTCACACGATGGCGTTTGGTAAATTCTTGCGGCGAAACAGAGGTAGGAAGATTCGAACTCGATCAAAAAAAAAAAAAAAAAAATGATTCAGATGGTTCTGACGAAGACTACGAGGTGGACGAAGCGATTCTTATGAACTAGTTGCATCAGACGCAACAGAAGAAAGCTTCGATTTTCAGGGTGAAACCAGTTGCAGCTGAGGAACGCTCCAATCTTGTGGAATTCTGTTCGGAGTACACTTGGGATAAGTAAAGGCTCATCGCCTTCGCAACTATTGCGTCGCTGATTCGGTTTTCGACGTAACGTTAGAAAGATCCTTTGCTATCGAGTAAAACCGTATAAACTTGAGTCAAAATGGGTCGAAAAATCGTATAATTTTTTTTTGAATAAGTATTTGATAATTGATATTATAATATTTTAAGTAATTTTTTTATGATAAATTTATATTTAAAATTTTATTTTACAATTTTTTTTCCGATAAATATGATAATATATAAAATTGATTATTAATATTTAATTATTTCCCTAAAAAAATATTAACAAGTCCATTTAATTTTTCATAGAAAATTTAAAAATTTAAAAATAAAACACAAATATAATTTTATCTTAAGGTTTCTTAAAAATGTGTATATTAAATTTTTCTCGAGATATAAATTTCCGATTTCCACATCAGCTCGTTGCCGTCACAGATTCCACGGTACCACGCAAGTCACCGATCTCTGTCACCGGTGGCAGTTTTGTACTTTCCTCCAACATCAAGGTTGATAGTGAAGCGGATTCGCGGCTAAGCAACCTCATTTTCCTTGTTCAGTGACTTGTCCACATTCTTTTAGGACAGCAAAGGCCATAGACTAATCAATGATGTATCACAAATGCCACTTGGAGTTGGACCCACGTCTTCTGTCACTCTCATTACCCATCCAGCGGCTGAGATTTCTCCCTCCTCCCCGCAAGTTGGGATCCAGGCCGTACGGTCCTTCAAGGGTTTAGAAGAGTTTTTAGCCACCTTCTCTCTCTTTCTGCCGCCTCTCTTCTACTCTGCCTCTCTCTCTCTCTCTCTCTCTCTCTCTCTTTTTCTTCTCCTACCCCCTGTCGCACTACCGCTTCCGTTTGTTCCAAAAGCTTGCTTTCCTTATCCAATCAGAGGAGAAAACGAGCGAAGACAGCAGCAGCGGTTTCCTGTTTGCAAGCTGGTTTTGAGGTATGTGGTTCTTCTTCTTCTCATATTTTGTTTTTTATTTTTTCAATCTACTCGTACTCCGATCTGTTTCTGTCTGTTTCTTCACGTTTCCTGCCAAATGGAGCCGGTTTGATATCTTTGGAAAAAAAAATCTTTCTTGCTGCTTCTCCAATGGACGCCCTCTTTCGCTCTTGCATTGTCTTTGGTTCTTGCATTTCCGGTTACTTCGGTGCTTTTGTGGAAAGATCTTAGGACTCTAAGGTTTGTGGGTCCGTATGGTGATTATTGGAGCTGTAGGGGGTTTTATGGTTGGTACATTTATCTTTCGGATACAGGTAGCGTCCTTTCCCTCTCAAAGCAGATAGGTCTGGGGTGCTTTTGTTCTTTGTTTCCTTTTTTTTACCCCCTCTGGTTGATGAAATTAGTGACTTGGTCCTGAGAGTTTACTTGAAGGCTTCCTCCCTTCTAAACTAAATTAGTAATCTTCTAGAGCTTTTACCCTGATCTTATTATCCGCTATCTGAATTCACTACAACCATCCTAAGTCTTATTTGCTCCTATCTCTCTTAGAGTAAATTTAGTTTAAGTTTATCCTTTTCCTAGATTTCAGTTAGTTTGATCTGATTGTTTTGTTACTTCTCATACCGACTGTTACTTTTCTTCTTCTAAGACCAAATGCACCCTTGTAATTCGACATGTTCATCCTATTACATGCAACCCATGGTGGTAGCAACAGGATTAATATAGTGGGTCCCGCGATTGCAATATAGTCAAACCATAGTTTGATGGGCTTAATCTATTATAACCTGTTTGAATTCATAAGCAACCCTTTCTGTTGGTTTCTCTTACCTGAGTGACATATGCATGAATTCACCAAATAACTCCTCAACTTTATAGTATAATGTTTGTGTTAGGATGGGATTTGGCTGACTCAGATTAAAGTTCTAGTAGTGAAAATGGTAGAAAATAAGTGCACCATACAAAAGTATCCTGAAACTGTCGTATTATTTATTTTTAGTAGTGGTAAATATTTTAAAAACAAAATTGATGCCATTTCTTATAAATCAAAATAGTGAGGCATCACATTTCTTTTTGAACTGATTGAGTGAGGTATATATTTTTGTCATTTTTCTATAAAGAAGCAAATATATTGTGGCTTCACTGTCTTTTAAGTGAAAGACACCCAAAAAATCATCTCTTATTATTTGAGGAAAATATTCTTTTGCCAAGCTGCAGTACACAATTTCCATTATTCTTTTGGAAATGACGATTTTCATATTAAGACAGAACGTCCTTCTGTTAAATCATAATAAATAGTCACTACTGAAATCAACTAATTACAGTTCAACTGCCTACATGGGGCATTTCATGGGAGAAGATCCCTAGTCTGAGTTGTGGAAGATGTGGAGAACATTTGTTTCCAAAACAGATCATGAATCATTGTTCTCAGGTCAAATTAACAGCCTTGGTGGTTTCAACTTAAAGATCTGCATATCTGGGGGGTAGGAATAACATTACGGGCCAAATTCTGATACATAATGGATGTTACATGCAGTGTAAGCAACCCTTTCTGTTGGTTTCTCTTACCCGAGTGACATATGCATGAATTCACCAAATAACTCCTCAACTTTATAGTATAATGTTTGTGTTAGGATGAGATTTGGCTGACTAGTAGTGGTAAATATTTTAAAAACAAAATTGATGCCATTTCTTATGGAACAAAATAGTGAGGCAGCACATTTCCTTTTTTTACTGATTGAGTGAGGTATATATTTTTTTCATTTTTCTATAAAGAAGCAAATATATTGTGGCTTCACTGTCTTTTAAGTGAAAAAAACCCAAAAAATCATCTCTTATTATTTGAGGAAAATATTCTTTTGCCAAGCTGCAGTACACAATTTCCATTATTCTTTTGGAAATGACGATTTTCATATTGAGACAGAGCGCCCTTCTGTTAAACCATAATAAATGGTCACTACTGAAATCAACTAATTACAGTTCAACTGCCTAAATGGGGCATTTCATGGGAGAAGATCCCTAGTCTGAGTTGTGGAAGATGTGGAGAACATTTGTTTCCAAAACAGATCATGAATCATTGTTCTCAGGTCAAATTAACAGCCTTGGTGGTTTCAAATTAAAGTTCCGCATATCTGGGGGGTAGGAATAACTTTAACGGAAAAATTCTGATACATAATGGATGTTAATGTCCATTAATGTTTGATTGTTATCTCTGGTGGATAATGTTTGATTTAGCTTTGGGGTGTAACATGATGCCCCTTCAAAATGCAAGACATGTTTGATGTTGCGTTTTACATGACACTGGTATCCACATCCCTGCCTGACATTTGAGATTGTTATCTCTTAAGATGGTGACTTTAGGATTTGAAGGGGAGAAGATAGCTGGGAGTTCTTTATGTTTTTTGTACATAGAGATTTTCACTAATAATATCTCTTTCTTCTGTATTTTCTGCTATTTTGCATTTTGGTTTGGAATTGCTGCTACTGGGTGTATGCTTGCATTATTTTATGCTATGTTGGCCTTTCATCCCCATCGTGTTTGATTTTGCAATGGTTTTTGTTTTCTATGCAATGTGCTATGTCATTATTCTGTCTGCCTTTTCCCAGCTGCAGAAGTCAGGGGCATGGATTCAAAGGCTGATTCTTTGAGTAAATTGGCTGATCAAGATATGGTGTGTTTTCTTATTCATCCATTGATGTCTTTGTGGGTGGTTCATTTCATTTTCAATTTTGTTGCTAATTTAGCTAAAATTTTTCTATCTCTGTGAAAGAGATAGCAAAGTTCTTATGGTGTTCAAAGCTTGTTTGTGTTAGCTATCGGTCAGCTTGATTTTTCTAAGCTTATTATTGGGAACATTCAATGAGACCAGTTGCTACAGGAACTCTGGGTCTCTATGATGGGTTCTATTTCAGCTCAAACAATTTGATATATCTTAGATCCCCCTTCTTTCCCTCTCTCTCTCTCTCTCTGTCTGATATCACATAGAAGCTTATAATTGACTTCCTAGCTTTGTTGTTGTGGGATCATTTAAAATTTCTTGCTAAATTTTTTGTGTTTTCTTATCTCAGGCTTCTGGAAAAGATGGAGGTCGAGCAGACTCTACATCTGACAGACCATCATCTGGAATTTCTGCTTCAAACACAAAAAGGGGTGTAATAGATCAAAGTTTGGCCACAAAGCCTGGTGTCTACTACACGCCTAGTAGCTGTTATGGTTACTATTATCCAGGTCATTACACTGAAATATTGTTATAAGTTCTCCATTAATGTGAAGTCCATTAATATTCACTTGTGTTTTTTAAGGAAAAAAACAAATCTCAGAGGTCAATGAGAATCTTTAACAAAATGCTGCTGCTATTTCTAGCTTTAGACAAGTTTGATGTGCTTTGTCTTATATCTAATGCATGTTTTTATATTATTTTTAAAAAAAATTCATGCCTTGTTATGGTTATCATCAAGTTTGTGAGTCTTCTAGAAAGTTGGCGTTAAAAAGAAAAGACATCTGCGATCGAATTCCTCTTTGTTTTCACCTTGGTTATCTTTTCTTGTTTTATTGTTATTTATTAACTATTTGAAGTTTTGAAAGTTGAATTGATTTTCTACGTGTTCGAGGAAATCTGTGTAAAACTTTAATTCTGTCATGGCAGATTTTCTCTTGTTGTATATAAGTTATAACATGATTTTGTTTCCCGATACAGGGTATGATGCGACTTATGCTGAATGGGAAGATCAAGGTTATGTATTTGCTGGGGATGGATCAGACATGCGATACTCAGTATGTTCGTAGCAGACTTATATAGTTGGTACTTATTACCAATGTATTTCAAACTCATATTGGGTATTCTTGGCATTTATATCTAAAACTTGTGAATGATTGAAGTGGGGAGTCACATGTTTTGATGACTTTAGAATTTCAGTGTTTTATTCTTCTGCTGCATGTTTTGATGCATTGGTAACCTTGGCCCTCCGTACAAAACATATCACATCGGCATTCTGAGTCGGCCACTTTACTGATTTCATTAGTCTCTTTGCTTTCCTCTTTTGCCCCCCCTCTCCAAAAACTAAATAAATAAATAAATAAAGAAGAAGAAGAAAAAAATTGGTGTATATTTTTTTGTTTTAGGATCTGCTAACAAATGTATTATCTTAACAATAAAGTCAAGATCAAGAGAATATCTTTGCACTATTTTGATGATCAGTCGACCTTGGTGCAAGAATTACAGTTTCATATAAATATGGTATGTGTAATTACATATATATTTGTTTAGTCAAATCTGACTTCTGCTCTTATTTTCTTCAGGGTATTCAATCTTCTAATGGCCCTGTGGCTTACTATGTACCTGGTTATAATGCTTACACTCCAGGAACTTTGACGGGTTTTGATGCTCAATGTGTAGGGCAACAATCATACTTCCCATCGTCTGGGCCTGATGCCATATCATCTTACTCCTATGATCTCTCACTGCCTTTAGGTAGTTCCATGAATCAAGTTTCTGGTGCTGGTCCAAGATCAAATGGATCTGCTTCAAGTCATGCAACTTCACTGAAGACGAAAAGCTCAAATTCCATTAACACAAACATTCCTAAGGATAACAAAGTTTCTGCTCTTTCTCCTAATTCAAAATCACGGCCTTCTATTTCACGGGGCTTTTCTGTTACAGCTCCTCATTTTGAACCTTCACACAAGGTAAAGAGTAGATATTTGTTTTCTTCAGCCAAAATTCTTTTATTTGCTTGTCTGTGTCTGTGTCTGTGTCTTGATCTTGAGAGTGGACTGAATATCTGAGAGAGTGAATTATTGCACTTTGGGGTAAGTTTCATTTTCAAAATAAAAGAAAAAGAAAAAGAAATTGGGGTAATTTTGAGTGTGGAAATACTTCTCTGTACAGATTTCATCATCGTGATTAGATTTTTGTTGGTGCCAGCTTTATGAATTTTCCTCTTTTCTCTACTCTTGTTTGATGGTTCCATGATTAGTCACAATCCCATCCTTTTTATTGTCATTCGTTCTATATTTCGTTTGGATTCATTTACCAACATTGATAATAGCCTTGTCACTGATTAAATGTTACATGGTTGGTGAACTGGTGCCAAATTTTTTGTATGTATCTGTGTCATTTGTCATAAATATTTTTTCTTCTTGAATTGGATTTAAACGATATAACTTTGCTTCTTAGATCCCATTGTCAATAAGGCAGGTGACTAGAGTTGTTCAACCTTGTTATCCTTAATTTGATTCTTTTAGTTCTGCTAGGCCTAGATCGGAATTACTGATCAGTGGGGCAGTTGCCACTAGCTTGTGTATATGCATTGGATGCAATCTATTCTGCCATTCGTGTTTGAATAATATCCTTGCTTCTGGTTTGTTATTTATCATCATCTTTCTTTATTTAAAATTTCCTCATGCTTGACTTTTGTATAGAAAATGATTGATAGTTACAGTTTCTCTTTTCCATTTGCTTTGTTTGCTTGTCATGCATTTGCTTTGCATGTTTGAGTGGTTTTTGATGTGTCTAAAATTTTCATGCTGATGAAAAGTTACAAGTGTATTGAAAAGGGACTAGTGACTTAGGCCTTTGGCTTAATGGTCACATGGGTGGGTTTCTAGTTTGAAGTCCTGGTTTCAAGTCTCACCATGGATAAGGGATGTGTGCATGGGTGTAATCAACATTAATAAAAATATGATGATTCTGATACAATTTTCTATCTGCACTTTATATCTTTCATGTATTTTTTGACATAGTTGATTGACATTCTTAACTGTTGTAGGTGTCTCAACAGGGTTCTGCCATTCAATCAGCTGGTCTAACAAAAGGGTATTGCTATCCTACGCCATTCTCCCCTTACTCTAATCAGTGGCATGGTGGCTTCTATCCTCAAAATGGCTACCCAGGATTAATGCCTAGAGGCAGAACATGGGCTGGTAATGACAGATATAAAGGGAGAGACAGAATCAATAGAAATGGTGAGCTTGATGCATCTAGCGAACTAACCCGTGGCCCTCGTGCATATGGAGTGAAGAATAATTTAAAAACATCAACTGAGAAAATCCAATTCAGTACTTCGGCACTAAGAGAGCAGTATAACCAACCTGATTTTGAGACTAAGTATGAGCAAGCCATGTTTTTTGTTATAAAGTCCTTTAGTGAAGATGATATCCACAAGAGCATCAAGTACAATGTGTGGGCTAGTACCCCTGGTGGTAATAAGAAGTTAGATACTGCATATCATGATGCTGAGGCACGATCTATTGAGAAGGGAACGAAGTGTCCAGTCTTCCTTTTTTTCTCGGTGAGTCCTGAAACCTTTTTTCTTGTAATATAATGTTTATAGCACATGATTTGTACAACTGCAAAGCACTGAAACAGTTGGATACTGATGCATTGTTTTAATCAATGGCACCTAAACTGGCACAACTAGCACTTGCCTGATTGAGGCATACACTCCTTTTGGAGGGTGACCTTGTCTCGATTCTTGGTGTGAGGTTACTCAAGTACGTGCACAATTATGTTGTTATCATTGGATTCGTGGTTATTTTGATCATGACAATGTCATGTGCAGGGCCTTGAAGAAACTTAACCTTGTTGTAATTTCACTGATACAAGCTGATGCATCAGAATGATCTTCTTCTGGAACTTTTGTGGGACACTACATTAGACTTTTAAAAGAAATTCTTTGTGCCTCAACCTTTGTATTCTCCAGGCCAAAGCAGCTTTCTGTTTTCCTTTTCTTACAATATTCTGACTCTTAAAATAAAAATAAAAAATAGAAATATTATGACCATCTTATTTCCAGATTGCTTTTTAAGTTTCTGCTCAGTATTGGGATTTGCTGATTTTAGTTGCATTTTTTGAAGGTAAATGGGAGTGGGCAGTTTGTTGGTTTAGCAGAGATGCTTGGCAAGGTGGATTTCAAGAAGACCATGGACTTTTGGCAACAGGACAAATGGACTGGTTTTTTCCCTCTAAAATGGCACATAATAAAGGATGTCTCTAACAGCCAGTTACGCCACATTGTACTAGAGAACAATGACAATAAACCTGTGACTAACAGCAGAGATACTCAGGAGGTGATGAACTCTTAATTGTCAGGATTATTGTTGTTCTTATTATTTATTTTCATTCTATAGTAACCAATAAAATTATATTCAACTATCATATGGTTCTTTAAGGAGCTTAAGAAACTTATTAAATACACATGCATGTTTGTAATTGTTGAAGTTGGGTGTAGGTCCATTTGAACACAACTAGCTGAAGGGTTACATCTAATGTATAATTGTTGAAGTTGCTGTAGTTTGAGCTAATAATTTGTGTTTACCTTTATTTCTTTATAGCTGAATTGATTGACACAAATGACTACAGCCCATTGTGAGCAACATTATTCATTTGCAGTTCTTATAATTAGAGGGTAGCTCAGATGACACAAATTAGATTTGGGTTACCCAGAAATTATAAATTTGTGGAGAATTAGATTTGGGTTTAAGAAACCTCACAACAACACTTAGATCATTTATCGGTCTTTACGGAATGATGATGGTGAAGTTTTTTTGGGTGATGATTTCTTGGCATGGTTAGTAGGAGCATAAGGACTGGGATGACCTGCAAGACATAGAGTCAGGAGCATGTAGAGCTTTGAATAATATATCAGAGATTGAAATTCTGGATGAGTGTGAAACAATAGAATAAGGTGTTTCAGGAAGGAGCAAAAGGGGTTTTATTTGAAGTTCTGAATGGAAGATGAGAAGATGAATGTGAAATATTTGAAGATGCAGATATTAAAATGAATCTCTTTATTCCTTTTTGAACTCTATTATTTCACAATCATCTAGAATTTGTCTCTAATATATTATTCAAGGCTCCACACTCTTTTGACTCTGTGTTGTAGGTCATCCCAGTTCTTGTACTTTTGCATTGTGTCAATTAACATTGATAGGAAACCATTATCATTTTTCCCGCAAAGACAAATTAAACAACCGATGCATTGCTGTGAGGCTTATTCATTGAAGTAACTCTTAAGGATGATTATGTTCAAGGATGACTGAACGAAGAACAATAGTGATGGACAATATGGTTGGGAGTCTTATGCAGGGTGATCTGATGAGTTAGACAAGATGAGTGGGGGACACTTAGGACGAGAGAGATTTTTTTTTTGAGATAATGCTACATGTATTATGAGAAGAAAAGAAGAGAGGTAGAATTATTGCTGACCTAGTTTGACATGGGTCATTAAATTCGGTGGGATCTGATCGATTGTCTGCAACCAAGTTGATTGTGAAACAAGAAAATTCAAACATGTCTACAAAGAAGAAGAATCAGATTCTGCTACGTTGGAGAGGTGAAATCATATATTTTCCAGCAGAAGTGGGGAAAATTGTGTAGAATTGAAGAGATTCCATATTTTCCATATTTTTCAATTTTTTGGAAGATGAGCACTCCTAGTGTGGGAGATGGTGGAGATGATTAAGAACGACACATGGCAAATTAAGAAAAGGAACAATGGGTTTCTCTAGGTGATGCATCAGGGAACAACATAGAATAGACCAAGACTGTAGTAAATTGAAAATGGAAATGATTCAAGATTAGTTGAAGGAAAAGAAGTAACTCATAGAAACAACGGACAATGAACTAAGAGAAGGACAGCATGTAATACAAGGATACCATGTGAGAATTTGAAGAACAAAGTGTAGGAGATAATTGTCTGAGAGATTAGGGTTTAGAGAGCCTTCTCCCCTATATATAACTTAGGTCATATTAAAAAATTACAATCATGCCGCTGCTCTCTTTAAATGCTAAGAATCTACTTTCTATAGGAAAACAATTTGTTTGAAAATAAACTAAATGAACTTAATTATAAGTCATAATAATATGTAGCTCATTTATGCCCCTTCCAAAAATATTTATGTTTTCACGTATGTGTATATGAGTAAATAGCTAAATCAAGATGGACAGTATTGTTGGTCATAGTATACACATTGTGGCGTCTTAATTTCGGATGAAGATTTATAATCATGCAAATTGGTATGGAAACTTTCAATTATGCAAATTTGGTATAGGTGCCATGTCTCATTTGTTTTGTATGTTAAAGTGCATTTTTGGATTCTCTCTGTTTAGATTGTATGACCTAGCCTTGTTTCTCTCTTGGTCCAATGTCTCACGTGCATCTCTTTATCTTCGTACATACACATTTTTGCTTATACATACAAGTATGATAGGTTCAAATCCATCTT
The DNA here is from genome assembly GCF_029961685.1 of Aristolochia californica. Classification (NCBI taxonomy): domain Eukaryota; kingdom Viridiplantae; phylum Streptophyta; class Magnoliopsida; order Piperales; family Aristolochiaceae; genus Aristolochia; species Aristolochia californica. Next base: position 27,204,646 of record NW_027181815.1, on the reverse strand, counting down.
TTTTTTTAGAAAGAAATTCATCTTATTTATAGACATCATTTTTCTAATTTGGCCATTGATCTATTTTTTTTTGTGCTCATACATGTTTTTTTTCTTTGAAAGCTTTGACATTCTTTTAATAATATTTTGAATTGAAAATGATGACATTGTTGCAGATCATTGTTGACAATAATAATTTTATCTTAGTGTAAAAATTTATGTGCCACCAGTGCTGGACTTGAACCTTACCCTCCATATTCTCTAGACAGGCGAACATGCAGAAATGCAATTCCATGTTATTGGATGTATTTTATTTTTTGATATCCTTCTAACTGCTTTATCTGTTATCACTTCTCTGCAGATTAAATTTAAGCAAGGTTTGGAAATGCTAGCTATTTTTAAGAGTTATCCAGCTGAGACATCACTGTTGGATGATCTTCCTTTCTATGAAGATCGTGAGAAGTCATTTCAGGCTAAGAAGAACATTAAGCATCAGCAACCTCAGCTTGAACTGACAACTGATAGTAACAATGACTCTCATGTAAGTATAATCTTTCTTCTGAACTTAAATCTCTTGTGCAAGTCATTAATCAACACCCCTCTTGTTGAGTTTCCTTAAGTTTCAATAATACTTCATTTTATTTTGTAGAAAGTGAAATTAAGAAATAGTGTAGCTCTTGTGCATAATTAAAAGCAAAAAAAATACAATTGTGACTTGATATTTGATTTCTGTATGTTATTAAGGATGATGAGAGTTGTTTAGCATATGGAAATGAACTGAACTGTGGACTGGTGCCTGTTAATCTAAATATAGAAAACAATGGCGTGGGTTGGGGTTGATTTGGTTAGGGTCAGCTTTAATTTGCTATTAATCTTGTTGGTCCAAATCTGGTCTGCTTCTTAGTGGATCATGCCAAAGGACCCAGTTATGTTTGGTTATCCAGTTGAAACTGAATGTTACAGAAAAAAGCAGAAGAAATTTAAAAAAAATTAAAAATGGAAAGTTAGTTGTCACGCTACTAGTTGAGTGAGCAATCACTCCCAGAACTTTAATGTGCAGCCTAGTTTATTCTGAATGAAAGTAGGCTAGGCAGCCTTCTCAAACAAGAAGAAAACAAAAATACCCTAAACCCTACAATAGCCAATGAGATCTTGTCACCTAAGTAAGATAATTATCCCTTAATTCAAATTTAAGCTTGGCATAAATACTCATGCCCTAAAATACCTTAAAAAACTCTATGCTAATTCATTTGGGTGAGCCCAATTTCAAATTTCAAATCAAATAGCCAGCCAGCTAGTTGCAGGCATGCATGCCCGTGCACTTCTGTGCCCTTGATACCTGCGTGCAAACACGTCTGCCTTGGCCGCACATGGGTCTCACTGAATGCCCACTCGTGTGTCTATCAGAGGGCCTACATTTGTGCGCCTTGTATGTGCTTGCTTGCACGCTTGCATCCCAATTGCTGCCTCAACGCTGGCTGTTTTGCCTTTCTGAGTCACCTAATGTTGCTGTTGCCTGGTCATTTTGATGACTAGGAGCTGCCTTAACACTTTGCGCACCCCTTTTCGGTGACATTGCTTGCACAACCTACTTTGGCCATGCTGTGTCCCTCTTAGGCTGTATCAGCTGTGTCGGCTATGATGGTTATGCTGACTATGTCATGTCCCTCTTTGGCTATGCTCCGTATGCAGCCTTTGTTGCGTCTACCCGCATATCATCTTCCCCCATCAATAACACAGATGTCCGTGTGACCTTACCCATTTGGTAGGTTCCATAGAAACACTTACCAAATTGGTGTGATCCTTCCATCTTTTGGCAGCTCATAAGTTAGTTGGACTCCTCCCAAACTTGTTGAAAAACATGTTATCAGATACGAGGTTGTTATCTCATCGCGAATGCCTCTTCCACTTCACAATCACTCGAGACGGCTACGAGTATGCCATTGTTGGAAAAACTAGTTAATTGGTTCACCAAACGATGTTTTGGGCTGGATGAATTCGTCCCTCAAATTGCTTTGGAAGCTCCAGATCAATGAATGGAGCCAAGGTTGGTAGTTTGGCAACTGGCCCAAGATCGATCACATGTTGAACCTCCCTCCTTGGAGGTAAGTTCTTTGGCATCTTCTCTGGGACTTTTTCCTCTTCAATCAGCACAGATTGACCATCACCTCATTGTTTGGCATTTGCCAAAGAATTAAAAAATGTGGACTTTCCACGCTTGAGACCCTTTTTTAGCTAGGGCCGAAAGCATAACAACTTTCTCTGTTACATAGACTCCCACTTTGGATAGCATACAAAGTCCATTTTCTTCAATAATACTTACCATTTCAATGTAGTGCAATTCAAGCGCCTTGCAAGTACAAAGGAAATCCATTCCTAAAATTACATTGAAATCATCCATATGTACTACTATGAAATCAAGAAGGCCTACCTGCTTTCCGATGATGATAGGCATGTGCTTGCCACTCCAAGCACTTTTTGGCTTCAAAATATTTAGCATTCATGCGATTTTCGTCTTGTTCCACCTTAAGAGTAGTCGCTTTGCCTTGGCTTTGGGATGAAGTTGTAGGTTGCTTTGGTATTGATTATGACCTTCACTTTGCTGTTTTTCAGTAATACATCAAGATAAAAATGTTCTTGTTTAGGTCTTAGTGATGGTGTTGTAAACTTCTTGACATGTGCTTGAATGGAATTTTGCAACATCTCATCAAGTCGATTCAAATTCGTCACTCGATTGCTCAATGATCTCGTCCCCTTTGACAATATTCAATAGCTTTTTCTTTTGACGATCTCTTGCCTCCATGTAAGCTTTCGGTTGTTGAGATTACCTTTATCCGAGCGGTTATTCTTCTTTTTGTTCTAAGAGTTTCGTGTCATTCTTGGAATTCCAATTCCAAGAAAGCTTCTTCTTATAGTTCTCCTTGTGAATATTTCTATTTGTTTTAGTAGACTTGTCGTGTTTTTGTTGAATTTTCCCTCATAATCCAATAGCTTTTGTGTCGTGGCTTAGACTGTTGCAACTATCTTCAATCTCCCTACCCCTCAACTCTTGCTTGGCCTAAAGACGGAGTACTACCAATAAAGGAAACAACCGATCCCTTTTTTTTTTTTTTGAAAAGGATGTATATATTAACAAAGAGAATTACAAAGAACCAAGGAGCATATCCCTAACAACAAGAGGTTGAAAGGTTGCTCCCTCCTTGGAATGAAACCAGCGCAAACAGATATCATAAGCTTTCCAATCCCAGGAAGGGGAGTACCAATGAGCATCTTGCTGAAAGAAATCAGATTAGCCGGCATACAAAATTGCAACCTACTCTTACTGTGGATGGAAGTTCACACATTCCACGAGAAAGAGCATTGAAGCAGGATGTGATTGGCTGTTTCAACCTCAGAGTTGCAGAGAGGGCAGAGAGGATCAATATCTAGCTGTCCTCTTCTTCTGAGCACATCTGCCGTGAGTATCTTTCCTTGGCAGGCGCTCCATATGAATTTTTTTATCTTTGGTGGGGCATAAAGGCGCAACAAAAAGAAAATCTCATGATCCCTTTAATTTGTATGCCATCCATTGATAAAACTGTAAGTAGAGGACAGAGAAAATTCCGCTTTTGTTAGGCCACCAAATCATCTTGTCAACAACTAAAGGCCTCAATTTGAAGGATTGCATATATTCCATCAACCTACTTGCCTCCAAAATCTCAGTATCAGAGAGACAACTTCTAGGGGGCAAGCTCAAACCATCTCCCTCAAAAGCATCTACAATCGATATCTCTCTTCGTAAAGATAGGATGAAAAGGTTCTTGAATGCTGACTGTAAAGGCTCCTGTCATGTTAACAACTGATCCTCATCGGTCATGTTAGTAATACTGAGCGTTAAGAAACAAAGGACTAAATACACTCAGGTATTGTCCCTTTTTTTTCTCAATGCTTGTGATTTCTTCCTTGCTTGGTAATTGACATCCTCTAGAAAGAACTCACGCTTCAAATCTTGCTTTCTAATGAATTCTCTCAAGTTTTTGGCATCATGAACAAAACATTGAAGCGGAACTAACCTTTACTTCCTCATTTGTGAGTTTTGAAGCTTTGAAGTATTGTTCCACTTGCCAAAAGAAATTCTTGCTCACCTTCAGATCCCATACGACACTCTCTGCTTTGGGTTCCGACATCGATCTTTATTAGGAAGACCTCTGTTCAGAATAGCTTTCTCTAGAATTGCCATCCTCGTCTAAATTTCCAACTTGGTTCTTTTCTTGTGTAAGTTGTTGGATGTGTCCGACTTCATTGTAACCGCACTATAAATACCCTCCTATAGCCATTCAATTGCATTAAGGCTATGTTGCCAAACATCCTTCACTTCTTGGAGTTTTTCCTAACTTGATTATTGGCACTCAGACCTTCTTGAACCTTGACTCTAAAGAAGCAAACAAGTATCAGATTCTGAAACTTTCTTTTTACCTTTAGTAGGTTGTTGGTTCTTAGAATGTCATGGTTGAATTGCTCCAAAAACAAGAAGAAAGAAAGCTAATGGGAGAGAAATGAGCTCTGAAATGTGAGGGGAACTTCTTTGCATGAAAATCAGATGGTTTACAAGAAGTTCACAAGGCCTATTTATAGACCTCTTATCCCTTTATCATACATAAATAAATAAGATTAATGGATAGCAAAAATAGAGTTGTTTCTTGTTGAATTTATGGAAAAGAGAAAAATTTCATTGACTACAATTAAACTATCCTTGTCCCAATTACACCCAAAATCACACTTAAAGATAAGTCCTAGCATAATTAAATAGAAGATTGACATAACTCAACATAAATAGAAGACTGACATAACTAAAACACCTTTAAACTAAGATTCTCCTGTGAGACCTACTTCCATAATAATTTTGGCTCTGTAAGACTTTTTCTTGTGTAGGATTCATCAAGCCAGCTCATGTGATCATGGTGGGTCCCACCGGCTTGTGTGATCATAGTGGGTCCATATCTTATGGGCTTGGGCCCATCTTCCAACACACTTGGATATGTAGGCCTTTCTTGGTCGTGTGGGTTTGGACCTATCTTCCAACACTCCCCCTCAAGTTGGGAGTAAGAGAACATCATGAACTCCTAGCTTGTTGCAAATGGTATATAGGATCTTCTCGTATAAAACGGCAGTCCTCCATATCTTCTAACACTCCCTCTCATGTTGGTGGTCTCTTCCATGAGGCCTAGCTGGCATAAGATAAATGAGAGTAAAATCACTTCAAGCCGAATGACATCACTCCATACTCCAGTCATAACTCATGCTAGATGTTGGGCACACTCCTATCTTTTGTAGGTAGTGGGTCTATATGTAGTGCTCAAAAGTGTAATAAAACTCCTCCATCATCGTGTCCCAACCCGGGACGCCAACTCTCAAGTGGTAGAAGTAATAAATGCCAATTAAGGGAGGTAACGGGTAATTATCCGAAAGATAATATTTTGGGGCCTCCTTGGCTTTCGTCATCAATCAAAATAGCCAATGCTAATAAAAATCAGCAATTGAGAAGTCCTTCAATAATAATGTCTCATCCAAAGAGACAATAGTTGCAGGTGAAATGGGCTTGGACCCATATAACACGAACCAAAATAATAAAATCCTTGTAAAGGACCCATAAAATAATTCGATGTGAGTATCTGCACTATATAATATGTTGACCAAAGAATATGTTGCGAAGACCTCAAAATAATAATCCAGACGGAGAAATAGAATCGAGTTGAACCGAGTAAGACATCAGACCAATATAGCCGATTCACAAGAAAATAGGTATAAAATTTGTGACCCAGACCTGTATAACCAAGACATAAAATAAGTGGGGCGAGTCAGGTTGACCCGGATTGGGTTGAGCCGACTTAACTCGGCAGATCTGAAACATCAAGTGATTGCTGGTTCACTGGGTGAACTCGGCTCAGTCCAGGTTGGGTCAGAACAGGTGCGGCCCAACGCGTTTCCTAACTTAGGAAACTTTTATTTGGGCAACAATATCTTCTTCCCCGCTTGCTTCCGAACAGAGCGGGACAGCAGCGAGAGCAGAGAGGTTCCAGAAAGACTGCTCTCTGTAAGTGGCAATGGAGCTCTTGTTTCTGCAGCGGAGCAACAGCAAGAGAGTCGTTTCTGGTGATGAACAAGCGAGAATCAGAAATAACCGGACTTTGTCGTCCAAAAAAGGCAATGCAGAGGCTGGTTGCAGAAATAGGCAGCAGGATAACAGCGAGAATTACGGGATATCAGCCATCAAATTTGTTTCCAAAAATAGCAGGTCTCGGGATGGAAACAGCGATCAGCGATTTGGAAGTCTCTCTTTAACATTCTGCTGATAATAATTAACAACTCAGCAACTTGTATAATCTCTCGGCAATTCTGGTAGCATATAATGAGCTGGATGACGGCAACCCAGATGTGTGATAATTTCACATTGATTGAGCGACGATTCAGAATCAAAACAACTTCCATAAATAAATTCAGATTCATATGAAGAAAAAACCTTTGGTTTGACAGCAATCGATACCTTCTGAAAATAAACGGAGTGTCGTTGGGTGGCAACCTTCCAAACAGCAACACAAAATAATTTTCCGAAGATAGATGACAGCTGTGTTAGTCCAGAAATGGCAACAAAGTAACTTGGAAGATAAATTCCGAAACAGCGTCCAAAACAAAGATAAGATCCCGGGTTGACAGCCAGTGAAGCAAAGAGCTTTCCTCGGAAAAAAAACCCGTCTGGTTAAGGAAGATAATATGGCCTTAATTCGAGTAGAGTAATGGCAGACTGCTCCTTCGTTGTTGTCCAGAAACGGTAACCAATCTGGCGCAAGCTTCCAACATAGTGGGTTGATTCGTCGTCATTGAAGCATAAACTTGGGGCAGTCGGATGTCGGCCAAACAAAGTTGGCAACACATTACGACTCTTGACGGCAATAATCTTTTTCCGTCTCAGCACGAGAAATAGAACCAGAGGAGTTGTCTTCCCTAACGCCAAACGGAGCGGGAGAGCAGCTTCAGAGACACAAAGGGATCGTCGCGGTCGCTGTTCATGAACCAGAAACTCCCGGAAATAGAATAGCAGTATGGAGGTGAAAGCAAATATCGAGTATAGGGACAAAAAAAGATAAATACGAACCTAAACTACTCGAGATAATACATAGAAAAAAGCTTCACATTATCTCTGTGGGTTGATCGAGTCAACTCACATAACCTGCTCTAATACCATGTTGAATTTATGAAAAAGAAAAAAACTTTATTGACTTGATGTAATCAGAGTACATGAACCCCTATTTATAATAAAGGAAAGTAGTAGAGTCTAATTACAACTAAACTATCCCTTGTCCCAATTACACCCAAACTCTAACACTTAAAGATTAGTCCTAGCATAATTAAATAACTCAACATAAATAGAAGACTAAATAACACTTTTAAACTAAAACTCTCCTATGAGACCTGCTTCCATAATACGGTTTCTTATTGTGTAGGACTCATCATGCCACCTCACGTGATCATGGTGGGTCCATATTTTATGTGCTTGGGCCCATCTTCCAACACGCTTGGATATGTGGGCCTTTCTTGGTCGTGTGGGCTTGGGCCTATCTTCCAACATTTCTTATCAATGGTTCTACAGTTAAATAACACATAATCATATTGTTTTGTTTCAACCCTTTTACATTGTTTGGAAGGAAATTTAAGTTGTCTACTCTTTGGCTGACCGACCTGCTATCGTGCATTTCGCACAATTTGTAGATCTCATTCTGTTTTGAAGGTGCTGTGGTGCTTGTAAATTGTTTTTTACTTTTCCTGATGAAAGCTTTTCATTCATTTGAAAAAATGAAAGCTTTCTATGGCTTTATGAATAGTTATTACTTTTGACTGGAGTCGTGAGTTTTGAGGATTATGAACTCCTTTTATGTTTTATTAAATTTCTTATGGTTTAATGATATGAAAGAAAGATATTATTGCAATTGTGTTCGAACAAATGGAAGTTATAGTTTTGATCTGTCAAAGAACAATAGCCAAAATAATGGGTGCACTTCTGCACTTGTTTGTTACTTTAGCATTTTTATAAATGCAGGACCTCCATTTATCATGAATTCGGCCAATTAATGGTTTTCGGCTCTGGTCCTCCTGCACATTCTACAGTCCAAGTAAAGTACTTGAAAAAAATGTGGATGGCATTGTTTGTGTCATAGTAACTTTCAGATCAGAGGTATTCTGAGTTCAGGTGTCCTCAGTAAAAAATAAATGGTCTTGGGGGAGGTTCCTCTATCAGCAACTCGTAAGCAGAAAGCAGAAGGCCTATATAGTTAATATGGACCTACCCTTTTACTGCTCGAGTCAGTTTTTAGTCCATGTTTTTTCGGGTCAATTTTACATGTTTAAATTTTGGGTCAGGCTTTCCCTTTTTTTTTTCTTTTCTTCCAAAAGCAAATACTGAGGCCCATGTACATATTGTTGTATAGCTTTGATATATGTTTATTATACATGTAATTAGGTCCTGTGCAATGGGCAGAAGCTAACTTCGAAATTTGTTACCCATTTGGTTGTTCTGTTGCAAGTTACCGAGATTCAAAAAATTAGATCTTGATTGTCGCCACCTTATAAAAAAAGGTGTTGGTTCTGGGTCTCTGGGAACAGAGCTGTACACGAGTATTATGAAAATAAGCCTTTTGAAATAATTAGGCTTGTGGATTATTTTTGTGAAGCATTCGGTAACGGACAAGTGAAATTATGGAAATTTGCGTTATCTGCTAAAAGAATTTGTTTTTGAAGAACAAACATTGGTATCTGCATGTTCTGAGGTGTAAATTTTTTTTATGACAGATGCATTTGGAAGCAGAAGTATCTATGAGAGCGAAGAAAATATCTCCTAACACCAAACAATCTCTGATCAGCCTCACTCAAAACCTCGGAGGCCTCTCCATCAACTCTGGCAGGAAAGATTTGACTGTGACCTGATGATGAAAATATTGAGAATTTTAGGTAGTTTTGGCATATTGTACCATTATTGTAGGGTCAATTACAGTGTCATTCTTAAGAATCTGTTCTCCTTTCTTCTTGTCTGTGTTTGTTTTAGGCTTGGAGGTTGGTGTTTCTCGAGTTTCTTTACTGACCCATCTGGTCCTATGGCTGATACGAGAGATTATTGTCCTTTTCTTGCTTGTAACTTTTTATTAAGCAAATCATTTTTTTTACTTTTTTGAGTTGTATTTTGCAAATCATTTGACCTGGACGGGCAAATCTTTTTCGTTTTCAATCATCAATTTATGATCTGGTTGGTGATCTTCCATTCTTCAGAGTAACTTGAAGAAATTGTGTACCATGTTTTATTGCGATGTTCATTACCAGTTGTTTCTTATGTCATGTTGCGAAGCATCCGTTATAATACGCAAGAAGTAGGCTGATTTAGGAACTTTATGTTCAATTTTTCATGGAATCAATTCCCATACGTATTGTTAAAGGATATGGCTCCATATTTCCATATAAAGGACAAGGATAAAGGCCCCCTTAAACTTCCAGTCTGATAAGAGAGGATTTTAAGTGTTATTTAGTGTAGCCGTGAGAAGATAAGAGAGAAATGGAAGAAGAAGAGAACATTTAGGGTTTTTGGGAGAAGAAACTTCACGTGAGTGATGAGGAGAGAAAACCTCTCTCCACACCAGGCCTATAATTCATAATCACTTTATTTGGGTGACAATCTTCCAAAAAGACAATTTTAATGCTGTAATAAAACTACTCAGCTAAAATGGAAACTATTAGGTTTCTTATACTCCCTTTCAGGCTAGATCATAGATGTCTTACATCCCTGTTTTGCTACAAAGATCAACAAATACCTTCACTAAGAGAGCCCTAGAGAATCTGTCACAAAATTGCTTAGAAGTCCTTACATATGGAGTAGATTTCAACCTTCACATAGTTGCATCTCCAATGAAGGGGCATCACTTAATTGGTAGAAAACCTTACATATTGTGGAGAATTGGATAGCTTGCAATATAAATCATTATTTGATTGTCACAAGCCATTGACATAGGATTTTTTTTTTTTAAATGACATAGAATCTTTAATTTGAAAACCAAATTATTCAAGTATGGATTTGACCCGCATCATCTCACATTTATCTGTCATAACATGGTATTCAGCTTCAACACTAGATCTAGCAACCATTCTTTGTTTCTTACTCTTTCAAGATACTAGATTTCTTCCTATAAAGGTTCAAAATCACTTTTAAATCGATGGTCAAGTTTGGATCCAACATAACTAGCATAAAAATAACTAGTAACATTCACTTGTTAATGTTTTTTATACAACAATCATTTTTTAGACGTACCCTTCAAAAACTTTACAATTCTATAAATTAATTGTAAATGAACTTTCTTGTGGCTTTTCATAGATTGATTTTCCAATCACATAGACAAAGCTATATCTGGTCTTATATGCTTCCTAACTAATTTCTTGTAGAGAGTCTTGTCCTTTAATAATTGGTTATTCTCATTATGATTTACCTCAATTAGAGTGTCTACAAGTTTGTCTCCAAGAACTTTTTACGACCTCAAATCTCAAAAAATATTTTAATATGCCTAAGTTCTTTATCTGAAAGTACTTTTTTTTATATTGTTAAACTTTTAAATTACTTTGTCATCTCCTGATATAACAATATCATCTACATACACAATCAAAATAAGAATGCTAGAGTCTTTTCGAAGAGTAAAAACTGAGTGATAAAAAATTGATCTCATAAAACCCAAACCAAACATAATAGAGCTAAAATTGTCATCTTAACTTGATCTCATAAAACCCAGACCAAACATAATAGAGCTGAAATTGTCATCTTAACTTGATCAAAACTCTACTTGTGTAACAAATGTGGGTGAGTGATCCATGTAAACATCATCACATAAATCATTATGGAGAAAAAAATTTTTAACATCCAATTGATACGTACAGAAAATGAACTATAAACAAATTATTTCAAAATATTAGAAATGAAGTTTAACAAACGAATTCATATGTACAATCAATTAATTCCAAATCAAAGCACATTGTACTTAGCTTTCTTGAAAACCTCTAGTTTTTGCTTCTTTCTTTTGAAAGCTGAGTGTCACACGTTGACTGAAGACTTGAGGGAGCTTGAGAATATGTTTGTTCACTATAGCAACGTTCACTATAGCAACGGTTGGTATTTGATTTAGGGCACAAGATAATTTAAATAGGTAAGAATCAAACAATAAAAAAACTTAGTCATTTTTCTCATAAAATGATTTTTTGTCCTCTTGTAAAAATCAACCAAATCATAGTTTACAATTATGAAAAAATACTTAATATTCTCATTTTGAGCTGCCAACCATAATGGTAGGTCACTTATTGATTTTGGAAACCTACAATGACTAAATCAAAGCTCTGAATTTTCATTTGCAACTTTTATAGAACAAGTCGTTTGAATGTTAAGAGTCCTTCAAATAGACTTCAATAATAACCCTTTTTCTATTTGTTTAGTTATTTGGATGATGACCCTTTGTCCTAGTTGTTCAAACGTTAAGTCTAACAATCATTGGCAGTACATTTTCCTCTTCTACCTTTCTTTTGTACTAATCATATGGATGTTCGGGCAAACGAATCCTCACATTGAGTTTTCTCTCCTGGTCGTTTGAACAATTGACTTGATTTTGTCTGTACAAAGTGCCTTTGCATCATTTGTTGTGTTAAGTAGTCTAGCGGTCATTTGAATGCATGCCTAACGATTGTTTCTCCAAAGTTTGTTTTCTTTCTTGAATTGATCATATGAAGGGATGTTCTTAGGTCATTTGGTAGGTGTGTCCTCAGCCTTATGTTGCTTTTCTTTATTTTTCGTTTTTCTTTATTTTTCCATAGGGTGTTGAACTCATCCTGACTATTTGAACGGTTGTTTTGCTAACTCTTTGATTGCGACTTTAATTGTTGTCCAAACTTACTCAATTCGCCAATTAGTTGTCAAGTGTTTGTTATTGTCAAAATTTGTCTATGAAGATCTTGAGACTGACATACTCGATTTTGATAGGCTTGAACATACATCATCTTGTTCGAAATGGGTTCAAGTAAGAATCCACTTCATTGAAAATTTTATCTTAATAAGACCTTAAATAAGGGATTCTTCCTTGATCCAACCCAATTCCGATGTCAAATCATTCACGGGAGATTGGAATATGAAGATTCATTAGATACATTTTATTTGTCTTCTTTAATCAAACTTTTATATTTTTCCTAGTAAACTTGATTTAATATTAACTATAGAATGAACATATCATTACTTAAATTTTTGTTATCATTATTACTTTTTTCCTCTTTTTATTTTTAGTTAACTTCAATTATATATTTGCCTGTTTATGTGAACAGGAATTTTGCAAATGTTTCGTACCGAATTCATTCCAATAAATGGGGTTTCAATTCTGCGAGAGAGTCAAGGGAGAGGTTGTTCAAACACGGAGAAAAAAACGCAAAAAAAAATTGAATCACGAATCCCCACATGCTGCGCACTTTTTAAGAGAACAAATCTACAGAAGATCCATGGAGTCAAACGGACAATCCTCCATCTCCCATTAAGCCAAAAGAATCCATTCATCTGTTCCAGGAACTGGAGGTTGGGGCCGCAGTGCACAACGAAGGGTGGGTGTATCTGTTGTACGCAATAAATTAAGTGTAAATCTTACCTACTTCCGACCCCTAGAAGGAGCAAAATACAGACAGAAGATTACTTTTCCAGGTGGGTAGGCCCATCGACCAGCACCAGCTTTTTGAAGGGAGGAAAGACGTGAGAGGTGAGAGGTGAGAGGTGAGAGGTGGAGTGGCAGGGTTGAGCAAGGCTGAGAGTGTTGAAATTAATTCCATGGCTGTGATGATAATGGAATGAGAAGAGTCAAAGGTCGGGCAGATTAAAGAAAAAACAAATGCAGAGGTCTAAGCACACGTGAGTGGTCAGTGAGGCATTTAATCGAACATGACGAGGATATCCACTACTTGGGAAATAATTGGAAGATGTAGACCATAAAGCGAGGGGACATAAATCATTGAAGATTATGGGGGTAGATTGTGGAGCCAAAGTGAAGATCCTAGGCCAACATATCCCTTCCTCTCCTTAAACCTTCCAAACCCCTAGTACAATTTGCATTCAACACTTTTCTCTCTCTTGTTCCCTCTCCTCTAAACCTTAAACTCAAGAAAATATTTACTCATAATTCAAGCCACATAGTTAAAAATAGAGTTATAATATTTGAGGTCAAAGACCCAGATGGGCTCTTGTGAAATCTAAGTCGGAAATCTAGGTCGGATCACTCATTCTAAAAGTTATAATATTTGCAGGTTGTCTATGTCACTAATGTTAGTGACTATGTCACAATTTCCGCTTAGCACTATTTGGAAGTATTATGTGACTCGACAAAAGGAAAAGATTACAAACATATGCATCTTTTGGAGATGATGAGGATCATTTGTGATTCTAAAAAGTAGTTTGATTTCTTTGTCTCCTTTGTTTTTCTTTCATAATTGTCTCTTCGCTTTGGAGATTTCAACTTTACTAGAAAGATACATCTCAAGTTTATTTGCTCATTTGACTCAAACATTGGATCTTAGATTCATTTGGTAAAAGCTAGTAGTCATTCTTAAGTGGGTTATGAAGATAGAAAGTGACCTTGTGAGGAGGTTTATGTTGTTATTTCATTTTATATATAAGAAAAAAGGTAATTACTTGCATACTCCTTAAAACACCCATGAGTTTCAAGTTAATGCATGTGAACTTTAGGTTAGACCCCTTTGACCACTCATAATTGGTTAGTAATATCCTTTCGTGACCGAGAAAAAGTAGTTGTGCATTGCCACCCCCTCTTACAACCTTTTAACATCAACAAGGGAGCAGTCTTCACCTCCCTATATTCATTGACAACGAGGAGGTGTCGAAGAAGATCGATGGCTCCCTCTTTGTTCCCCTCTCTATACATAGAAATAGGGGCTGGGGGAGGAGGCATGTTGCCTCTGCTTGGACTACAACAATGGGGTGGGATCTTCAACCTCCCCACAATGACACGGTGATGACTAAGACAATAAGAATCCCTACCCCTTGTTGCAAAGGAGTGATGAGGGTATATCGAAGGAGATAAGTCTCCCCCAATCATTAATTTTTTTATTTTTTAAAAATATTTAAATATAATTTTGATGTCAATTGCCATTATCATCATCTCATTGGATGGTCAACCTTAATTCACTCAAGTTCAACCAAACTTGGTCACTTCATTCTATCACTAACCAATTTGGGTTTTATAATTTTGTTCGCTATTAAATGCAATAAGTTAACTATATTTTTGACTTGTTAAACGAAAAAAAAATACCCTAAGATAATTCAATTTATGAATTTCTACCTATGTGTATATGAATATTAAAGTTAGATTTTAACATTTTAACTCACTATATTTAAATTTAGGAGTTCATAAGCAATTACAATCTTGTAATTAAATTTTATAAAAACAATTATAATTCTACTCATAAAAGAAAAAATGTTTTTACTCCATATTTTGATGACTCAAATTACAATCATACATCACATATGACACCTGTCTTCCACATCAAGCCTCTTTTTTTTTCCTAATGTTGCCTTTTTCCTATTGACACAATTTTTTTAATCACATTTTGTACAACATTGTGTTTGTCTTTGTGATATTTTTTGTAATGACTAATAACGTATTTCAAGTAGCATATTTTTAGTCTTACCTAAACTTTTTCGACTGAATATGATAAAGCCTATAACACAACAAGCTACTATCATTTCTTCATTATAGATTGATAAGCAAGACTCTTAAGTAACGAGTGGAAGACACTCACCCGAGTTCTTTTCCTTAAAGTTTGTTCTTCTTTCTTGTCTGATTTTCTTCTTTCTCCTATAACCCCAACAGATGCTAGTCTTGTGTATGAGTTTAGTGACATCAACCTCGACACAAATTCGAGCCCTGAGAATGTTTCAGCATCCTTCAATAAAGGGCCAATCTTCAACAGTCGCCCTAAATCCTTGATTTGGCCAAGAAACATTGTACTACTTTCGGCGCAAGAAGCGGAGGGAATGAGCTTCTTTTTTTCAAAAATACACATTTTTCCCGAACAATACTTTTTTTTAACAACATACGTTTTATGACTCACTTGATACTTTCTCATCTTTGTAGTAAAAAATTTATATGCCATGTGTTTTAAAAAGTCTCACTTGACTTGAAACAAATTGGCTAAATAATATAAGACAATTTTACTAGAGCATAGGTTTTTGTTTAACCAATGACTCAATAAACTCTAGATTTTTTTTTTAGATTATTGAGTTAGAGTCAAGCGCTTATCATGTAAGGTGTCATCGAGAAACTGTCAATATACTTTACATATTATAATAAAATTCCAGTTTTTCCCATTTTAAGAAGCCTATATCCACCAAAGGTGCATTTTTTTAACTTTCTTACTTCTTTTCCCCTAATCTTATACAAACTCCTCTCCTTTTTCACTCCTTTTTTTCTTCAATTTTATTCTAGCATTTATTTCAGAATTTTGTCATGGTATCAGAGTAGTAGATGAAAGGGTTTTTTTTTTCAAGGTATTTATACTCTTTCTTTGGTTCTTCCTTAACCTTGGGAAACTTGAATTCACACCAAGATTGGTAGATGTTTTGATTGTATAGTTTTTTGTTTTTCAAAAGGCCAAGAGGAAGCAACATTTTTTTCTCTTTTTTGTCCTTCCTCGATGGGATTTTAAGGGCTAGACTTAACATCCATTTGCGTTGAGAGTCAGGATAGACATTTGTCTTAGTGAGTTCTTTGGTTCTAATTATATGAAGGATAACTTTCTTAATTGAAGATTTCTCTTGGTACGCTACGTGAGAGTATAGTTTTTGCATAATTTGCATGGCTGGGATGGTTTTAGAGAATGTTTATTTATGTTTAGCTTAAAAAAATAGAATCTAAACCGGTGTTTGATTGATGTTTGTTGATGCAAGTTATGAGTGAAATTTGGTTTTTCACTTTTTGAAAAATTTGTAAGTTGTCTTACTGAGTTCTTCTTTATCTCTACTTATTTTATTTGTTCTACTAGAATAAAGATACGACAACAAATGGTTCTCTTTCTTTCATATCTAGAACGAGAGACATTTCCTTCAATCTACATTGCATGTTTCAAACTTAACCACATATTTGTTATTTTTTAGTAACCTTAACAAACAACTAAATTATCCAATATCATTTTATCTTTCTCATTGTTTTGTTCAGAATCTAAGAAAGCAAGTTGGGCTTGGTCATGAAGGAGGAACTTACTTGTTGGTGGATGCATTTTTCATTGCACATCACTCTTCTCCAAGCACTAGAGTGGATTTTATTTCCTCATAGCACAACAGATTTGTCATGTTCCTTTAGGTCCTTTTAAAGTGTTTTGCCCTAAATTGCTTAAGTTAGTGAACTTAAATTCCATTGAATGTGAGGTCTATAAGTTTGCTAAACAAACGAGGTTAGTGTATCTAGAATCCGAGAGAAGAATTCTTAGTCCATTGATATTTATTTGTTCTAATGTGTGTGGTCCATACCCAGTTAAATGGATTTCACTTCTTCATTATCGTTGTAGATGACATGTCTCAATAAACCCACTTGACTTTGATTAAATCTCGTAGTGAAGTTCCTCATATAATGTGATGATTTTTTTATATGATAAATACACAATTTGGCAAGAAATTAAGGTGTTTAGATCTAATAATGCTCATGAGTATTTTGAAAAGTTTTTTACTCAATTCTTCCATGGTTCATGTTTTATTCATCAATCTTTTGTGCCTATATTCCCCAAAAATGGGGTAGCACAAAGAAAACCCAACATCTCTTAGAAGTTGGTCGATCCTTGTTATTTAGTCATAATCTTCCTTAAGTGTTTATGGGTCATGCTTTACTTACGGCAACATATCTCATCAACCGAACTCCAATTTGAGTGTTGGGTTTTAAGTCTCCTCTTTAACTCCTAAGACCTAAGGAAAGATTGTGTTGATCACCTCTGAGGATTTTTTTATGTTTATGCTTTATTCATGTGGGAGATTTTAATCAATCAAAATTTGATCACCAAGTTGTCAAAAGTGTATTTCTTAGTTATTGTAATGTCCATAAATGGTACTCTACAACTTTTTTCACTCGGGATGTTACCTTTTTAAAATATCAGTGATATTATGCCAAAGTGGTTGGACCTCAAGGTCAGAGGCATATTATTCCTATCTTTATTCAAGATGATGTTTCTGCTTCGATTATTCTCTAGAGGAGGAGGATAGTGCAAAAAAATGTAGAACAATTGCAATTTGGAGGTGACACACATACATTTCAAACCATAACCAAGATGTTGATTTGGATGTAGATGTCAAATATGGTGAGTCTTAGGATTCTTCTCTTCCTTTTGATGATTTTGACCTTCCTATTACTTAGAGTAAGGGTATTCTCTCTTGTACCCAATTTCCATTTTGAATTACCCTAATTTTGAGTCTCTTAGTTTAACTCATAAAATTTTCATTACAAATTTGTCTTCCTCAACTTTTCTTAAGTCCTCTCCAGAGACAGTGGTTGTTCCTTGGTGGTAGAAAATAATGGATGAATAGATGGTAGCACTTAAAAGACTGGGACATAGGAGTTAACTAAGGTACCTACAAGTAAGAAGCTAATTGGATGTAAGTGGGTGTATAACGCAAAATACATATATGATGGAGAGATTGAAAGGTATAAAATTCGACTGGGGGCTAAGGGGTTCACTCATACTTATGAAGAAGATTAATAAAACATAACACTATTCAAGTTAAAAACTCTCAAATCTAGATTACTTGGATGTAAAGTATGCCTTCATAAATATTGAGCCATAAAAAGAAGCATATATGGTTTCACCTCTTGCTTACAAGTTATGGGGAGTATGTAGGCTCAAGGTCTTATATAGTTTAAAATAGTCTCCCTGTGCTTGGTTTGAGAGATTGAGGTTGTTTATGACTTAACAGGTTACCACCAAAGTAATATTAAGCATACTTTATTAATTAGGCAAAATCAATTTAAAAAAAATATTAATGTCATTATTTATGACTAGATGAATTTCTCATTGCCCAAAATAAAATCTTTAATGGATAAATAAATAGACGGCGGCTACGATCATAATACAATATGGCCTTTTTTTGTTAATGAGTGAACCCAAATAACTCAAATGGAAATTCCACCTATAGAGAATAAAAAATTTCTATCTCTATCTAGTTGGAATTTTACACCATGAGGACTATGCTTAGGTGAGTGGTGAAGAGTGGCAAGATAATCGTTTTGTTCGCAACCGGACATAGTTTTTGTTATTGTTGTTGTTGTTGTTGTTGTTATTAGCTTAAGATTAATTAAAAAATAAATTAAGGTTTTTAATTTGTTAAATTAAAAACAAATGGCAACAGCTCTTATCACTTTTCTCTCTCTTTCTGTCTGATATGAGGCAACAAAGATGCTAGTCATCTGCAAATGGATCACTTGTGAGGGCAATGTATCCATTCTTCAAATGAGAGCTACATGTGATGGTATGGAGCTTTTTGGCCATGTAATCTTTCCATGATGGGCTCTACCAGAGCAGGGTTCCCAGCTAAAAGATGAATTTACAAGGTGGTCCACAACTTTGTATCTTCTTAAACAATGTCAGTGTTGCTCCACTTGGAGACTTAAATTCAAACAAGTGCCTGCAGTGGTCAGTCAAAGTCTCTCCAGACTATCAATTCCAAATGATTTTTGACCTCCAATCCTCTTAGATATTAACACAAATAGTCTTCCCAAGGACGCAAATACCAAGACCTCACTGGTTTTTATCTCCTTTTGGTGTAAAATTTCAAGAATGAGGTGAAGAGACAAATTCTGGGCAGTGTTTACTGAGATGGGTTTGTTTTGTTTTCTTCCAGTTCTCTGTGTGTGTGTCTGAGGTTAGACTTTTGAGAAGGCTTACAAAGTGTTGGAAAACCCAATGTATTGAAAAATCAAACAAATGGTGAGTGGGAAGAGCTTTTTGAAATTTCATTGGAGCTTCCCGGCCGTCATACTAGGGAGCTGTGAATTCTTTTTAAGGTGACTTTATCTTCCATCCTGTGTTTCCACTGTGAGATGCTTTTCTTCCCACAAGAGAAGAAGACTCTCGTAGCACCTTCTAAAGATTCTTCCTTGTCCTGTAAGCCTGACTGAGTAGAGAGAGTGAGGGAGAGAAAGGTGTTTGACATCTGAAAGGAATGGTGGAAAACTCTTTTCTTCTTTAGCTTCCGTCTTGAGATTATTGAGTCGGGTCCTGCCACTTTGTTGCGAAGCTTCCCATGTTGTGTTCAGTGCTTACTGAAAATTATACTTTTTTTTACAAAGCAGTCGGACAGTTAGTGTAGCTTGGAAAGCCAGTGTATTAAGAGGGAAGCTGCACAAGAAAGAAGCGACCATAAGCACAAGGTAAACAGCAAGGGGTAAAAGAAATCCATGGCAGAAAACTGAAGTCAATTGTCTAAAGATTGTTTGTACTTCACCACTGAGGGCCAATGGGGACTACACTTCTCCCACCTTTTAATTATAACACAAAAAAGCAACCCTCAAGCCTTTACTTAGCTGGATTTCCTATTTAACATGACATGAATGTCATCATGTCCTGAAGGCAATAAAGATAGTGACCCTTCAAAAGGGGCTCCCTTGGCCTAAATCTGGAGGAGACGGTGACCGCTCAGACGGGCCCCAGATGCCCTTCAAAACATGGAATGGTGACCCTTCATAAGGCTACTGTGCAGCTGTGGCGCCCCTCTAATGGGGACCTCTTCAAAATGGGTTTCTCCCTCCACCCATAAATAAACAAAATCCAGTTTGACGGGCAAAGCTTTGCCGTTCAAGTTCACGGAAGAGCTCTCTTTTCCATGTGAGGAGGAAGGGTCCTGCATTTTTAATAGTGGAGAGGAGATCAAAGCACATTTCTTTCTCTCTTTACTTTTTTCCAGCCTTCTCTTTAAGACTATTCTCTTCAAGCACAAACACACACACATTGAGAGTTGGTCCCATCCCTCAGGCAAGCAAGGAGAAGGAATAAAGTGGAGGGAGAGCTTGATTCTCTCCTACTCCTATACAACATATATCACCATTATTGTAATGCACATCATGTAGTTGTTTGTGGCCATCAAAACAATGATGCCATCACCTCTATCATTCATCATCATTTTTTCTTTATATCAGTCCCAATGGATGCAGCAATAAATACTCTGTTAGACACCAAGATTTTATGTATGCATCCCTGCATTTATCCTTACTGCTTGTGGTCTTTGCCACTGGTTATGTTGCTTGTTCTGCTTGGGGGTAGAAAGCAGAAATGGTTGTGTTTCCTCAGTCATGATAATGCTGGACCCTGGTGGTATTGGTAGAGGTAGCATCTGCAGCATCAATCAAGGTGAGACAGCTACTCAAAATGGGACCTATGTGTATGATTATATCTCTGAGAGAAATCATGTCTGTATCCAAATAACAAGCTATAGCTCAAATAAGTTTAATCCCGTTTATGCTTTAGTTCCTGCTGAAGCAGTAAAGAAAAAGATGAAACTTCTAGAAAAGAAAGAACGTCTGCCGGCATGCTTTTATTTTTGCCCAGAAAAGAAAACTAACCTGGTTGGACAGAAGTACCCCACGAAGTAGTGGCCTTTAAGAATTTAAGGTTTTCTTTAAAATCTTTCTGTGGTTTGTCAAACAATAGGTAAGGTGATGTTTTCTCAAGGAAAGAGAGAATTTCAGAACCAGAGCCCGGAGTTGCTCGCAGATAACAGAAGAAAATGGAAGAGAAAAACTTATGTAGAAGACTTCAGCGTAGGGGAGACAAGGTCGTGATGATGACCTTTTGGTGAGGAACCTACATCAAAACTTTGATTCTGGTTTTGCCATGCTGAAGCATCATAACAGTTTGGAACTTAGAAAAACGAAGCTTGTTTCTTGTTCATAATTAAAGTGCAAAGGAAAAGACCAATTTGGCAAAAGAAAGCGGAGGATTGATGCATCATTTAAGTGAAGTTGAAGGGTATTACTGTCAGTGACATAAAGAGCCAGAGTCTCTTTTACTTTCTTCTTCTTTTTCTTTTTTCACCTTAATCTCGACTTTAAATTTCTGTTATCCAACGCCCTTTTTCCAAGCCAGTGAAGATTTTAAACCACCGTCTTGCCTTACTGCTTTTCTCAGACTAAAGAAGGTTCAACGGCTTCTTAGCAGAAAACACAGGTCTCAGTCGTCCTCTCTCAAGGATCTCCAGGACGTAAAGAGAAAAGCCACAAATCCCTCTTTCTACTAAAGGAGAAAAAAGGACTCGCTTGTGTTCTTTCCTCCTTGAATGTGAAGGCTCCTCTTCAAAGATGCTTATTTTTCTAGTACTTGACCCACCTCAAGTTTCTCAGATTGCTCTCTCTTTTCCATCTTCTACTGTTAAAATCAAGCTCTTTCAGGCTTTCAAACCCAAAATCTCTCTAAATCCCTCCATACCCAGATGGCGAAAACTCATTTGGACCTGAAAAGTGTCGAAAACATGGTATCATTGGTCCTTCTAACCCTCCTATCTCTTGTCTGTACCTGTGACTCTTCTTCTCTGATCACCGATGGCCTTGCGTTATCCTCACTGAAACAAGGTCTTGAGTTCACTTTTTCTCCATTGGAGAGCTGGGACACGTCGAATCTCAGCTCCGTGTGCTCGTGGGCGGGAATACGATGCGAGAATGACAGAGTGGTCTCCTTGGACATCTCGAATTTGAATCTCACAGGTTCTGTTTCTCCGGTGATCACGAGGCTTGACCGTTTGGTAGAGCTTAACATCTCCAACAATCAGTTCACTGGCAGCTTAGACTGGGACTACTCTGGTCTGCCCAATTTGGAAGTGTTTGATGCCTATAACAACAACTTGACAGGTCTTCTTCCTCTGGGTGTCTCTAGCTTGGCAAAAATCAAGTACTTGGACTTAGGAGGGAACTACTTTCAAGGAAAAATCCCGCCGGAATATGGGGACACGGTGAGTTTGGAGAACTTGGGACTGGAAGGAAATGAACTGAACGGCAGAATTCCAGGTGAGTTGGGTAATCTCCTAAACCTGAAAGAGCTCTACCTGGGATATTACAATGTTTTTGAAGGTGGGATTCCTGTACAACTTGGGAATCTGGTGAATTTGGTACATTTGGACATCTCTTCTTGTGGACTGGACGGGCAGCTTCCCTACCAATTAGGCCAATTGCAGATGCTTGATACACTCTACTTACATGCAAACCTCTTGTCAGGTCCAATCCCAAAAGAGTTGGGCAACCTAACAAGCTTAGTCAATCTTGATCTTTCCAATAACGCACTAACTGGAGAGATCCCTTCTCAGTTCATCAATCTTCAGAAGTTGTCCCTTCTGAACTTGTTCATGAACCGATTACATGGGTCAATACCAGATTTTGTAGCAGACCTGCCAAACTTGCAAACACTGAGCCTCTGGTCGAACAACTTCACGGGGGTGATCCCGGAGAGACTCGGTCTGAACCAGCATCTTCAAATTCTTGATCTGTCTTCAAATAAGCTCACTGGCACGATCCCTCAAGGCCTTTGTTCTTCAAACCAGCTAAAGGTACTGATCCTCTTCAAGAATTTTTTGTTTGGTCCAATTCCAGAGAGCTTAGGAACCTGTGTTACTCTCACCAGGGTTAGACTGGGTCAGAACTACCTGAATGGTACAATCCCTAACAGCTTCCTCTACTTGCCCGAGGTTCATCTGATGGAGTTACATAACAACTATCTGTCAGGGACTCTGCTAGAGAACCCCAACACTAGCTTAAGGCCAACTAAGTTGGATGAGCTCAACCTCTCCAACAATCTCTTGTCTGGACCCCTTCCATCGTCAGTTTCAAATTTCAGTTCCCTCCAAATCCTGCTCCTCGGCCAAAACCACTTCACCGGCCAGCTCCCACCTTCCGTTGGGGAGCTTCACCAAATCCAAAAGCTAGATATAAGCCGAAACGGGTTCTCCGAGCAAATCCCTCCAGAAATCTTGAGTTGCAGCCATCTAACATACTTGGATCTTAGTCATAATAACTTCTCAGGCCCCATCCCATCTGAAATTTCTCAAATCCGCATACTAAATTACTTGAATTTGTCCCACAATCAGCTCAACCAAAGTATACCCAAGTCAATCGGAGTCCTGAAAAGTTTAACACTGGCCGACTTTTCCTTCAATGACCTCTCTGGGAAATTGCCCGAAACCGGTCAATTTGCCTATTTCAATGCGACATCTTTTGCGGGAAATCCGAAACTGTGTGGACTGGTGCTGAATAATCCGTGCAATTTGACCTCCATGGGCGTTCAACCTAAGAAGGTCCCTGGAGACTTGAAGCTGGTTTTCGCACTGGGGCTGCTGATGTGCTCCTTGGTATTTGCCACAGTGGCGATCGCTAAAGCCAAATCATTGAAGCGATCGAGGAGTGATTCATGGAAGATGACCACATTCCAGAAGGTGGATTTCACTATAGGGGACATTCTGGAATGCATGAGGGATTCGAACGTGATCGGGCGCGGCGGCGCGGGGATCGTCTATCTGGGGAAAATGCCCAACGGGGAGGAGATAGCGGTGAAGAAGCTTCTAGGGTTTGGGTCCCACAGCCATGACCACGGGTTCAAAGCCGAGATTGAGACACTGGGCAAAATCAAACACAGGAACATAGTCAGATTACTGGCCTTCTGTTCGAATACAGAAACGAATGTGTTAGTGTACGAGTACATGCGAAACGGGAGTCTGGGAGAAGCACTGCACGGGAAGAAGGGAGGGTTACTGGGGTGGGATCTGAGGTACAGGATCGCGATGGAGGCTGCAAAAGGGTTGTGTTATTTGCACCATGATTGCTCACCATTGATAGTACACAGAGACGTGAAGAGTAACAACATTTTGCTAAATTCAAGCTTCGAAGCTCACGTTGCAGACTTCGGATTGGCCAAGTTCTTGCAGGACGGAGGCACCTCTGAAAGCATGTCAGCCATTGCAGGATCGTACGGCTACATCGCCCCAGGTATGAAGACATTTCCCCAGAACATGAAGCTATTTCCGGCATACTAGATAGTCTACTACTCCTGTTTTTTTTTTTTTTCTTCTTCTTCTTTTTTTATCGAACCAGAATCCAATTATGGAACCCAAAAAAAAGCCTAAAATAGGAAAATCTTAATCTGACACATACGATCGACGATTTCATGGCAATTTGTCTCGTGTTAGCGTGCCGTAGAGGCGACGATTACGATTTCCGAACGACGGCTCTCGTGTCTCGTCTTCTGAGTTCTGAAATCAGAATCTGACATTTATCTCGAAAGAAAAGAGACGCCGGCACTCAGATTTCCCCTCTTCTTTTCCTGTTACGTTGCACCTGACCGAAATACTCCTTATTTCTTCCTAATTGAATCTGAACTTTTTTTTTTTTTTTTTTTCTGCTGTTTCTAAGTTCTAGACTTCTGACTGTTATGATGATGATTTTGTGGTAACTACAATGACAGAGTACGCGTACACTCTGAAAGTTGACGAGAAGAGCGATGTTTACAGCTTCGGGGTGGTTTTGTTGGAGATGATAACCGGCCGGCGACCGGTCGGCGATTTCGGGGACGGCGTGGACATCGTTCAATGGGCCCGTAAAGCGACCAAGGGACAAAGGGATGAAGTGGTCCGAGTCATGGATTCGAGATTGACGGCGGTTCCTACGGACGAAGCCATGCATTTGTTCTTCTTGGCCACTCTGTGCATCCAGGATAATAGCGTAGAGAGGCCCAACATGAGAGAAGTTGTGCAAATGTTATCCGAGTTCCCTCGACACACTTCCTGCTCCTCTTCTGTCGGCCCACAACATCGGCCCAACAACCACGGTGGCCTCACTCTCCTGCTTCCCACCCATCTCTGATGTGATGTGGATACGGAAAAAGATAAAAAGGGAAAGGGAAGGCCCAGTACTCTTTTTTTATTTTTTTATTATTATAAATCACCGTCTAATTATAAATATAATTATCCTGTTTAGAAGGTGAGGCCTTAGGGCTTAGAGAGAGGATTAATTTTCACACAAGCCTCTTCATGTTGCATAAGGGAACTTGGGAATAATAATATATTCTTCCTTTAACTCCACTCTTCTTATATTATATCATTTTTTTATTGAATTTTTATGAATTAATTAATTTTTTTATTTAAAAAAATAAAATACTTTGAAGTCCACCGGTCCAATTTCTGTAAAATTAAATAAAATATTTTTGAAAAATAATATTCATAAGAATTTTTAGAATAGTTATTATAAAATTATTTATAAAAATCAAAATATCCATAATTTTTAATTTAATAGCTAATTTCTTGGGTTTATTGATTTATCTCAATGTTACATTTTTGCCCCTAGAGGAAAACAATTTAAATGGGAAGGAGTCGATTATGCAACATCTGTAGTAAAACTTCAAGAAAATTTTATGGGAGGTAACAACCAGTAAGACAATACAAAAGGTGAGACCCCTAGCCAAATTGCCTCATTAGATTTCCTTCAAAATCATGAACTAAACCAAACTAGTTTTATTTTACACACACTAAGCACAGGTCGAGACTTCGTCCCACCCACAAAAATAAAAATCAAAAGAATCACCAAAACTTTAGTTGAGAAGTCTCACAACAAGTGTCACACATAAACTAGAGCTAAGAAGATTGCCAAAAAGAGGGTATGTTCATGCTTACTACATGTGTTGATTGTTAGTTCTCTTCAACACTTCAAGTAGCCATGGGTGCACAAACATGAACCCTATATCTAAAAGCTTCATAAGATCGATAAACAACACAGATCACCCCATGGATTTCGATTAAACTTCTCACACTCTTAATCTCATCTGCCTCATGCTAAAACAACTACTACATCTGCCATGCAAACAACAACATCACCCACCTCATGCTGTCAACACATCCTTTCATCAACATCTTCAATACAGGTAGGTAGGTGACAATGTTGAAGTATCGATCAGCTGGAGCTTAGTTGAAGTTCCTCATCCTCCTCTTCATCAAGAACCCGAGAAAGGAAAGAGCTCACCGGTGTCCAGCCGACGAAAGGCGTTGAAGCTGAACTAAGCACGGTTTGAAGAAGTTGTTGTTGTTATTTTGAAAAGTTCGACTTGAAACAACTTCCTCTCTTATAGTTGCAGTGTCCTAATAGGAATTAAATTGCAAGCGCGCGCACATACACACTCACACACACACAAAATCCATAGAAGGATATTAATCTTGAATTCAATCTATTAACCATTAGATTCCAGAAAATCCTTGGAGGTCCTTCTATGGATTTTGTGAGAAGTTGCACTCTCCCTAGCAAAACAAATCGATGAAGAAAATGAAACAGAGGAAGAAACGGGTCGACTATGTTGAAGCAACCACTTCAATTTCTAGATCAATTTCTTCATCTCTATCCTCGGGAAAATTAGTGATCAAACAAGAAGCTCTTGAAGGGAAAATTAGAGATAAAGATACAAGAGTGAGGCTTTGTTGTTCTGGGTATAGAAACGACTCACAACATGATCATTCAATATAAAACAACGAAGGCAGCCAGCTTCCATTAACAATATCAGCAACTCGAGCTTCGTTAGCAGTGAAGCAAGATGAAGCTCTTTCAATGATAAAAAACATGAAGGAACACATATGAAGATTCTTTATGGATCAAAGAAGAAATTTTTAAAGATTGAGAAAGTTCATCCAAGGAAGTGGCAACAAAAAATTGGTCTTTGGGCATCAATCAATTGTAATCAAGTTAACGTTGAACAAGAGATTAAGTTCATACAAATATCATACAGAAGAATAATGAAAATTATTCTAAAAAAATAGAGAAGGGAAAAGACAAAAAAAAAAGTTATACTAAACCTCATTGAGAGAGTGAAAAACACATTGACTATGTAGATTAATGTTGTGTCTATATATAGATTTAGACCTTCCTATGATACCATGTTGAATTTCTAGAAAAGAAAAATAATTCAATGACCTGATTATGAGTACAACGAATAGATGAAACGAGTAGAATTAAATTAAAATTAAACTAGTTATATCTCACTTACACCTAAAGTTAAACACTTAAAGATAGGTCTAACACAATTAAATAATTGAACATAAATGAAAGAATAACATAATTAAAACACCTTGAAACTGAACCTCTTTTGTGAGACCTCCTTCCCATGAGACTCCACCATATCAATTTTGCCTCTTATGAGACTTCTTATTGTGAGAGTCGTGTAAGACTCTCTCATATTTGTTCTTCAACACTCCATGAAGCATTACTATGTGGTTTAGTCAAATAGCGATGGTTTTACGTGATTGAGAAATTTCTTTTCAAATTAAAAATATTGATACAGAATAAAGCTCTTCCAAAAGGTTCAATCATGACTCACACAGTATATCATAGAAGGAATCGAGCTAGTGAAAAGATATTCTGCAATACATTTTCAAACAAAGGATTTAGGCAAATTGAAATATTTCCTGGGTATTAAAGTGGCTCGAAGCATGCAATGTGTTGTTTTATCTCAGAGAAAATACATTTTAGATATGTTATAGGAGTATGGCCTCTTGGGTGCACGACCAATGGATGCTCTCATAGAAGTTAATATTAGCCTTCTTGATCCTCAGTCTTATACTCAAGGATAAAACACAATACATACGTCTAGTGGGAAGTTACTTTATGCCACTATTACTAAGCCAGATATATCATTTGCAATGAGAGTGGTGAGTCAATTCTTGGTAAACCCAAAGAAGATACACTTGGAAGTTGCTCATAGCATTCTTAGATAGTTAAAAGGTGCTTCTAGAAAGGATCTTTTTTGTGTACTCCTCATGAGAGGATTGATATGTTGGGATACTCTACTATGAAATCAGTTAGGATGTAAGATAAATAGAAGGCTCACCACAAGGTATTGTTGTTTTGTTAGGTATAACCTAGTAATTTGGAAGAGTAAGAAATAGGTAGGCGTGGCTAAATCTAGCATTGAAGCAAAATATAAAGCGATGACTCACACAATTAGTGAACTTATGTGAGTGAAATCAGTCTTTGCTGGGTTTGGATTTCACATTCTAGAGTCTATGATTATGAAGTGTGACAATTATGCACTCATCTTCACAACCAGTAATCCACAATTTTCCATGAGAGGAATAAACACATGTCACTTCATTAGAGAGAATACCATAAGGGAAAGTTGTTACCTCATTCGAACAACTATTTTTGTCCAAACCCATGTTAGCAAAGAATGTTTTATGCGTTCAAATTTCAGTAGGTCCTTTATAACATGGAAGAAACTTAAAACTACAAATCAATTCGACTAACTTGACCCTTCACTACCAAAACAATTAGACACATTACAATTTGTTTTTGACAAATATCTTTTAAGGAAAACTTTACTGTAATTCGAATTGGGCTTAAATTTGTGGTGCTTTCCTCTCGATTTGCTCTGTATCTTCAGCTGAAGATTCTGAATTATCTATTCAAAGGGTAATAAAACATTGTTTCTTGTAGCAGATAAGAAGATCTAGTGAGATGATTTGAGAAACCATTAAGATGAAACCGATGGGATTCTCCTCTGTTTGATTTGGGCCATTGAAAAGTTAGTAAGGATCATCTGATTGATCTCTTTCCAAGGAACCAGTGAATGAAAGAACCCTTTCCCTGAGTAATCATCTGATTGATCTTCTTTACAAGGATCCTGTGGTCAAGCTTGACCGTCGGATGCAGACAGCGCAAAGAGAATGTTTGTAGAGTACTTGAACAGGGAAATTGGAGCGTCTTAGCTCTGTTAATGATTGCTTCGAAAGGGAGTGGAAAATTGACCCTTCCCAAGAGGGTCTTGTTCAGAGGCCTCAATAGCAGAGATAAAATAACTTAAATCAGGTTCATGCCTTGAGCTTCCCATAGAATTTGGCTTTCTCTTGTGTGGTTTGGAACCTGCCGTGGCCAAACTTAGAAGAAGTGTCTATGAACTTGAGCTTGATCTCTTCCAAAGCCACACGGGAGGTCTGTCTTAGTAGAGACTGCCGCAGCGTCACAACGCGTTTCTTGGGACCAACACAGCATCCCTTCATGAGCAAATAGTCATTTTTCACCACCCCATAGTGTGGGAAGCCTCCCATCGGTGTTATATCCTTTTCGGTCCTGAACGTTAAAAGCACAAAATATTAGCCCAGAAAAATAGTATTTCAAAAAATTGTTAATTCATCACCAGAGATGGCTTAGAAACTAAAAGTTCATTATCTAATGGATCTTTCAGTTCTATACTCCATCCCAGAACTACAAGTATTTGCCAAAGAAATCAAACATTTGATTAATGTATAAAGAACTTTACCGGTCAAACTCAGTAATTGCAGTGTGAGACTCTTGTCCTGCCTTCCCAAGCTTGTATATCTTTTTGTTCGTCTCAGTACGGTGGTGGAATCCATTCTGCCCAGCCCTAGCAACTGTGAAAGAGACCCTAGCTGGATGCCAGGCACCGATGCAAGCAACCTTGCGTAGACCACGGTGAGTCTTGCGGGGAAGGCGAGTCACACCCCAACGAGTAACCACACCTTCATAACCCTTACCCTTTGTAACACCTATTATATCAATCATTTCATCTTTCTGGAAAACAGCTTCTACAGGAACCTGCTTCTCAAAGAGGCTGTATGCAAAATCCACCTTTTGAGCCGTCTCACCACCATTCACTTGAATTTCCATCAAATGAGCCTTCTTCTGCTTTAGACCCTTCATTGTTCGAATCTAGAGAGAGAGTTTTCAGTTTAGTAAAATCAAGCCCTAAACAGAAATTATCAGCTTCTGGAGGCGACCAAAAATAGTACCTGAGTATGAGCCAATACACGGATGACAGATGCATATTTCTTCAGCTTATCTAACTGGGCTTGAATATCCTTTTTCCCCTCTTCTGTCTCATAAATTTTCGAGTACCTAGTGAAGGCCCTCTTCTTGGACTTTTCCCAGTTCTTATAAAATCTCCGGCGCACCTCCTCACTGAGATGCTGGGCCCACACAGCATTCAGAGTGCGAAGGCCATTAGGTGTCCTTAAGTAACCAACAACTCCAACAACAACCATGGGAGGGGTCTCAATAACAGTCACTGCTTCACATGTTTCCTTTTTATGAAGTTCTACATGAGTAGAATGGGCTCATCATTCATCAAAAAATAACAACAAAAGAAAAACCAAAAAAGTCATTTTTTTAGATTAAAAAAAAAAAATTATTTTTTGAAAAAAAATCCCAAATTATCAATGGCGTCATTTGGAAGGAAAAAGAAGATTCAATGCACACAAATGTATTCATCAAGGAAACGACTAACTATGAGGCGCAACTTACTTGACCCCGGTTTCTCCACCTCTCTGACAATATGAGTCATACCAGCCTTGTATCCAAGAAATGCAGTCAGCCTTGGGGGCTTAGATGGATCATCCTTTGGAAAGGACTTCACTATAGAATTTTGAGAAAAAAAAACACACAAGATTATGATATAAAGTCAGACATCCAATAAACCTAATACTCAAAAACCAAGAAACATCAAAATTGTGTATCTAAACAAAGAATATAAACTGCTAGAACAACTTTAGAATGATCTAAACAAAAGAATAATCAAATAGACTTTGCCATCAGCTAAGAAGAAAGCATAATAGATGCTAATAAAAAATAAACGATAACAGGAACTATTTTCCAAGTGAACATTTCAGGTTCAATGAGTTCTAAAAATGGAAGAGGTAAAACATTTCAAGCTAAGTAGTCCAAGAGCATGTTCCAACAAGGTTTCCTAGTATAAAGTAGGTGCTAGAAGGAGCACACAAAAAAGACAATATCACACTTTGTTTCTTTTTTTTTTATGAGACCTTGTTTCTTCTTGAAAACAATTATATATCCCAAAATTCATTCAGTCAAGTAAGAAACTATAATTGCACACAAACTTCACAAGTTCATTCATATTGTTAGGTGGCAAACTAACAGAATCATGCATTCTACTGAGGTAGCATCATAAGAACCCTAATTGCCCTCTTTTGAAGTCCCGCAAATTTTGTCCTCTTCTAGGATCTCTGAAACTCAAGCCCTTATTTAAGAGGAAAAATCATGACAACAACAGAAAAACAATAATAATAACAACAACAAAGCAAAAACAGCAACAACAACAACAACAACAACAATAACAAACACGATAATAAAAATAACAACAAGAGCAACACCACCAACAACAAGAGCAAGACAAACTATGATAGATAAAACCATGATAGGTTCAAACCATTAAACCAACATGTCATGGCACAATCCAACTCAAGGAAGTACTGGCTAATATGTTCCTCATTCCCTAAATAAAGTACAGTCTCCCCAGGACGGTATAATAAATAATATAAGGCAAGAATGCAGAGGTTGCATGACCCAGCCTCGATCCTGTGAATCCCATCATAAAGGAACCACAGGATGTAGTATTACGTATCCAAAAGACCCATTTAAGATTTTTAAACTAATTTACAAGGTTCTTCCTGTTAAGGCACTAGTTTCAATAACAAGTCAATATAACAGGTAGGATCCTATAAAATAGAGAGTAAGAATGCTATAAAACAACAGTGCTATGAATAAGAGAGAAAGGCCTCAGTGCAAATATCATATTTGTGAGACCAAGTCATGTGGCTCTATAAATATAAAGCATCAAGCACACATACATATTTTGTCATGTATCTAAATTCTACATACCTTCAGTCCTATAAATATGTCACTATTGTAATAGTAAGTCAAATAAATATACAGGAAATGGTCCTGTGAAATATGAGAAAGGACCCAATGCAGAGATCATATTTGTGAGTCTAAATCATGTGACTCTATAAAGCATCAAGCACAGATACATATTTTGTGATACATCCAAAGTCCTATAGATATGCCCCTATTGTAATAGCAAGTCAAATATACAGGAAATGGTCTAGTGATATGTGGAGTGAAAGGATTACAAAACAACAGTGTCACAAATATGGAGAAAGGTCACACTGCAAGGATCACGTTTGTAAGACCACGTTGCATGGCTATTTAAATATTAAGCATCAAGCAACACGTGCATATTTTGTTATATATCAGAATTCTACAAACCTTCTGACCTATAAATATGCATAAAATGATAGAACAAAAACTACTCTCAATTTGTTAAAGAAAAACATTTATATTAATAGAAACAAATTTAGACAAACAGAAAAGAATGAACAACAAAAAAATTATGTCATGAAATGATGATGCACACATGAAACATATTTCCAAATTCGTTATCAGTAAAAAGGAAAGCATAAAATGCATAAATCTATTGAAACTGACAATCAGGTTTGCAAAAGCCAATGCTAGAAGAAACAGCAGGGCTTTAACAACTGTGGCATGGCAGATTCCAGTTCAACCACGTTTACCTGTACACTGTTATATAGTGCATAAACAGGTAATAAATGGTTAACCACCAAAACCCAAGAAAATCATAACAAATTAAAAAATCACCAAAAGTTATGCATTAAAGATAGAAACAAGCCCATTACAAAGAAGTTTTTTTTTTAAAAAAGTCCACAATTCAAAGATAATACCATAGTCTTAAAGACCTACCCTATTACAAAAAACAAAGTTAAGATACCTTGCATTTACAAAGTCAATCACTTGAATGCCATTAATCTTACTAGAGTGATTGGCTAATCAGATACAAATAGGCATAACTAGTTCAAGCAGGAAAAATCCTACTGACTTGGAGAAAAAAACACAACCTTTCCCTCTATGTCTGGATGCTCTCTTTCTAGGCAGGTACCCCAGCGATCCATGCCTTGGGTGCTCAAACTTCCGGTGAGACATCCTGTTTTTCTTCTTCGTCCTTTGAGTCTTGATTATTTAAACCATCAGAACAACTTAAGTCCATTAACAGTTTATGAATAGTAAATAAGTCGCAAAGTAATATGGTTGGCCCAATTTATCACATGAACTGAATGACCAGATGGTCTAACATTTCTGTTCTAGATACCCAAACAATT
This sequence comes from Aristolochia californica, assembly GCF_029961685.1. NCBI lineage: Eukaryota > Viridiplantae > Streptophyta > Magnoliopsida > Piperales > Aristolochiaceae > Aristolochia > Aristolochia californica. The sequence goes on along the minus strand of NW_027181815.1, from coordinate 27,171,645 downwards.
GAATGGTGCAACTAGGTAACTGGAAAGAAATTATGAGGATAGATAACTTCAAAATAACACAGTTAAAAAACAAGTGTACTTAGAGTAGCATTGTGGCATATACATCAGCACATAAAAATTAAATGAAATGTTCAAGATGGATCCATTTTCCAGGATCTCAAAGTGATGCGAATTTGAATTGCGTTCAGCATGTTCCTCACATTATTGAATCTAACCAAGAAAATGGATTTAATTAAATCGATCAATATTTGATTTCTCCTTCAGTATAATTACAAAGACAAAGACAACCAACAGTATGGAAATTGAAATACAAAAGGGCCCTGAGCTTAAAGACAACAGCATTCATCATGTGACCTTCGGACCTGATAGGAAAAAGCTCTCCGACCAAAGGCCTATGGCACGGCTATAGCACAATGCCAATTCTCAGGGTTCTCTTGTCTTTCTTTCCAAAAGAGCCATAGAGGATTTTGGTGAGAAAACCCATTCGAGATTCCAGCCTTGATCTCACTTTCTAGCTTCTTCTGGGAGACCTCTTCCCTCAGACCGAATAAGATAAACATAATGCCTGTCTTATAAGCTAGTACAGGGCAGTCACCATGCTAAGTAATAGCATTTCTCGGACCCATGAGCAATGACATCCCAAGAACGCTTCGCTTCATCTGAGCATACAAATTCATGGATTGCCCAATGAAAAAAAAATACATACCATTTACGACAAAATAGTTTCCAGCATCGAGACATAATTAAATGAAACAGTCAAAAGGATCAAAACCGTAGAAGAGGAAAGTCGTGGATAAATAGGCAAATTATCTAAAGATATAACAAGCGTAAAGAAAACAAAATAATGAGAGGTAAATCACCTCAAACTTTAAAATGAAAACAAATCCAAATCCAGATAAAATCAGGTTACATGCACTTGCCAGAATTTCACATCTGAACATAGTTCAGTTAGAAAAAACAAATACATACATAGACGAATTCCAACACCATTTACGTAACAGAGTTTTCCGCTTCTTGTAGGAAGTACTGGAGGCTATTCAAATAACACAACAAGAATTGTACAAATAAAACAAGACTGAACTTTTAGATACGAACGTGGAATAACTTCAAAAGGGAATACAGACACTCTGTGACTGCGTGAACACCTTAGAAGTACTAAAATTAACAACAGAAGAATAGAAAGACGCAGAAGGAAGAAAATGAAAAGAAGGCTACCGGCCGTAGACGGAGATGCCAACTGCTCACCGTGACTTCGAGATCGTTAGGGTTTAACATCTGCTCCTTTATAGAGAGAACCAACGGCGAGGATAGACTTCCGTAAAAACAATTTTGATCTAACGCCTCCACCGTCGGTTCGCTTGGTATGATTTATAAGTGCTTCAACTTAAATTTCATATTTCTTTGTTTTGTGTGAATAGAAGGAAATGTAATCCAATTTCTTTCACAACTTGATGATAATGTTGTTTGAGATAAATTTGGATAGCAATCCTCCTAAATAAAGAGCATCTAACCCATACATGACCCCACCAATAAGTTGCAAATATTAAAATAAATAATATAATTAACTAAGACAAATTTTATATAATATTTACTAAAATAAAAAAATTGATAAACTATTTGGTTAGACTTTTTCCGACCTTCGATAGTCATTAAACAACCAAAATTACCTCTAACTACTCATGAAATATTTTTGCCCATAAAAACTGTTAGAAAGTGGGCTCAAACCCACACATCCGAGAGGTGGCATATTGGTAAATAAGAAAACTTCTTATAAAGAGGGCATGAAAATGTAATTGTTTATCTATTTATGGTTCTTCTCTTATAATGTTATAGCTCTAAAGCATTGTAAAAACTATAAATAAATGATTTTGGCTAAGATGTAAAACATTAATCATTAACTTATTGTAAACAGAGGATATAAACTTCTATTTATAATAGAGGAAGGTAGTAAAGTCCAATTATAATAAAACTATCTTTATCCCAATTACACCCAAACTCTAACACTTAAAAATAAGTCCTAACATGATTAAATAACTCAATATAGATAAAAGACAAAGATAACTCAAACTAAAACTCTTCTAGGGCATGACCATAAAATAAAAATACATTTATGAGTCCTTCTTGATCTTCCAATTTTTCCTTGGTTCGTGTGACTCATCTTATAATATCTTCCAACAATTTACAAAGTCAAGATAATTTGTTCTTTAGAACCTAGTTTAGGTGAATAAGAGGGCTCTCGTCTCTCCCCCTTCTCTCCCACCCATTCTTGTAAGGAGAATGAAAGTTTGTAAGAGCCATTAAAGGGTATTACATTGATCGCGGGTTACATTCGAAATGCAAAATTATATTGAATAATGAATGGAAATGTATTAAAAAATTACCTTTTTTTCCAGTCCTCATGGCAATTTTTTTCCCTAGCTTAGAAATAGTGAAGATACTGTTCTGATATCTCCTGCTTGCAAAATCTTCATTCCAAAAGCGTTCCAATACCCTAAACCTCAATAATAATAATTGATTACAAAAGGAAAGCAGGTAGGAGAGGCGGCCTTTTCTTCAAGGGACACTAGGCATGCCTTGCGAGTTGAGAGTAGCCTGGCAATGGCATTTAACTCCCCAACCACATTAAAGCTCAATCTGTACCTTTTCAATTAATTTCATGTTACTGCTTCTGTTTTCCGTTCATTAAGATGGCTGAATGCACAAGTAGCTGGGCTTGAGTACATTTTCTTAAATGAGATAAACACTTCTTTCTCTCGTTTCTCAGACAAACAATCCTTCACTATATATCTCCCACTACTAGGTGCCATTGCGCATCAATTTATCCATGCTACACATTCTTCTCAAATGTATATCTTTTAATATACTAGATATATGTGGTGCCTCAGGCATCACTTCCAGAAACGAAATTCAACAAAAGCAGACACACAACACAAAGGATGAAGATGGATGCACAACCCCCACAATTTTGCCAGTCAAAAACTGTTTCTTGTAATTCTAAGAACTGGTCAGACCTCCCTCTAACTTCCATTCCACCCGATCAGACTGACTGGTCCAGCCATTCTGATTTCCCAGATTCTCCAAGAGAAAAGAAAAAAGAGAATAACAAAGAGGAATATTACTTGTTTCAGTATCTAAATCACTTGTATTAAATCAAGAAGGCCAACCAACAATGTTCCATAGAAGAGCCAAAAAATGGACAAGGCTGACGCTACCAAACGACCAAACAAAGAATTAGAAACAACCTAGAAGAATTATTCTAGCTCCAAACATGGTAACAATAGAATATGAAATGACGAGATGCTAATAGCAGTAACAATTATCTAGTGGCAATAGATGGTGATAAAAATTCCTATCAGCTACTGCCAGAACACAGGTTTTCTTCTGAAGCCTAGTCTCACCTGAATAGCTTGAAAATGGTACTCATTTCACCTTCTTGTTGGGTTCAAAAACATACTTGACCAGTGAGTCCTTGATGTGGAACAGCTCTGGAAATTCTTTCTTCAACTTGGAAGCATCCATCTCATTGTTGCTTCGTGGTGCCACAATAACTTTGGCCTGCTCTTCCAAAGTGAAGTTGACCCATTTGAACTCTGGGTCAATGTACTTCTTGTACATCTCAAGGATCTCATTGTGGCTTACTACACCAGGATTTGTGAAGTTCCATATGCCTGTCAAATTCCTCTTGGCCATCTCGATTGAAATAGGCAGAAGCTCATCCAATACAGTCATGCTGTTTGGGATGTTGACCACCTTGTTGTAACGGGAAATCTTGGTGATAAAGTTGCGAGGATTGCTGAGGTCAGATGAGATTGGCATTCTAACTCGCAGGGTACACACATTGTCATATTCCTTCAAAAGCTCTTCCACCTGGTACATACACCAATGAATATGAGTACTGGACACAGGGAGAACATGGAGCCTGTACTCTTGGAAAAGTAAAAAATGGAATTTTCAAATTAGTAAACATACCATGGCCTTCGTCTTGGAATAGAAGGAACCAGTAAAATTGGGCTTGTCTTCCTCCCTGAATCCAATACCTGAGCCTTCTGGGTGATCAGTATTATACTCAAATATACACCCAGTAGCAAAGTTCACCATAAGCAAACCTTGGTCCTGGCAGACATCAGCTAAATTCAAAGTTCCCACCACATTGGTGCGAATTGTTTCTGGCTTGTGGGACTCACACCAGTCAACATTTGGCCGGCCGGTCACTCCAGCAGCATTAAAAACATGTGTAGGCCTCACATTTGTGATATCAGCAACAAGTTGAGACCTCTCCTCCAGTCGCCCCTTCCCATATTCAAAAGGAATTCCCTGTTTCTCACAGAGCTTTCCAAGAAGGCCTCCAATCCATCCAGTCCTACCATAAATTAAGAACTTAAAAGCTGGCTTTGGGCTGGAGATTGTGCTCTTTGCAGATGGGACCACCATTCGGTCCTGGCGAGGACTGTTCACGGCATGGGACGTTGCTGCTTCACTGGAATCTTCTGACCCATCAAATTGTCTTTCAATCCCAGGCATCATCAGCATTCTAGGATGAGGCAGCAGGGCGCCAGACACATCACCCCACCAATCTGGATTGGTTGTGTACCACTCCATCGTCTTCTTGAGACCCTCTTCCCATGTGGTCCTCTCTGACCAACCCAAGATTTTCAACTTCTGATCATCCAAGAAGTACCTCTGATCATTAAAAGGCCTGTTCTCAACAAACTTAATGTTTGAGTCAGGATCCAGGTTAAAAAGCTTGCAGATGTCTTTTGCCACATCAATAACTCCCCTCTCCTTCTTTGTCCCAATGTTATAAACATGACCGACTTCTCCTCTGTGAAGGATCAGTTCAAAAGCCTCTGCAACATCCTCGCAGTAAAGGTAGCTCCTCACATTTGATCCATCCCCATGGATGGGAAGGGGCTTGCCCCTCATGGCCAAAAGAATGAACTTTGGGATCAATTTCTCAGGAAATTGATTTGGCCCATACACATTGTTACCTCTAGTAGTGATAACAGGTAATCCATAAGATCTTCCATATGCCATGACAAGCATTTCGGCCCCAGCCTTTGTTGCGGAGTATGGATTGGTAGGAAGGAGTTGTGAAGCCTCGTGGTTGCCAACAACAGCATCTTCATCAGTCTCTCCATAAACTTCGTCAGTGCTTACATGGATGAACCTCCTAATCTGACCTGTAACCTTGCAGGCTTCCAGAAGAACATGTGTCCCGTAGATATTGTTTTTGGTGAACTCAAAGCTATTCCCAAAGGAGTTGTCGACGTGTGTCTGAGCAGCAAAATGCATGATTGTATCGATTGACTCAGTTATGAGGAGGAAGTTGACAAGATCAGCACTTCCAATATCACCCTTGACAAACTTGAAGTTTGACGAAGATCTGGAAGGAAGTAGATTCTTAAGGTTTGAGCAGTAGTCAAGTTTATCAAGGACCACTATTTTGTATTCAGGGTAACTTCGTATGAGACGGTTGGCAACGTGAGAGGCAATGAATCCAGCAGCGCCAGTTATGAGGATGTTCTTAGGCTTGTAGGTAGCCATTTTCGATCTGTTTGTACAGAAAATAAAAAATAAAAAATTGAATGAGAGTTAGACCAACCTCAACAAGATCAGCAAGAAGTAGCCAGAAATTCAAGGAAACGGTATAATAGCAAGCAGAGAAAGGAAGCAGAAAAACGATTTCAATTCTCAAGAGTCACCAAAGTAAGGAAACAGATTAATGGCAAGCATAAAAGTCAAATTACCACAACTACGAGCTCTCCTCATAAAACACTAGGAATTTTATCTTAAACGGGTCAGTACGCCAATGACGATATCACATCATCAGGAGAGGAAACAAGCAAGGTATGTTATAAAAATAAATCCCAAAATCCAGAAATGCTTGTTTAGAAAGGGTCTATCCGAGATGCAGTATCAGATCAAACGCCAAATCGTGCAGAGATCCCGTAAAAATCCAACCGGCATATGTACAAGGAATAATGAAAATAGCCTACGGCACAAACAGAAGCAGGGTTGAGATTCAGCGAAAATAAAAGGCGTACCCTGTCTTTCCTAGGATCGTTAGCAGAGGAAGACAAAATAAAAATTCAGTGGAGTCCAAGGGAAAAAAAGAAAAAGAAAAAAAAAGAAAAAGCAGCAACTTTTCAACCGTTTACCGCACAGATCTGAATCGACTCCAGAAAGTCGATCAGAGAGAGAGCCAGAAAATGAGAATCCTAACGTCATGAGATCAGATCAGATTAAGAAAAACAGGGTCACAAAAAGGCCGCCTAGATGACGAAACAAACAAAACCTTGTCGACTGCCCATCGAATTAATCAATCGAGCATTTAAGACGCATACCAAAACCCAACAATGAAAACGAATTACATCCATAAGAAAACGAACGGAAGAAGAAAAGAACGAACTTACGAGGTGGAGAACCCCCTTGGAGAGGCGTGAGGAAAAGGAAGGGGAGTAAGAGGTGGAGATTTTCGTACAGATAGCCGAAGAAGAAATGTGCTTGGGGTGGTGAAAGAAGGCCCTGAGAGGGTGGTATTTATACGCGGAAGGTGCCGAGGTGAGTAGCTTGGAGAGGGAAGGAGAGAGGTAGTTGCCGGTCCTTGAACCAGACAGCGCCACACATAATTGTTTCGAAGTTCATACACTTACAATGTCCCAATCCTTTCGCAGGGATGTTACGTGCGACACGGCAAAGAAACACGGAAAGTTGTGTAGCGCTGGATTCACTGACCCTTAATTTTATACCATTTACAGCTCGTCCATGATGAGGGTCAAAGTGAAATTTTAAATTAGACTACGCAAAGGTCTCGACTCTTTTTCTCTCGAAATGATACGGTCTCCAAATCACAGCAATTCACAGCAAATTCACACCAAGAAACCTATCAGACTACCGAAAGTAAAATGCGTGCGGTATAGAGAGAAAGCAATGGGGAAGAGGGAAATCCAGTGAGAGAGATCTAAGATCCGACCCGGAGGTGAAGATACATAACAGATCCGAAGGGGAGATACATTCCCGGACGGAGCAGGAGAGCAGATTCTGATGGAACGCCGCCTGGGAGGCTGAACCGTAAGAAAGACAAGGTAAATTATGGAGAGAGAAAAGGAGGCGAATTTACCACAACTCGGTGTCCTCGGTCGATGGAGGAGAAGAAGAGTCGGCGAGCTCTTCCGATGGTCTGCCTGGAGATTGATTGATTGATTGCCCTTCTGCGTGAGTGGAATTCCAGAATCCGAAGCGTTGTAATGGGAGAAACCAGAAATCTACAAGAGAAAACAGAGGAAACTGATCCCCAAATTTGTAGAACTGAAAATGGAATCCGGATTCATGGTAATGACTAACGGCAAACCGTTGTTTTACTTCAGAAATTAAATCTTAATTTTCTTAGGACAAACCTTATGTCTTGAAACTTATATTATATTTATCAACTCCTTAAATATTAGTTTTTTAATTAAAAATTAATTTATTAATAGAATTAGTGTAATTTATTAATTTCCATAATTCACCAAAAAAGTGGTTAGATGAATGAATGAGATTATTTCTCTTATTTTCATTTATTAACTTATAATTAGGGTCTCTCTAATATTATATTTATCAACTCCTTAAATATTAGTTTTTTAATTAAAAAATAATTTATTAATAGAATAGTGTAATTTATTAATTTCCATAATTCACCAAAAAAGTGGTTAGATGAATGAATGAGATTATTTCTCTTATTTTCATTTATTAACTTATAATTAGGGTCTCTCTAAACCTTTTTTCTATTAAAAAAATACCGAAATAAAAATTTTATTTAGGAAAATACTCAAGTTTTTAAACTTATTTGCAAGATTATCGGATTTCAACCATCAAAGGTCACGTGGCATATCCAAAAATTTCTTTCCTTCCTCTTTCGACTTCCCAGTTGAGCGAAAATTGGAAATAAAGAAGTTTTTGAATAAACCGTTCCTCATTCTTGATAGATTTAAACCACCATTCTCTCAAACAAACTTTTGAGCGATCTTCCTATTTTGAGTTTAAAGATTCATTGGAAAAATTATACTGGAAAAAAAAATAGATCGCGTAACAATAAATATTTTAGCATCTAAATTGATATGCTAAGAAGAGGGAGAAAATAATTCACCAAAATCTTGGAAACTTAAAAAATAATTTAAAATAACGGACACAAAAAATAGTAAAAGAAAGAAAATCTCCATTGTTGGACTACAAAGTGAGCTACAAAGTGAACTTGTGTTGAAGAAGAAACACTAGCAAAATCAACACTAAAGATCATCAAAGATTAATCAAACTTCAACTTTAAAAAAAAACCTCAGTAAATTTCAAATCTTGACAAATTCTGTTAAAACAATAGAACTCTTTTTTTATCTCAAAATCTTTAATCTATTTCTCAACTTACATAAAACTTTCATCAATGGATCCATGACTTACCTAACACACAAGGGTACCTTTAAATACTTGCTAGGTATATCATCCAAAATATCTCCAATAACCTACTTGCCTTCAAATGGAAAAGACATGTCATGAACATTAATAAATTAACAAATAGACAACAATTTTTTAACTAAACTTTCACTATTTTAACAAATCAACATCTGCCATCCAAAAGAATAGCTCATTTCCAAAAAAAAAAAAAAAATTTAAAAGGAACTTCTCAACTCAAAACTAGCCTATGGTACTGCAAATGGGAAAACAATGAGCAAAATACAATGAGTAGTATTTGGAAACTTGCTTCAATGGCAGCCATGAATCTCTTCTATCAAGTCAAACACAATCGAAGAAGGCCTCGACAATGATAAAATCCAAAAGAGGTCCCCGAGAAGTCCTACTTATGATGAATTTCATAAATTAATTTGGTCGTTCAAGTGTATTCTAGCATTGAACTATCAACATATCATGAGTTCCTCCTATTGTATATGCTAACTCGGGGGAGATGTTAAATTAAAATTTTGAAATTTAATTATAAAATTAAAGTAATCAAAATAAAAGACAAACATGCACCAACAAAACATACCATTTTTTTTTGTTCTTGATGTTCCCCATTGATAATCACCACCCAAAAACCCTTGTTTTGGAAACTTTCACTAATAAATTCTATTAGCTAAAATTTCTAACTCCAATGAGATTATGTTCTTTTTAACCCATGTAATATCCAATTACACTATGACAAATCTTTCCTACAAAGATTATATAACTGAATTATAGCTTTATTGGCCCTTTCCTTCTATAAGGAACAAATGTACAAAAAACTAAAACTTCCACTATGGAACAAAATAGGTCTAATCCAGCGATAAGACTTATAAACTATTCGCAACTGCGAGAATATATCATGACCAGAAGGTATGATAATCAAATCGAATTCCAGAAGGTCTGGATTCGATAATTAAAAGATCGGCTCTTATGAGTTCAAGTCAAACTCAAAGAGTTAGAAGAAAATCTTTTAGTTGTAGATTATAACAACAAAGGAAGAAGGATAATCCGAGATGGACGATTCTTAGGACTCAGTCCAGAAGGATTAAAACGAGTTATCAAAGACCTGAAACATCAAATCAGGATTGAACAGCTTGAACTTCAAGAATATGTTATCTAAGCAATTCTTAGAAGATTTAGTATATCGAGGTACTAGAACACCTCCACAAAAAAATAAACAAAAGGTACAAATGAAAAAATAAAAATGTATTCCTTTTCTAATGGGAGAAACAATCTTCTCCTAGTGAGATTCAAAGTCTCAAATCATTTAAGCACATGGGAATAAATACTAGAGCTTAAAAAAACTAGGATGTTGAATGATTTTGAGAGAGATCAAAGAAAATGCAAGAATATAGACTTTTTTTCTCTTAGAAATGGGTTGTGTGGTAATTTCAAATAAAAGCTTCTTTGAATACTTGGGAATTCAAATAAAAGTTCAGTTAATGTTATAAAAGACGTTTGGTGGCGTATTTATAAGATTCTCAACCAAACTAGCTGTTATGTGCATATTTCCAAGAAGTTGATAGATCGCTCAACCGTGTGTAACTACTATATTTTTTTATTCTCTAGGCTTGTTGATTGATTATAGCATCAATCAACATGTTTTGAAACCTTCAAAAAACCCGATTGATCGATCAACCCTATGCGATTGATCAATCAACTCTATTTGATTTATCGATCATACTTTATAATGTTGGCTATGCAAAATTTTAGATGATCAATCATGCTATATAGTATGCTTGATCATGGTTTATAACCTTATCTAGCAGGATTCTACATGATCAATCATGTTTATCCAGATGATTGATCATGCCTTATATTGCTTCTCGGTTTGCTGTCCGGATTGATCGATTATGCCAGTTGCCAATTTTGTGCAGTGGCTTCTAAGCATGATGGGAACTACTCTAAAGGATTATAGCAAGTTTAAAACATGGTTATACATCAATTAAGCATTATTTAAAAAATATTTATGCCCTAAAGCTCGAAAACTCTTATATACATTGGGATTGAGATTTGGTTGATTGTCCTTGGAGTTTTTGAGATTAATCTAATTGACTTGATATAATCTTTAAATCTTCAATCTTCTTATAGGTGCCTCTTCAAGATGATTCTTATGGCTTCAGGACTTATGATGAATTTGTGTCTCTTGAAGGAATTACTTCTGAAAATACTTAATTTACAATTATTAATGAATTAGGTTAGTTTTTATTGTCATCAAAATGTGGATGAGGGTCAACCTAGATTAACACTATATACAATTGAAGAAGAAGAAGAAAACTGTAGTACTTTGCTCCACTTGTTTCCTAGTGAAGTAGGAAATTATCTCTTTCGTTTCTTTTCTCTCCGAAAACCATGTGACTGCTAAATACACCCTTCAGCAATTTAACTATAGAACTGGTTGGCAATGATATCAAGTACAGATCCTTGGAATGAAAAAGAAAAGCTCATGCTATCATACTAAGAGGGCCAGGCCCCCTTTTCTCATTCTTGCAAAAAAGAAGGAGAGGAATGGTTAAAGTCAGGACTTTTACCCATCCTACAATTGGACCCTTTATCTAATAAGTTTATTCATTTGTATTTATTACAGTATAATATTAATATTATAAAATTCATCCCAAGTCTAGCTGAACTGTAAGGGTCAGCTTCTCCCCATTTCATTTTCACCCCTCTCATTTTGTTTGTTTTTCAAACTACTAATCCCTACTGAAAATTTCTCTCGACCAAACAGCACCACTTTTCTGACATTTCGGCATTCCGGCCTTCCACCACTCTCTCTGTTTTTCTCCACTCTTTCTCTCTTCATTTGCCCTTCTTTCTCCATTCTTACCCCCTTATTTCTCCTTTTGGAAGGCAGAACAAAAACTCCCAAACGATTCCAACATTCTCCACCTTCTCATTTTGAGTTTGTGTGGGCGAACCAGTTTTTGTTTTTTCCATTTATCCCTATGAGGTTAGTCTTAATATTTTACTAAATACTGATTTAAAGCACTCAATCCAACTGGGGTTCCTTCCATGCATCATGCATGCAAGTGGAGGGGATGAAAAATGTTAAGCTTCCTTTTTTTCAACCCTTGTCTCCTTCTCCTTCCCCATTGCTTTCTCTCTCTACCAAAAAGTAGCTTGGCTTGTTGAATTTGAAGAGGTGGTCTTTGCCCCCCTACCAACCCTTGTCTTTTTGCCAGGCTATAACACCCACACTTACTAGTTTAGATATTTGACCTTGGATAGTATTCTGGCCTTCTCCAAATATGTTTGACTCCTTTCCGTGACATACAATTATTCTTTCAATTATTTTTGGGAGTATGACCTGAATATATAGGCTTCCAACTATATCTAGAAAAACTAAAAGCCTACAGAAACAGTTTAATTCTAGGGGTTGAGTTATATTTTATTTGATTGAATTCAGCCCATATGCTTTTTTAAGGATCTTAAAGCTCTAAAAAGGGAAGAGAGTTCTAAATTTTTTCCCAAGAAACTCTCAAAGATTATTATGTTTTTTTCTTTGTAATTAGAGTAACTGTTGTTACATGTATGTTTTATCTATTGAAGTATGTTGAAGTGGGAATACTCCAAACTCTTGAATTTTATGGTATTTAGTTATGTTATCCTGATTACTGATAATGATAAAGATGCCTCTCATATATCAGAATGAATGGAGCATGAATTTTGTAAAGCATTGGTGAGAACAAAGTTCTGACATGGTCATGCTTAATAGTATACTCAACTGCCTCAGTCCAGACTGCATTTTTTCATAGGGGTCTTTGTCTACATTTTGCTTGGTTGAACATCAAAGTAGAAAACTGCACAGGAAACTACATGTAGTCCTACTCAGTTTACTGAGCATGAAATAGACCATACCAGGAAACCACAGTTTACACAACAGAAGGATAGCTCATAAAAATATGCAACAACCTCACATACCATAGTTCCCTCACTATAATACTCTTCTCAAAAGTGACAAGTGATGTTTACCACTGAGAGAAGCAATTAGGTTAAGAAATAATGTGACTCTGCTGGGATTTGAACCCAGAATCTCCACTAGTTGTGGTGCCTTGCCTTTAGGCCACAAGAGTCTTTTATCTTCAATCTTTTACCAAGTATCACATGATATTATAATAGTCTTCAATCTTTTATTTTCAATCTTTTTACCAAGTATCTAAGTCTTAAAATTGGTGGTTGAATCAATAATAAAATCAGGACAAGAAGAGAAAAAACTATTGAATCCTTTTACCACAGCTAAAGTACCTGGGATATCCATGGGTTGATTCTCTGATCCAGTTCATCTACTACTGAATCCCTCCCACCAGTCAAAGGCACCTCTGAGGATTAACAACAGCTCAAGGTAAAAAAGAAAAAATAGAAGAGTTAAGGCTGGAAAATACCCCTTCCAGCAAAGATAGCAGAGACATCAATAAAATAGGGAATCAAAGAGAAAAGGGGGAGAAACAGGGGTAGAAAGAGGAAAGTACCTTCGTTGAAATCGCTTGTGGTGGAAGAGATGACTTCGTCCGTGGGTTCTGGTAGAGTGAGGAGACAGGAAAATAGCTCAAGCAGGAGAGAAAGGCAAAGGGAGCAATTTTTTAATATTTTCATTGTCTGATGAAAAAAACTGAAACCTATGGAACCGGTAAGAAGGTTACTTTTTCATTTGAAAAACACCTACATGGGTGTTTTTTTTGTCTCTCTCTCTCTCTCTAAACCTTTATGACTTGCTTTTCTAGAGTCGTTTCTCAGTATGAGATGGAATCAGGGCCACGTAAATGGATAAAACCAAGTCCATCTCATGCTCAGGAAATCTCAGAGGCCGGCTCTCCCCCTATTTTCCAGTTTGCTGCATGAGTGGGTGCAAAGCATATGCATAGCACCATGTAGTTTTCTCTGTAAATTTATGCTAGTGTCTATGTGATCTGCAACTGCAAAAACATTAAATAGAAGCATAGTAGATTGCTTACATTAAACGTGATTAAGGAATTTAAGATGTCCTTGTGCCAACCAATAATCACAGGAATTGCTCAAAAGTGCATCAGTAAACAAAATGGTCAAATTCATGAAGGCACAACAAACAACAGCACAAGAGCTATTGATAATTGAGTTGAGTTGCAAAATACTCAAGTCTGCTCCAATTTTTATTTTGTTTTTTGGCCAAATGCAAGTTACTATAATTCAAGCAACAACTCCTCTAGTGAGTTCTTCAACTGCACACTGAAACATCAGAAGCATGAAGCAGCATAGGAAACTATGGACATTATTCTTGGAGTCAACAACGATTTCAAACATAAAAGATTATTCTTGAATTCTCAATTCCAAATTCCCTCCAAGTGGACTCTGGGAGTTTCATTGCCATAAATCAATCAGACATGTAGTTGACTTCATTGCTAGCATTTAGTGGATCGCTATTCATCTCCAACCCGTGCCTAATTGGCTTACACAATATAGAACTGCTATAGGAAAATTTACAGAACCATAGAAACAGCCTCTTAAACCAGGAAAAAGCAAACTTCACATTAAATAACACAAAATCCTGCTGAAAAACCTGTTCAAGAGGACGAGCTGGCATTCTAACAATCAGCAGCAGTTTATGCATCATCGCTGCAGCAAAAGAAACAGACAATTCACTCACTGAAAATAGTACCACGATTTAACCAATTTTCTAAGAGTGGTCGAAGAGTAACCTTTGGAACCTGTTTGTGAAGTTACCCCAAGGTCAGTGATTCGACATCCGATCTGAATCAAATTGCAAGAAGAGAGAAAAGTTGGGTGGCAGATCACATCTAATCTCTGCCTAATGCTTTTAATCCTCCAAAGCTGGTGGTGCCCGTCTCCGCTGAGAAGCCAACAACAGAACTGATGCTCTTTTCTGAAGTCAGAAATCCGAATGCAGGTATCAGAAACAGCTCGAGTAAGAAGGGGCTGGTGAGGACGAAAACAAGACGAAAAGAAGTTGCTTACCTTTATAAAAGGAGACCTGGTTTGCTTTGGCTCTTGGATTCGACACCCCAACTCCCTCCGCTGCCATTCGTCCAGTAGATCGAGCACCTCATGTGCAATATCTTGGACGCTTTGCAGGCGAAGCTGAAACAGCTCCTTGTCCCTTTTTATCACTTGGCGGCAGGTCTCTGCGTCCTCTGCAAGGGAAGCTTCGATGCATTTAAGGGCGCAGACGACCTTCTCCAGCTCATCTGAAGCGTCGAGCCAAATATGTTGTAGAACGAAGCCGTTCAGAACCGAAGAGACTGGCTGAAGCACCATGGTTTCGCCTGCAAGACGAGGGAAAATGCAGAAAAGCTTGACGATGTTGTGGACCTCACCGGTTTTACAGCTATATATAGGACAAGATGTGGAGGATTTCTGATTGGGGGGAGAAAAAAAAAAGGGTGGTAGAGCTGGCTGGTCGGTTTCGACGAAAGTGAAGATGATGAAGACGAGACCATGGTTTCCACCAAAAACAAAAACTTTTCTGTACATGTCACCATCACTGTTGCTTTAAGTATAGAGGACAAGATGTGGAGGATTTCCTCTTCTCTGTACAAGATTCTGGAGAAAAAGAAAAAAAAAGGTTCAGTGAAGATAAAGAGGAGTAATTTCTAAGGCCGGCTGGCTTGGTTTCGACGAAAGTGAGATGATGAAGACGAGACATAATGGTTTCCACCATAAACAAAGACTTTTCTGTATATGTTACCAACACAGTTACTGACTCGGAGGTGTCAACGGCGCAGATAGCAGGGAAAAAGGCAAAGGCATGCGATCCGGTTAATTGGGCCTGGCAATGGCGACCCCTTGGCTGTAGCAATCGTGTTGCTGCCGGCGTCATTTCAATTGCCGCGTGCTCTACCTTCTCTCTTCCACTCCAGCATCTTGGCCGCCGCCCTTGACTTCTTCCCTCCATGGAATTCGTAAGAAGACAACCGAAGTTCCAATCATTAGTCAAAGATATGATCTCATGGAGTAATTAAAAAAGACCGACCATGCTTACCAATTCAACTATCAAACCAAATGATTTGAGCAAACGAAGGCGCAGGGAAATCTCCTCACACAACACATCAAAAGTCAAAGGGAGAGGCGATTTTCTACAACAAGGGGGGAGGAACTACGAAGAAGAAGGGCAAGGATCTTTCCCCTGGTGGGGATGGGGCCTGCAAATCGGGGGATGGAAGTAAAAAAGGGATTTCCCCAGTTTCTGACCTGTTTTCGACCATTTCCACACAGAATCCTCTATTTTCAGCTTTGATCTGGTGTCGAATGACTGCTGTAGCAAATTCTCCACTAAAATCTCTCGATTTTCTCTGAATCTTCCGCTGTTCATCCTTTTTCCAATGTCTTTCCTACCAAATCTGCACAGCCATAACCAGATCTGCTTCAACATGAGATATCAGTAGTTGTAATTGTAAATCTAAACCTTAACTACTATGAAAAAATAGTAGTGGTAATTTATAAAAGCTTTAAAAATATAATATTTATAAGATAATTATACTTATATATTGTTCTTCAAATTTGCCAATCCTCCCGCCTTCACCATATCCATGAATAAGCCAAAATTGTTAAATATCAAAGCAATCTATACCCTACACATTTATAAGAACACATGCATGTAAATATGTAAGGATAGTAGTACATTTGAAATAAAAGTATGCTCCAAACTAAACATACATACCATCTCCTCTCATATACGCATAAAAGACTTTGATCCTGTAGTATGTATAACATTTTTTTTTTCTAACAGTCTCCAACATTTACTCAGGAATATCACTATAAATGAAAATTAGACATGAGTAAAATAAAAAATTGATATTTAAAACAAAAATTCATACAAATCTAATTATCTTGAAGGGAAACCCCTATATAAGGAGTAGATAGTGCCACAAGGTGGCCTCCACACTCCTTATACCACCCATGCGTAGTAGTCTCATGTTGTCGAGATACAACACCCAATATAGCATGCTTGAGATATCGTGTTGAATTTATGAAAAAAAGAAAAACTTTATTGACTTGATTAGTAATTAGAGTACATGAACTCCTATTTATAACAGAGGAAAATAGTAGAGTCCAATTACAATGAAACTACCATTGTCCCAATTACACCCAAACTCTAACCCTTAAAGATAAGTCTTAGCATAATTAAATAACTCAACATAAATAGAAGAGTAACATAATTAAAACATCTTTAAACTGAAATTCTTCTGTGAGACCTCATTCCATAATAATTGTCGCTCAATAATACTTATTATTGTGAGAGTCATGTATGACTCTTCCATATTTGCTCTTCAATACTCCCCCCTCAAGGTGCAGTTTATAACTTCAACTTGCAATGAAAAAGATTTTTGGTATTCAATTTTCTTTTGTTGATTTTTTTTTTACAAATACAATTCTACATATATGCAAAAACTTCGTCTTTTGTGCTCCCCCTTTCTTGAATATTTTTGTCACATTAAAATTACCACAATATATGAAATAAAATACCCCTTTCAAATATTTTTTCTACTTCTCCCCCTCAAACTGGAAGGTAATGACAGTGATCTCAATTTGAACCAAATAACATAGATGTAACAATAAGCTCCTCCATCACGGTGTCCCGAGTATAAGTACGACACCAAGTACA
This sequence comes from Aristolochia californica, assembly GCF_029961685.1. Classification (NCBI taxonomy): domain Eukaryota; kingdom Viridiplantae; phylum Streptophyta; class Magnoliopsida; order Piperales; family Aristolochiaceae; genus Aristolochia; species Aristolochia californica. The sequence goes on along the minus strand of NW_027181815.1, from coordinate 27,154,580 downwards.
AACTCTCAAAGGGTAGAAATGGGTGATAAGTGGGTAATGCCTGTCATTCACAAAACGATGATAAAAGACCCACGAATACATATAAAAAGTCTCAATGGACTTAAAAAAACACACACACACACACACACATATATATATATATATAAAGATAAACCAACTGAAGCAACACACAATAGGTTAGCATGTGAGAGTCAAATAAAAGATGATAGGAGAAAAGTTGCCAAATAGTCAATGGGTAATGGGTAAAGAGAAAGGTAAGATGATAAGGCCACAATGTGCTTTATTTTTCTAAGAAATTCAAATTCCGCATCAGACGAACCAATGCCGAACACAGTCAGCAAATAATGAACCCAAGGCAAACAACCAAGGAGTTCTTCTTCAGAAATAATGTCTCAATCAAAGAGACACGATAGCAGTAGCGAAAATGGGCCAATGCCCAAATAACATGTACCAAATGTGCCGTTGTATAGTAGCGGATAACCGATAAATAATGGAAGTCCTTAAAAGTAATAAGGACACCAAAAATAGTCTGGAACGAGTCCATCAATAAATAATGAAGTTTCACCAAATAGTATGTTAGAATTGAGTAGTAATCCAAGATAATTCAGTCTGAGATAGAGAATTTAGTCGAACTGAGTAAAATAGTTGACTAATATAACCAAGTTGCATAAGAAATATGTATAGAACTCGGGACCCGAACACTTATAACCGAGGCATAAAATAAGTGGGTTGAGTCAGGCTGACCCAGACCCAAGTTGACGCACTGAGTTGGTCCGAGTTAACTCGATAGACTAGTGCGGAAGCAGTAAGCTCAGGTAACCAAAATCATTGTTGGATGAACTCATGCAGGTCTAGTCCGAGACTCGGGCAGAACCAACGCTAGTTTAATTTTTCCTAAATTTGGAAAAATTAAATCGGTCGTCGTCTTCTTCCACAACGCCAAATAGATGAATCCACAGTTTGATGAATCAACGTCTGGTACAACCAAAGTGTAATCGACGACAGGAACAAAGAACAACAAAAATCCAATAACAGTCTCTTCTTCCCCGAAGATCGCTGGTTTCCAAACAGCACGGTGACGAACCAGCAAGATCAAACTCCTGCTGTTGATGCCTCAGAAGAGATTCAAAAACACCGGAAGTGTTGTCTTCTCCAACAATGGCAATGGGATTATGATTTTTGGCAGAGATAGCTCAGTAACGATCAGGTAGAGGCAGCAGTGAGTGAAGGATTAGAAACTGTAGGATGGATACTGAGTAATAGAGCATGTTTACGGAAGTTTGTCGGTCAGAATTGGTAAGATCAAATAACTCGGTGAAAACAGATTTATCAGTGGAGGAAATAATCCAGCGAGCTGAAACAGAAAACAGACTCAATAGAGTCATCCCACAACATTGGTTTAAATTTTTCTAACTTGGGAAAAATTAAATTAGTAATCGTCTTCCCATCTTCCGAACAGAGTAGAACAACAGCAAACCAAAGGGAGAGATCATCGCGGCGCCGACTCAGGCAAATATTCTCAAAAAGGGAAATTAGTAGCTCATGAAACAAATCACTGACAGATAGACGTCTTCGTCTTCCTGAAGCATCGCTGGTGATTGCCTGATTGCCAAGGATAGCGGGACAACATAGAGCATATCACTGATGAACAAGAGATAGCAACGAACAACGAAACTCCAACAAGATGACGAGAGGAATTTTTTAAACCAGCAGCGGGTTGTGATCAACGACTTTCGAAATAGAAGATTTGGCAGATTAACTCGATTGAACCAGTAGAGAGACAACGACCGAACCAGAGATTCTCGAAGAAGCGACAACAAAGGAAATTTTCTAAAATAGATCAATCCATCCACAATAAGAATACGAGAGCTTATCCTGTGCTTGCTCGGATGTTAGCAGATAAGGTCAGGTTGGATCACTGGGTATCGAATATGATCAATATGGAAGACTTATTGGAAAACTTCCAGAAATAAAACACACAACAACAGATTGTAAGAGACACGTCCAGACAGCAATGAACCAGAGTTGGCAATTAGAGGAGTTTCTGAAAAATCAGTAGTAAGATCAAGATCAAGTTTTCGAAATAGAGTTTCTTCCTCAAGGGCTCTTCCAAACAGAGCAATGAACCTCTCTTTTCTGTGGAGGAAATAATCCAGCAAGATAATCAGCAACTTTCGTTAATAAACAATAAACAAAATAGTCAGAGATGAATCAGAAACTCCTGGAAATAGAATAGCGAGGCAACAATAAACAAAATAGAGAAGAAGATGATTCTCAGAATAAAACTCTGTCAATATATAATATGCAATATTAAAAGCTCCATATAGAGGTGAAAACGTAAAGCAAACAATGGGTTTAGGGACTGAAAGGAGGAAAAAAATATAGATACATACCTAAACTGCTAGAGATAATAGATCAGGAAATGATCACATTAACTCTGTGGGTTGACCGAGTCAACTCACAAAACCTGCTCTGATACCATGTTGAATTTATGGAAAAGAGAAAAACTTTATTGACATGATTTGTAATCAGAGTACATGAACCCCTATTTATAGTGGAGGAAAGTAGTAGAGTCCAATTACAATTACACTATCCATGTCCCGATAACGCCCAAACTCTAACACTTAAAGATAAGTCCCAATATACTTAAATAACTCAACATAAATAGAAGAGTAACATAATTAACACACCTTTAAACTGAAATTCTTCTGTGAGACCTCCTTCCATAATAATTGTGGCTTTGTAATACTTTTTATTGTGAGAAGTATATAAGACTCTTCCATATTTGCTCTTCAACACGCATTACTAGTGAAATCAACATAAAAAAATTTCTATAACACAACATTACCAACTTTAACATTGTAAAGTAGAAAAACTAAAAGGATTGTTTAATTGAACAATATGTAATATTTACCTCAATATAATGATAAACACAAGCTATCAGATCCTTTCAATGTAGGACTTGAACTTTTCTACCTTCACCTCCATAAGAGTCCTCAGTACATGGCCCACCCAATGAATAAAAATGACAGTATGGAGTCTCAATGCCCTCCTACACCCATCTCATATCTCCATTGGGATCCTCCTTCGAGCAAGGTCTAGCACCAGCTCATCAACTCTAGAGCTCCTGCTCAAGCCTCGTGATTGCCCCGTATGCCTGGATGTAGACTGAGGTAGATGGACCTACTTGTGTGGATGGAGATGATGTGATACATACAATGTAAATTATCGTGGGCAAAATATAATTTGATGTAAATGAGAGGTGTTTAGTTGGGTTTAGTTTACTTGCATACTTTGTTTCTTAGAGACACGATCATCCCTCCAACGGTAACTCGCTATGAGATGGTGGCAATGTCGACACCATATAGTGTGACATGTTGACACCATATAGTCAACTTGATGTCCGAGATGATCTTCAACCGCATGACGCCCTTCAACAGTTGAAGTTGTTAGTGGAGCGCAGATGACATTTCATCAGGATGCAGGGGATGAAGCGGTCCTTCATCTCCACGGTTTAAAATCCTTCATCTCGAAGAAGGCCATATTTGATCTTCTTTGAGATGAAGGACGCGCGACGCTTCCTTTTCCCCTCTCTCCTCGCACCCCCCCTCTCTCGCGCGTCCTCATTTTCCTTTTTTCCTTCCTCTCTCCCTCACTTTGTCTCGGAAACTCTCCAAGCGGCGAAACCCCAACGGACTACAATTTGCCACCGGAGAAGCAAGAAACTCCGTCGGCGAATTTTTCGCAAGGGTTCTCTATTCCGGGGGGCTGAGAAACAGAGCTTAACAGGTTTCCGAGAACCCTCTGTCTCGAAAACTCTTCATGCGGCGAAGCCCCAACGGGCTGCGATTCGCCACCAGAGAAGCAGGAGACTCCGTCGGTGACATTTATGCTCAACCTTAGTCTCGACAGCACAACGGCAAACGACCCTTCGGCGAAATTTCCGCAGAAGGAGGAAGAAGGCTTCCGATTACAATTTTCCTAAGTTAGGAAAATTTAATCAGCGTAGTACGTTGAGTCGCGCACTGGACTGGGCTTACTGAACCGAGTCAACCCAAACCAACTAAAAAATAAAATAAAATAAACTCCAGTTTTGGGCATCCGGAGGGTGGACATAGTTATCGCGAATGCTACTTGGGCACAGGTGGAGATGTCGGCATACAGGCCCTACTTTCGAGCTTGAGGACAAGCCGTATTGATATGCTCAGTAAATTTGGTTGGAGCTTGATTAACTGCCTGGATTGATTTTATCTGTTTGTTGTGATCTCTGGTTTTTCGGTGCCATGGGAAGAAGACACTGTTGGAAAATTTGATTTTCCTAAGTTAGGAAAAAATTAATGTGGCGTCGGTTCAGCACCTGACGCAACCCAGCACTATATCAATTTTATTACTATATTAAACTTCATATTTAAGTCTTTGGTAAATAAAATATAATAAAAGTATGCATTGGATTAATTAATTACTTTTAATTTTGTGAAAATATATTATTAATTAATACTATGTAAAAAATATAATTTATTACTTTTACTTATGATGAATTTCATAAATTAATTTGGCCGTTCAAGTGTATTCTAGCATTGAGCTATCAACATATCTTTGAGGACAATCCCCAATCAAGAGTTCCTCCTATGGTATATGCTAACTCAGGGGAGATATTAAATTAAAATTTTGAAATTTAATTATAAAATTAAAGTAATCAAAATAAAAGACAAACATGCACCAAGAAAACATAATATATATTTTTTGTTCTTGATGTTCCCTATTGATAATCACCACCCAAAAACCCTTGATTTGGAAAATTCCACTAATAAATTCTATTAGCTAAAATTTTTAACTCCAATGAGATTATGTTCTTTTTAACCCATGTAATATCCAATTACACTATGACAAATCTTTCCTACATAGATTATATAACTAAATTATAGCTTTATTTGCCCTTTCCTTCTATAATGAACAAATATACAAAAAACTAAAACTTCCACTATGGAACAAAATAGGTCTAATCCAGCGATAAGACTTATAAACTATTCGCAACTGCGAGAATATATCATGACCAGAAGGTATGATAATCAAATCAAATTCCAGAAGGTCTGGATTCGATAATTAAAAGATCGGCTCTTACGAGTTCAAGCCAAACTCAAAGAGTTAGAAGAAAATCTTTTAGTTGTAGATTATAACAACGAAGGAAGAAGGATAATCCGAGATGGACGATTCTTAGGACTCGGTCCAGAAGGATTAAAACAAGTTATCAAAGACCTGAAACATCAAATCAGGATTGAACAACTTGAACTTCAAGAATATGCTATCTAAGCAATTCTTAGAAGATTTGGAATATTGAGGTACTAGAACACCTCCACAAAAAAATAAACAAATGGTACAAAAGAAAAAATAAAAATGTACTCCTTTTTTAATGGGAGAAACGATCTTCTCCTAGTGAGATTCAAAGTCTCAAATCATTTAAGCACATGGGAATAAATACTAGAGCTTCAAAAAACTAGGATGTTGAATGATTTTGAGAGAGATCAAAGAAAATGCAAGAATACAACTTTTTTTCTCTTAGAAATGGGTTGTGTGGTAATTTCAAATAAAAGCTTCTTTGAATACTTGGGAATTCAAATAAAAGTTTAGTTAATGTTATAAAAGACGTTTGGTGGCTTATTGATAAGATTCTCAACCAAACTAGCCGTTATGTGCATGTTTCCAAGAAGTTGATAGATCGCTCAACCGTGTGTAACTACTATATTTTTTATTCTCTAGGCTTGTTGATTGATTATAGCATCAATCAACATGTTTTGAAACCTTCAAAAAACCCGATTGATCGATCAACCCTATTCGATTGATCAATCAACCCTATTCGATTGATCGATCATACTTTATAATGTTGGCTATGCAAAATTTTAGATGATCAATCATGCTATATAGTATGCTTGATCATGGTTTATAACCTTATCTAGCAGGATTCTACATGATCAATCATGTCTATCCAGATGATTGATCATGCCTTATATTGCTTCTCAGTTTGTTGTCCGGATTGATCGATTATGCCAGTTGCCAATTTTGTGCAGTGGCTTCTAAGCATGATGGGAACTACTCTAAAGGATTATAACAAGTTTAAAACATGGTTATACATCAATTAAGCATTATTTAAAAAATATTTATGCCCTAAAGCTCGAAAACTCTTATATACATTGGGATTGAGATTTGGTTGATTGTCCTTGAAGTTTTTGAGATTAATCTAATTGACTTGATATAATCTTTAAATCTTCAATCTTCTTATAGGTGCCTCTTCAAGATGATTCTTATGGCTTCAAGTCTTATGATGAATTTGTGTCTCTTGAAGGAATTACTTATGAAAATACTTAATTTACAATTATTAGTGAATTAGGTTAGTTTTTGTTATCATCAACATGTGGATGAGGGTCAACCTAGATTAACACTATATACAATTGAAGAAGAAGAAGAAAACTGTAGTACTTTGCTCCACTTGTTTCCTAGTGAAGTAGGAAATTATCTCTTTCGTTTCTTTTCTCTCCGAAAACCATGTGACTGCTAAATACACCCTTCAGCAATTTAACTATAGAACTGGTTGGCAATGATATCAAGTACAGATCCTTGGAATGAAAAAGAAAAGCTCATGCTATCATACTAAGAGGGCCAGGCCCCCTTTTCTCATTCTTGCAAAAAAGAAGGAGAGGAATGGTTAAAGTCAGGACTTTTACCCATCCTACAATTGGACCCTTTATCTAATAAGTTTATTCATTTGTATTTATTACAGTATAATATTAATATTATAAAATTCATCCCAAGTCTAGCTGAACTGTAAGGGTCAGCTTCTCCCCATTTCATTTTCACCCCTCTCATTTTGTTTGTTTTTCAAACTACTAATCCCTACTGAAAATTTCTCTCGACCAAACAGCACCACTTTTCTGACATTTCGGCATTCCGGCCTTCCACCACTCTCTCTGTTTTTCTCCACTCTTTCTCTCTTCATTTGCCCTTCTTTCTCCATTCTTACCCCCTTATTTCTCCTTTTGGAAGGCAGAACAAAAACTCCCAAACGATTCCAACATTCTCCACCTTCTCATTTTGAGTTTGTGTGGGCGAACCAGTTTTTGTTTTTTCCATTTATCCCTATGAGGTTAGTCTTAATATTTTACTAAATACTGATTTAAAGCACTCAATCCAACTGGGGTTCCTTCCATGCATCATGCATGCAAGTGGAGGGGATGAAAAATGTTAAGCTTCCTTTTTTTCAACCCTTGTCTCCTTCTCCTTCCCCATTGCTTTCTCTCTCTACCAAAAAGTAGCTTGGCTTGTTGAATTTGAAGAGGTGGTCTTTGCCCCCCTACCAACCCTTGTCTTTTTGCCAGGCTATAACACCCACACTTACTAGTTTAGATATTTGACCTTGGATAGTATTCTGGCCTTCTCCAAATATGTTTGACTCCTTTCCGTGACATACAATTATTCTTTCAATTATTTTTGGGAGTATGACCTGAATATATAGGCTTCCAACTATATCTAGAAAAACTAAAAGCCTACAGAAACAGTTTAATTCTAGGGGTTGAGTTATATTTTATTTGATTGAATTCAGCCCATATGCTTTTTTAAGGATCTTAAAGCTCTAAAAAGGGAAGAGAGTTCTAAATTTTTTCCCAAGAAACTCTCAAAGATTATTATGTTTTTTTCTTTGTAATTAGAGTAACTGTTGTTACATGTATGTTTTATCTATTGAAGTATGTTGAAGTGGGAATACTCCAAACTCTTGAATTTTATGGTATTTAGTTATGTTATCCTGATTACTGATAATGATAAAGATGCCTCTCATATATCAGAATGAATGGAGCATGAATTTTGTAAAGCATTGGTGAGAACAAAGTTCTGACATGGTCATGCTTAATAGTATACTCAACTGCCTCAGTCCAGACTGCATTTTTTCATAGGGGTCTTTGTCTACATTTTGCTTGGTTGAACATCAAAGTAGAAAACTGCACAGGAAACTACATGTAGTCCTACTCAGTTTACTGAGCATGAAATAGACCATACCAGGAAACCACAGTTTACACAACAGAAGGATAGCTCATAAAAATATGCAACAACCTCACATACCATAGTTCCCTCACTATAATACTCTTCTCAAAAGTGACAAGTGATGTTTACCACTGAGAGAAGCAATTAGGTTAAGAAATAATGTGACTCTGCTGGGATTTGAACCCAGAATCTCCACTAGTTGTGGTGCCTTGCCTTTAGGCCACAAGAGTCTTTTATCTTCAATCTTTTACCAAGTATCACATGATATTATAATAGTCTTCAATCTTTTATTTTCAATCTTTTTACCAAGTATCTAAGTCTTAAAATTGGTGGTTGAATCAATAATAAAATCAGGACAAGAAGAGAAAAAACTATTGAATCCTTTTACCACAGCTAAAGTACCTGGGATATCCATGGGTTGATTCTCTGATCCAGTTCATCTACTACTGAATCCCTCCCACCAGTCAAAGGCACCTCTGAGGATTAACAACAGCTCAAGGTAAAAAAGAAAAAATAGAAGAGTTAAGGCTGGAAAATACCCCTTCCAGCAAAGATAGCAGAGACATCAATAAAATAGGGAATCAAAGAGAAAAGGGGGAGAAACAGGGGTAGAAAGAGGAAAGTACCTTCGTTGAAATCGCTTGTGGTGGAAGAGATGACTTCGTCCGTGGGTTCTGGTAGAGTGAGGAGACAGGAAAATAGCTCAAGCAGGAGAGAAAGGCAAAGGGAGCAATTTTTTAATATTTTCATTGTCTGATGAAAAAAACTGAAACCTATGGAACCGGTAAGAAGGTTACTTTTTCATTTGAAAAACACCTACATGGGTGTTTTTTTTGTCTCTCTCTCTCTCTCTAAACCTTTATGACTTGCTTTTCTAGAGTCGTTTCTCAGTATGAGATGGAATCAGGGCCACGTAAATGGATAAAACCAAGTCCATCTCATGCTCAGGAAATCTCAGAGGCCGGCTCTCCCCCTATTTTCCAGTTTGCTGCATGAGTGGGTGCAAAGCATATGCATAGCACCATGTAGTTTTCTCTGTAAATTTATGCTAGTGTCTATGTGATCTGCAACTGCAAAAACATTAAATAGAAGCATAGTAGATTGCTTACATTAAACGTGATTAAGGAATTTAAGATGTCCTTGTGCCAACCAATATTCACAGGAATTGCTCAAAAGTGCATCAGTAAACAAAATGGTCAAATTCATGAAGGCACAACAAACAACAGCACAAGAGCTATTGATAATTGAGTTGAGTTGCTAAATACTCAAGTCTGCTCCCATTTTTTTTTGTTTTGGCCAAATGCAAGTTACTATAATTCGAGCAATTAGTAAGTTCAGCTGCACACTGAAACATCAGAAGCATGAAGCAGCATAGGAAACTTTGGACGTTATTCTTGAATTCTCAATTCCAAATTCCCTCCAAGTGGGCTCTGGAAGTTTCATTGCCATAAATCAATCAGACATGTAGTTGACTTCATTGCTAGCATTTAGTGGATCGCTATTCATCTCCAACCCGTGCCTAATTGGCTTACACAATATAGACATGTAGTTTCATTGCCATAAATCAATCAGACATGTAGTTGACTTCATTGCTAGCATTTAGTGGATCGCCATTCATCTCCAACCCGTGCCTAATTGGCTTACACAATATAGAACTGCTATAGGAAAATTTACAGAACCATAGAAACAGTCTCTTAAACCAGGAAAAAGCAACCTTCACATAAAATAACACAAAATCCTGCTGAAAAACCTGTTCAAGAGGACGAGCTGGCATTCTAACAATCAGCAGCAGTTTATGCATCATCACTGCAGCAAAAGGAACAGACAATTCACTCACTGAAAATAGTACCACGATTTAACAAGTTTTCTAAGAGTGGTAGAAGAGTAACCTTTGGAACCTGTTTGTGAAGTTACCCCGAGGTCAGTGATTCGACATCCGATCTGAATCGAATTGCAAGAAGAGAGAAAAGTTGGGTGGCAGATCACATCTAATCTCTGCCTAATGCTTTTAATCCTCCAAAGCTGGTGGTGCCCGTCTCCGCTGAGAAGCCAACAACAGAACTGATGCTCTTTTCTGAACTCAGAAATCCGAATGCAGGTTTCAGAAACAGCTCGAGTAAGAAGGGGCTGGTGAGGACGAAAACAAGACGAAAAGAAGTTGCTTACCTTTATAAAAGGAGACCTGGTTTGCTTTGGCTCTTGCATTCGACACCCCAACTCCCTCCGCTGCCATTCGTCCAGTAGATCGAGCACCTCGTGTGCAATATCTTGGACGCTTTGCAGGCGAAGCTGAAACAGGTCCTTATCCCTTTTTATCACTTGGCGGCAGGTCTCTGCGTCCTCTGCAAGGGAATCTTCGATGCATTTAAGGGCGCGGACGACCTTCTCCAGCTCATCCGAAATGTCGAACCAAATATATTGTAGAACGAAGCCGTTCAGAACCGAAGAGACTGGCTGAAGCACCATGGTTTCACCTGCAAGACGAGGGAAAATGCAGAAAAGCTTGACAATGTTGTCAACCTCACCGGTTTTACAGCTATATAGAGGACAAGATTTGGGGGATTTCTGAATGGGGAGAAAAAAAAAAAAAGGGTGGTAGAGCTGGCTGGTCGGTTTCAACGAAAGAGAAGATGATGAAGACGAGACCATGGTTTCGTTGCTTTAAGCAGAGGACAAGATGTGGAGGATTTCCTCTTCTCTGTACAAGATTCTGTTTCTACCAACACTGTTGCTTTAGGCTATATAGAGGACAAGATGTCGAGGATTTCCTCTTTTCTGTACAAGATCCTGGAGATAAAGAAAAAAAACGGGCAGTAGAACCCTATGTCGAAATTTGATTTTCCAGAAAAAATTAATGTGGCGCCGGTTCAGCGCACCTACGCAACCCAGCACTATATCAATTTTATTATTATATTAAAATTCATATTTAAATATATGATAAATAAAATATAATTAAAATATAAATTAAATTAATTAATTACTTTTAATTTTATAAAAATATATTATTAATTAATACCATGTAAAAAATCTATCTTATGTTATTAATATAATATTTTTTTATTCATTAATTTTTTTTATTTTTTTTGTTTAAACTCTATTGGTTACTACTTGTAAGAACATTTGATCAAATTTAAAAACTCTATTCCTACGTTCCCAAACAATTACAATGTTAAAAGACTCCCCAAATATATCTAATTGATCGATTTTGTTGTACGGCAGTTCGAGCTTTGCAGACAAAAAAGACTCTCCTCGAGTAAAAAAAGCACGAGCTTGAAGAACATCGAGCATTTCTAACTACCCGTCTTCTTCAGAATCTTCTCCCACCGCCTCCACTGACAAAAGAGACCGGAGAAGAGTAGTAGGCGACGTTTTCTGTATACATCATGAAGGCACTGCACCAAAACAAAAGTCTTAATATATTCTGGAAACAAAATTTTCCCTGTAATGCATAGAGAAACATTTCTATCATTGGGGAGAACAGATGTATAAGCATTCTATCTAGTGTGTGGTTGTCAAAAACAGTTATGAAAGAGCCAGAAATTCACTGTAGGTTGAAGTATCTATCTGTTCTGGGAGCTCCTTTATGTCCACTTCGAACCTTGCTTGAACCTATAAATCTCAGAGCATGTATAGGTAAAGGCCAAACCCCACAACGTAAAATGCCATTTGAAATGAGAACAGTACCGTCTGAAAAAGGCCCGTTTACCTGATTAAGAACATCAACATCAGTAGAAGCTGATACAAAAGTGATAGCAAGACCCTTGGTACCAAATCGTCCGGCTCTGCCAACCTGTCAAAAGAACAAATAGATGGACTTGCATGTAACTTAACATGTTCATCAGGAGGTCATTTAGTGCAATATGCCAAGTAAGAAAAGGATACTAACCCTGTGCAAGTAAGTATCTGCTGAATCTGGCATGTCATAGTTGATCACAATGTTGACACGTTCAATATCTATTCCCCTGCCAACCAGATCAGTAGCCACTAGGATCCTTTTGTTGCCCTCTTTGAAGCCCTTGTACTGTGTTAACCTGTTTGAAGGCACTATTGATAAGATCAACCAGCAAAATATAATTTCAGCCGACGATGCTGTTTATAGAGTGCATAGATATTTTAACAAGAGAAATGTCTGCTACATTCACGAGAACAAGCAAATTGATGCAAACAGGAATATTTGAATGTCAGGCACTTCAACTTCATCGCATAAAGCTTGCCCCAACAGATTCTGATAAATCATCTATATAATATATTTACTTCATCAAAAAAATCTATATAATATAAGTGAAGCACAATTTGACAAATGAACCAACAACCCTGATAGAGAAAAACAGTGACAATTGCCATTTGTTAAACCAAATCAACTCACTGGAACCGGCGGACCACCACTATCTATCTTCCTCACCTTTCCTCCTGTTTCATTCCAGAATGTATGCATATAGATGGGAAATTACATTCCATAAGCAACTTGTTCAGCTCAGCTGCCCTGCTCACACTTTTGACAAAGATTACAACTTGGTTGAAGTCCAAAGCATCAAGCAGATCGTTCAATTTTCGATTTTTCTCCAATTCCTTCAGCTTAATGTAGTGCTGTCACCAAGTAATAAAAAGGTCAAAGAAACAAAACTAACATTTCTGATCAGCAGGAACTATGTATCAGAGGGACCTTTCAGATGCTAAGTGATACCTGCACAAGACCATGCAGGGTCAACTTGGCTTCATCATCGACATAAATTTCCATTGGCTGAAAGGAAAATCATCTATGTAAATTAATCATTGCCATAGGAATTAATATCAGTATTAAGTTACCAGTATTGAGACATTAGCCTTCAAGAGTTAGCCACTCTACTGTATCATTCCAACAGAGGCATATGCCATACAAATTGTAATGCAGGTTAAAGACAGTTGATATCACAACCAAAGGTAAAAATATAAATAGCAACAGAAAAACCAGTAAAAGCAAGGGATTCTTCTGATTGAATACATTGTTAAGAAAAAAAAGACGACAAAACAACAAAAGCCAGAAGCTGAAAATTTTCAGATTCAAAGCTGAATAGTAGATGCATTACGTCTTGCATAAATTTCTTGCAAACAGGACGTATCTCCTTGCTAAGTGTTGCAGAAAACATCATGACTTGTTTATCGTGAGGGGTCATCTTGAAAATTTCCTGCACATCTCGCCGCATGTCTACACAGAGAATGACCATGAAATAGACACATTGGCATAGTACATATTAATGGAAGTTTAAATATTTTAAAAAAAAGTGCAACTGCATACCAAGCGATTCAAGCATTTTATCACATTCATCAAGAATAAAATGCCTCACATTCCTCAACGAGAGATCTTTATCTCTTGCCAGTGCTAGTATCCTGCCAGGTGTGCCCACCACAATATGTGGGCACTCATTTTTAAGCAAATCCTTATGATTTTTAATATGGACTCCACCATAGAAGACTGCAATTTTAATATCAGGCAAGTATGTGGTGAACCTTTCGAATTCATGACAGATCTGCAGAAAAAAAATCAGGATTTTAGAAAACAGTTAACTTGATTTAACAAGAAATAATTAAAATCAAATTGCTGGTCACAAATCTGATAAAAGAAGGGATTTATCAAAGCTAACCGCCCGCACAAAAATTTAGTTAGTAATCATTCACGAAATACAAATACAAGTATGCTAGGTTGGCCCACTTTAACCAGCACACCACATCAGGAGCCTGATATGATATCTAATGGATCCCACCCCATAAGATGGAAGAAGGTTATGATGACAGTGATGGTAATTGTTTCTAATTTGAAGCATGTGCAATGCAAAATGAAAGGGCACAATAAAGCAGGGTTTATTTGACAAACGAAAAACAAAGTACTACTTCATGGATCATTCACCTGCTTGCCCATCTGAGAATAATAATAACAAGTCTTATTGCTTTGTATGAGGATCCTTTTACTAAAAAAATGAAAGCAAACAAGGAGAACAAAAAACCCAAAAGCCCAACAACAAATAGAGCGAAGGGAAAAAAGATGAACACAAGAGACAATGATAACTAATTCTAACAAACAAGCATTGTCAACCGACACACAGAGGTAAGTATGAAATTTTGGATGAGACTCATACGAAGCATTACCAGGTACTGTATGTGCTTGTGTATAAAAAGTAAAGCGTAAAGCAGAGAACAGCGAACCACACAATGAAGCAGGTCATCTTGTCTTAAGGATGTTCCTTAACTAAACACAAAACCACCTTAAAATGGACTTATGCATGATTATCCTAAAAAAGAGAGCTCCTTCAAAGGGAAACCAGTGTTGTAAAATGTGCAGTCCCATGTATATCATTGATTTTTAATAAAAAATATTCCTCCATTCCAGTAAAAAAACATATATAAGTGTCCTCCTAATTTGAAACTAAAATGAATATCATGAGCGGCCTTTTTCCTCTCGTCTTTGATTCTCCAAGCATTGCTATAAATTTTTTCCAAAAAGACAAGAAAAAGCACAAGCATCCCAAGAAAAGTGCTTCACTTACGAACCTGGTAAGCTAACTCCCTCGTGTGACATAGAACAAGAGCAGCCACTTGGCCAGCAACAGGCTCAATCTGCTGCAATGTGGAAAGTACAAAGACTGCAGTTTTACCCATCCCTGACTTCGCTTGACAGATGACATCCATCCCCAATATAGCTTGAGGGATGCATTCATGTTGCACTGATGGAGAGAACCAAACAAAATTGGAGCAAGATGCCCTCAGTAAGTAAAAAATGACCTGCTGGATCCTCTTAATGGAAAATTTTACCAAAACCAATTTCCTCCACCAAAATATGGAAGTAGTATATCACCTGAAAAAAAAAAAATTATATAACTCAGAGAAGCATCAGTGTTAAGAGAAACTTGAGAAGATCCCAAATAACTTAGACTGCACGTCACTGGATATAGAACAGAAGCTACCAAATAGGAATAGAATAGATATTCCTCCTCCTTTTTTTTTTTTTTTTTTTTTTTTTTGCAAATAAACAGTGTGGATCCACAAATGAAGATGTAGTCATCTATCAACTGTTGTAGCCTAAGATTACAACTAGCAAGGTTCCCAACTGCCTTATTAAAATAATCCAAGCTCGTGCATAACCCGCAATCGCTTGGTTTACCTACTTCTTATCATCCCATTCACTTTAGCGTAGTATACCACTCAAATGCTGGAAACAGCGTTCAATCCTTTCACATGTATCCCACATAATAATTTTATAGTAAGCAAAGAACGAAGAATCAACAGCTTGCCTTCTGAGGGATGCTCAAACCCCGAATCTACAATAGCACGAAGAAGCTCTGGCTTCAAAAGGAAATCTCGAAATCCCGAACTGTGAATTCCAACATAACCTCTGAAAAAACGAAAAAAAATTTTAATGTAAGATTCTGTACGAAATTCACCCAAACAATACAAAAAAGAATGAAAAGGGAAGCTTGCAGTATATATATATATATATATATATATATCGAGAGAAGCAAAAGCATAACATAAAATGCAAACCCTAGATATAGACAAATCGAACTATACACTAAGTTGATAACTATATTTACAGGATGTGAAGAAAACATGGTTGAAGGAACTCACTTCTTCGCCGATTCTCCAGTGACTTTAGAGGCAACCGAAGAATCCGGTCCCTTCTCCTCTTCCTCTTCGTAGTCGAGAAGCTCCTCCTCGTAAGCTTCACCGTCCTTCGTGTCGCCCATTCTAGATGAGATAAAAAGCAGGATAAAACGTAAAGTCACGAAACGGCTTCCAAAGAATCACGAAAACGGGCGTACCAACGGAGAAAGCGGACGGAACGAGATAGAAACAGAGACAAAGAGAAAATTAACCTGAGTCTCGCTAGGGTTTTGGAACAAAGAAACCGAAATGACACTAGGGTTTTGAAATCGATCCGCAGAGGAATAAAACACAGTCGACACTGGGCAAATGATAACCAGGTGACCAATTCTCTTTTATATCAATAACGGATTAGAGAGATAAGGCTTGGACATATTATTTATTTTCGGAAAAAAATTATTTTCTTACATTTAAAATGAATTAATATATTATACAATTTATTGATGATAACTCCTCCATGACTTACAAGCAAACAGGTGGAATCATTGTCATATTATTGATGATATCAAATAAAATAAATCTTAATCACTCCATCACAAATTATTTATTTTTTAAATAAAAAATATTTTCTTACATTTACATTGACATAAGATATTAAAATCCATCTAAGATTACGAGTTTAACCATTAATAACTATGTGTTGAAATATTTGTTTGTATCGACCGGGTCAGTCCTGGTATAAGATCGATGCGGTTGTTTTCCTAACAGGTTCGAGCCTTTTAGTACACTGGTTTCAACATTGTATCAGAGCACGTTGGTCCCGAATTTAAGTCCCGCTCTCCCACCGAATTTGTCCTGGGTTTTTCTGGTGAGTTTGTCCACTGGTTTTCCCGTTTCCGAGAAAAAAGGAAAGTATCCACTCTATGTTTCAATGAATTCTACAACATTTCTTACGAGATCAGCAATGAGGAGCATTGTTCACCTGATCCTCCACAAAAAACAGATACAATTTCGAAAAAAGAATTGCTCCATTTGCCGTCAGGCTTCAGCTCCCTTGTAATCCTTCTTCCACATTGAAACACCCAATGCTCGACAGCCTGCATAATCAAATAACTTGCAATAGGAAAAGAGGCACATTTACATTGTTATGCATTGTCGTAGTTCAGTCACACGACGTCCTGTCATCGTTACGCATTGTGGCTGTTGTTCAGTCACATTCATTTTAAAATTTTAAATATTTATATTTATTTTTTCCTTCACTCTTTTCCTCCATTTTTTTCATTTTCTTTTTTTTATTTTTTTCTTCCCTTATTTTTCTTTATATTTTTATAAAATAGTTTATATTTATTTCTTCATTTTTGCACATTAATTATAATTTTAATTCATTTTAAAAAATTTAATATATATTTTTATTTTTTCCTTCACTCTTCTCCTCCATTTTTTTCATTTTCCTTTTTTCATTTTTCCCTTATTTTTCTTTATATTTTTATAAAATAGTTTATATTTATTTCCTCATTTTTTCATTAATTATAATTTTAATTCATTTAAAATATTTATATATTTTTTTTATTTTTTATTTTTTCTTTCTCTCTTCTCCTCTATTTTTTTCTTCTCTTATTTTTTCTTTATATTTTTATAAAATAGTTTAAATTTATTTCCTCAATTTTCACATTAATTATAATTTTTATTCATTTTATTTTTTAAATATATTTTTTTATTTTTTATTTTTTCCTTCACTCTTCTCCTCCATTTTTTTCATTTTCCTTTTTTTTTATTCTCCCTTTTTTTTTTTTCCTTTTTGTTTTTCCTTTATTCCCTATTTTTTCTTGTTCTTTATTCATTCTTTTATTCACTAAAAGTTTAGTAGTCCCATATAGGTAAAACGAACAGAATGGTTTGAGAGGAAGGCTTATAAAATCCTAGCTAGAGGGAAGTCAAAATGTGTTTACCTGGATAAGTTGAGTCGGAGATGAATTTTGTCTATCCGAGTCGAAACTCGGAGACATCTCGTCACAATTTCTGCTCCTGGTTGCTGTCTTGTTAAGTAAATGAGTCGGGTGGCGAGTTTCCGTATCGAATTATGGTTTGTTTGAGTTTTGCTTGATAATTAAATGAGTCGATATCCATAAAAATTAAATCGAGTTTAAATCGAGTTGGAACTGAGTTGGAACTTGAGCGGATTGAAAACCGATTTGGTTCGATGCTACTCCTATGCCGAACCCACGGGTATAATATAAGAGGTCTAATTTGAATTCCATTTCCATGTATTTCTTATTTTCAAAAATAATTATATTTTCGCAAAATAAAATAACAATGAATTGTTTCTTCAAGAGGTATAATGGTTATTTTATTTTAAGAAATTAAACCAAAAAAAAAAAAAAGGAGACCTACCTCTCTTATTGGATTCCAATTGGTCTATGCTTCTTAGGGCCCACATAAGCAATGTTTCTATGTAAAATAACATGTCAAAATTTCACATATGCCATTTTAACCATTCCAAATATCTACTACCCTTTCCTACATTTCTTTGTTAAAATCTCCTAAAATACCACATGCAACAAGTCCAAATAGGTACCTAGGTCTCTTACATAAGCCTTCATAACCATTTGGCAAGGTAGATCCCAAATAATCACTTGGACGAGTATAAATGATTTTTTTTTGTTCTATCAATAAACTTTGATGTATAGGTGTGTATTAGTGATGGACCCCATAACTCATCCCAAAACATAAACGATGTTATATGACCCCAAAACCCATTAGTGATTGGGATCACTTGGACATTGCCAAGGTAGATTATGGAATAGAAGAAACATATCACCAACCCATCATAAAGCTAGATTATGATATCAAAAATTACATTGCAACTTAAAATGTTTTTAAGAAAGTGACAACTGTCTATTCCATCTAAGATTCAGTCCTAATGATTTGGTTGCAGAGTTTGCCATCTTTCAATCCAGAATGCTCCTGTTGAGTTTTTGAATAAATGAAGGATGGTCAACGAAAGCAAAGACAACATTTCACAGATGGAAATGGTTAGGCACAGCAACAACTGCAACAGATCTTCAAAGCAGACCGTGTAAAATATACAAAGCAAATCTCAGCCCTTCCTCATTCCCTCTCAACCTTTTGTGTTTCGCCAGAGTTTTCACTGTACAGTCCCTCGTACCCTTTTGAGCGTGTAATAATAAAAGAATGTCTAAAACAGGTAAGCTGAAAAATGATCAGACTAGGACATTAGAACTCTTCCTCCGGCACAGCCACAGTCAAGAGCGAGTATTTCACTCGCAACGAGATTTTACTCTTCTCCACATGTAACTTAGCTCCGGAAACAACCCAATAACCAGGATTGTCCTGTGGACCACGCACCATTTCAGTTGTATCAACAAACTTGAGCAGCTTCGGTGCCTGAACTGGCACTGGAGGGCCTCCAGGATATACTGCAGAGTTTATATTCACATCTGCAGGTCGTGGAGAAGGCTTCTGTGCCATTGAGAAGTGACCACTCATCAGCATTGACATAATACCTGACTTTGGCCCCAGACCTGGTGAACCATCCCACTCGGGCCTCCGGACAGTAGTGGCCCCAACAACAGTGGAGAAGCGGAGTCGTAGAAAGAGTATCCGTTTGAAGCCATAGTTAGATACTTCAAACTGTGCTCCGGTGACAATTGAATGGTCCTCATCGGGTTCAATAGGTGCAGTGCACACATGAGAGCAGTTTTTCCATTGCACAGGTTCGTAGTACTTCCTGTCATAGGATACACGGGCAAAGTTACCAGCTGGGTCAGGGTGGAGTTGGAAAGTTTTGGGCAGGGAAGAGAGGTGCTGCAGATGAATAGCCAAATGGTTGCTTCTCTTTCCTTCAAGGTACAACCGGAGGCCTGTCACTGGCCTCATTCCCACATCAACCTGCAGAAGCATTCACAAAAAGCAGAAACTATAAAATCATTTGAGAAGAATGATAAATATACAGATAAGCTAGTAATGGCCTTGTCTAATCACGATTTTGTTACACCCGATGTATCCTCTTTCTTGCTATTAATAAACAAAGAGAACTGGACTAACGGAACAGAAATAATGCAGATAAACATTGACAAAATTCCTTTGTGTTCCCTATTTACAATCCCAAGAATTTGACAATTCAATTTAAAATCTATAGATTCTGATTTGTTACCCTTCGAGTGAACAAAGCGGAAAACTAAAGAAGAAAAAACACAATGAGCTGATCAGGAACAAATTTCCAATGAGAAGGTATTGTGGTCAAATTAATGCTTGGTTGCTATCACTTTACAGACATAGTCTACTTGTTTATGGAGTAACATGTGATGGTGATATATCTGATTCTTTCTAATTGAATAGGGTTCAATACATATTCCACTGACCATTTGGTGGAAACAACAACAACATAATTGACAAACTACCCCAACTAAAGACTACAGAACTAATAACCTACTCATTGCTTCGTATGATTGGGATCCAAGAAATCCCTCACTATATGAAGTAATTATCATATAGTCCTAACAACTGAAATCTTTTTCTTTTCCGCATAACGGAAATCAATCTGATTAAGGATTGCAAGAGAAATAGAGATATGAAGTCAATGGAAGGATGAGAGGAGAAAACAGTAGAATCTCAATGATATTGGATCTAATGTGTATGGCCTATCTTGAAATCTCACAGATGTTTATAAACCATGTCCTGGTAATTGGCAGGAACTCGATTTGTTGACCAAGATGTCATGCCAAGAAATGTTTAAGGAGTTATGAATGATTTATGTTGCATTTCACATGAAGAGCAGTATAGGGTCCACAAACAAAATGAAGATGGAACAAAAATGTCTTGTACTTCTCTTCAAAATTCACCAATAGTTCCGTAAAACTTTACACCTAAAAATAGCAAATAGAATGCTAAGGAATGCAGAACACATGAGGATTTTGTATCCCATAGCTTTTGATAAATGCCAGGAAGACTTTAATCTGTATGCATTGTCAAGTAAAAGAAGATAATACAGCAGATGCAAGCATTTTACCGGGCTAATATTTACGTGAAGCTTTGGACCCAAGAAGCTGAACTGAAGAGATGCACTATTTTGTTGCCTCCTGTGG
Organism: Aristolochia californica; assembly: GCF_029961685.1. NCBI lineage: Eukaryota > Viridiplantae > Streptophyta > Magnoliopsida > Piperales > Aristolochiaceae > Aristolochia > Aristolochia californica. The sequence continues at coordinate 27,133,869 of NW_027181815.1, read as the reverse complement.
GGGCCAAGGGGAAGTTCACTGAAGACTGGAGCCCATTGCCTTGGCAGCTGAAATTCTAAAAACTGGTGAAGCTCTTCCTTTGGAGGCTTGTCTGCAATTAAAGGAGGTGTTAAACTTCAATTTTTATGGACAGAATGAAGGATAATTGTCATCCTAATCTGGAGGGTATATTTATGCGAATTGGTGAGGTTACAACCCAACACATGACATCAATCAAAAAATATAAAGAACAAAAAAAAGATGAGGACATTAGTGACATTGAGAGCACCTTTTTTCTTTTGCACACTTTTTTTTTCATACTTTATTTTGTTCTTACAGTAATATGGAAATAGTAAGACAAGTCAGGTATTGCATAGAAGAATAACTACAAATCTTGACATGAACATAAGACTGACAGGACGAATAAAACTTGTTTGCTATAATTATTACCCTAGAGAAACCCATATACACTTGCATAATCATAGTTTATAAGGTTATCCTTGTGTATACAAACTAAATGATTAGATAATGTAATCAGAAAAAATCCAACAAGAAAAAGGAAATGAATAAATTCCAGGGTTCCAATTCCTGCAGGAAATTTTGATTAAGGAACATTGCATAATATTTCAGTTTTTCTCAAGTCTCAAATTATATCATTTGGGTAGGAACTGGATCAGGTGCCACATCCAATTAGATATTACCTATTTAGCACATTATAATTTATGGGAATTTGTGTTATCTGATGATTTGAGTGATCTTGTGACTTGATATTCTCAGGAAAGTGGTGGCTTGGGCTTTTACCTCAACGGTCGCAAGGGGGGGGTGCTTGCCTAATCAACATTCAAAAAATAAAAAACCCAAGATAGTGGACAATGTGGATCTCTTTCATAGAATAAAACTTTAAATTAGGGTGAGGACATTCCCAAATGTGCTTCCTTAGTTGGCTATTTTTGCCAAAGCTGCCCTACATATCCTAGCCTGCAGACTAATGCGTTTAGATCTCTTGAAGTGCCAGTCTGTTGATCTTTATTGCAGCTCTCTGAATATGATGAGATGCTCCTTACCTACAAAGCATTTGGCTTGAAGAAATAGCACTATAGCAGGCTCAAGAAATAAGTCCTATTCAATCAACAATTACGACACGAACTGGAAACAGTTTGCAACCTTGAATGACCAAGCCTCATTTAAGTGAAATTTTGTGGAGCTGACTAGGCGACCAGACTACATCAGTTGTATAGGGAGCAACTGAGAAACTTGCAGTGTTTCATATGTCATCTACCATGGTTCACTAGGCTCTTCATACTTGGTCACATCTGGCACGGAGGCATTGCGGGCCTGAAAATTTCACATAGGCACTTCTCGGCCTCTTTCTTAGGATTTGTGTAGAAAACCAGCACATGAAAATTAATGGATCAGAGAGAAGAGAATTTCCCAGTGGCCACATAATGCATTCAAGTCTCTCAATGTGTGCTCTCATGAGTCCATGAAACTCGTCAGCTCTCAGTTATCCTAGCAGAGGGTACTAAGATGATGATCCCTCTGTGATCCCTAACCGTGCCCCCTTGCACTGTTCTTTATCCTCATCTCTAGTTCCACCAAATACACGATAGTGTAGATAAAAAAAGGAAGCACAGCAAGAAAAAAAAAAAAAAGTAAACAAAAAAATATATACTATGCACAAGATAGGACCGTCTAGGTAACTCCACTAATTCCCATGTTAATAAAATTAACACATAAAGAGTGTGGCATGTATCAGGTATTGTATTGAGGTACCCAAAATTCAATACGATATGCCTGATATGCACCCTGTGTCGGGCTGAACCATGTCTACATCATCTTTTAGGGCTGTATCATCACCACTGAAATCCAACACATATCTGCCGATACACTACACATGTAAGCAACTCAGGCAGCCCTGGAAAAATGTAGTAAACTTGAGCAAAATAAGATTGTAGAAAGGAATCACTGGCCCAGTCTCACTAATAAATCATACATAAGTTGGCATGACATGTGTAAGCAACACAGGCAGCCTAGAAAAAAATGTAGTGAACTTGAGACAAAAGAAGCTTGTACAAAGGTTTATTTGCCCCAGTCTCACTAATAAATCATACATAAGTTGCAATTAACAGCACTTTTGCCACTTTTACAAGAAAATGAAGTCACCTTTGCCTTTGGCCCTTTTTGGAGGTTCAGTAGAACCTCCCTATAAAACATACTTTTCCTTTATTTCAATTTAATTATCTCTTGTAATGGCAAAAAATGATCTTGTAAAATCATCTTACACTTTGGAACAGTGTCTTTCACTTGCATAGTAGTGAATTGCAGCCATCCTTTCCTTACGATATTAAAATGTAAGGTCATGCATGGCAGTTTTTCTTCACAACTATGCACATAGCATAAATTGATTATAACGATCCATGTATAAGTAATGGAGGGTAAACGAGAACTATCACTCACAGCGCAAGTAGAGATTGATAGCATGACTCAAAAATCCACTTCCAGGAACTCCATTCAAGAGAGATGTAATTGGAACAAAGGTCACTGAGATCACATCAGGTTGAAATTGAACTGTTTCTAACCACTCATAATGGGACAAATCCTTGATGTCACTGCCACCTCTCCTTTTATTCATTCTAAGGACATCCTGCAAATGAAATGTTAGAGCACCCAAAAGATAAAACAAATAAATTCACTTGAATAGATTTTCAAACGTGAGACCCAAAGTTACAAATGTCACCTTCTTGTCTGAGTAAGATCTTGATGGGCTCGAGTCTGCAAACCTCAGCCTATGCTCCTTAAGATCATACTGAGACAGAAAAAAACAAAAGCAGTTAGTAAAGCATACACAAGCCTTTCTCTGGTATATTTCACAATTAACCTGCTTGTATAATCCTCTGTCTTGCATTAATTTCAAGTCATTCTTTTTTATGCATATGAACCGCAATGATAGTAAATTAAAAGATAATGACAAAGACCATCAGAATCCTGTGATTAAATAATGAGACAGTTTCTGGTTCTGGTTGATTCGGATGCATCCCATCAACCTTGTCAGGTAAGACACCAAGCAGAAGCGAAAGAGATGTATTAAAATTGACTATATGTGCCAAACCGAGACAGAAACTTCCAGATGGGATTTCAAGTTTTTTAAAAAAAAGGGTCTGCTGGTTGCCACACCTATAACTATTGCAGTCAAACTTCCAGAACCATTAAAACCCTATTTCGTATAGAACTAACATCGTAAAAGAGGTCAGGCACACACCCTATTCCTCCCATACATTTCTTCTAGATGTACACCAAACTGTCCATTTGCATCAGAAAACCTCTTATCAGCTAACTCCTTCAGTCTTTTCTGAACTTCGGCAGGTTGAAGAGTTGATGAATGAGGCTGTTTCACATATATAACATCCTTCCCTCCCATTTTGACACCCACAACTACATGGGTACCAAATCTCTCAATAAATCTGTAAAAAACAAAAAGAAAGGCTTATTAGAATTTGTGCAGACAGTATACTTTAGGAAAGCACGTGGCCCATGTACTAGAGATATAGAATGAGCTGAAAAATTCCCCCAAAAATTTAGGCTAGTCATTTTGGGAGGAACTACCCAAACTTGTAATGGAACCAGAAAAAATCCAAGCAGTCCAACTCTATCACTTTTATGTGGCCCATCTGTATGGTCTCTGCATTTCAAGGCAGCTCACATGCAAAAAGGAGAGTGTTAGTGAGTAAAAGCTCCACATTTCAGTGGCCCATACAAGTACACACACGTTTCAGTGGCCCATTCATTTGAGCTTGCAAGATGCTGAGCTTACCAGTTGGAAAAAAAGACTCCTGACTTCAGCTAATCATTATAGAATGGACACAGCTCACTTCACCTAAACCCATCTACCATATGATTTCCACATAGAAAAGGCTCTTTCATTTTTATTCTTTTTGTTCTTTAAGAACATGCTGCCATAATTTATAAGAAAGAAAGGACTCAATCACAACCAAGGAAATGTGGGAAGTGAACAATTGTATTTAGTCTCTTGGATGGTCACTAGCACCAATATCCATTTCTATACACCCAAAACACATCACTTGGAATAAAAGAGGTAGAATAAGGGACTACATATCCTTATAGTTGCCAGTTTCTAAGAAAGGGTCCTTTATGCTTAGCATTCTCACGGGAGATAGGCTAAGAGCTCTAGCCAAATGAATTGCAATCGTATGGGGAAACATTGATGAAGTACAAAATATGCTATTTTCAGTCCGATTGACATATAGCAACAACTTTAAGAGGATCACCTGGCCAAAGCTTCAGGATCCCATGAGGATGGAACTGCTTGTTTAACATGATCACGAAGTACGATCTGAGGTTTTGCTAGGGCAACAGTGTAGAGCGTAATGAACCACCCATCAAAGGCTAGAGTCTTAGTGCTGGCTGCATCCTTCTGCCAGCAACCTGGAAAGTCAAACATGGAATTGAAAAGGCCTGATGGTATTTTCCCGGACAAAGATAATTCTTTGTTAAATTGCTCGCACATCTGAAAAGACACAAATGAGAAAGTTAATCGGTATAAATTGTACATATTATCCTATTTTACATGAAAAGTCCATGCATGTGAATCATACCAAAGGAGACTACTCAGTGGCATAAACTGGTTAATCATTTCAGTTTTTCAAGCCATGCTGCTCAAGGGACGTCTCTATTTGAAACTTTAAACATCCGACGAATGGGTTAACTTTTATCTTTTTTTTGAAAAGAGAATTTTAGTTGAGAGAGGAAGAAGAATACAAACAGGAAGTTCGGAGAACTCTTTGAACAGGCATTCAGTGATGAAAGCCTACAACCAAGTATCAAGTGTCCTCGAATAGATTGGTAAAGGGAGAAATACTTGAGAAATGACCCGTTTCATCCACCAAGGGAACTATAACCTCACCAAAAGTGTACTGAGACAAAAATACATCAGGGAAAAGTGGATTGAAATGGTTGCAAACCTGCTGAAATGAAAGAACATCGGACCTGAATCGCATCCGTTCTCCTTTATCGCACTTTATGGATTTTGAAACACTCTTTACTGTAATGCCACCAGGTAAAACGACATCTTGAACCTGATCATTGTCGAGCTCAATTAAACATGGATCTGGATGTTCTCTCTTACAGCTCTTGAGTCGAAGATCTGAAGCGATATCATAGCCTAGCCCAATGGACTCAATCGCGTTCTCTGCAGCTCTAAGTGGGTTCAAGGCCTTGTTATGTGCCATTACTCGACCATTCCTCTGTTTCTGCAGGCTAAGCTTGAAAGGAAGCCGGTTCGCCTCCCAAGAATGTAATGAACTAAAGAACAGCTTTCTGGGCGACTATGTGTTCCTTAATTCAAGAGAAACGCCGGAAACTCAAACACCACGGCTACCTGGCACTCGAGTTATCGACACAGAATAATAACTAGACGGCTGAGATCAGTCGCATAAAAAGAATCAGAGAAGACCTTCAAATCGGCTGCCAATTTCACCACGACTGAAAGGCAGAAGGAGGTGTAATCTCACAGCTAAGCGAAAGGAAAGGAGCCCAGGCTTAGGTAGTATCTCGAAAGGAAACCCTAGCAAGTAGCGGGGAGATCAGAAGTTTTTGGAGATAAAAGAGGAGAGCGGTCAGAGCCACCGAAATCGTAAGTTTCCGCCGCCCGAAATCTGCCGCCAATAAAGTCAGTGGTCAGAGACCAAAACCTAGGCCCCCCGCCGCGAAGTCTGGTAAGATGCCAGAGTCAGAAACTCGCAACCGACATCTCCCAATAAGTAGAAACAAGCTTGAGGATTCTTAGGCCGAGAAGGGATTAGCTTCAGTGAAATCTTCCGTGAAGTGCAACGATCGGGAGCCTCTTGGATGAAGGATGAAGACGAAGAAAATTTTCTGATAATTTCGATCGACGTGGGTTGGAGCTTCAGAGTTGAGTTTGATCACACTCGCATAAAGTAAATCAAATGTCTCAATCTCTTTTGTAGCCAAGACTCATATTTTACTTCATTTAATGTTTAATTTACTAAAATACCCTCGCACGAGGAGTCTAATGAGATTAGGCGTATGATTTTGGTATGTCTTTTTGGGGGTATTTTAGTAAAGCCTGCCAGTCAAAATAGACTACGTGGTTTCGTACGCAGATGAACTTTCCGAATTTGTGTACAATATTGCCCTTGTAAAACATGAAATTTCACGCCTTTAATTAGTCGTTTACTGGTTGGAAGTTTTAATATAGATTGAGGGTATTTTGGGTAAAAATAAATAGTGAGGCTGGTCAAAGTCTTTCTTCAGTTCTCTCCCGTGTCTGCGTCCCTGGGGACTTTCCGCGTTTTCTCTCTAAACTAACGTGTCACCCGTTTACTTTAATGGGGGGGGGGGGGGGCGGCGGTTATGGTTAGTCTTGAAACATGAGTATCAAGTTGATCTCTAATATGAAGATTATGTGAGTCATATATATGAAGATTATCTTCGTATTTAGTATTAGTATTGATAACTTAATATGTATTAAAAATAGTTTCCAGTGTTAGTATTCCAATATGAGAAAAACATAAAAAATAAGAAAATTTCTAAATTTTTACGGTACACTTAATTACAATATAATCATTAAACCCCAAATTAGGTAAAACAATCATTATTACTATACGAATAAGTTATTTAATGTATAATTAAATATATTAATATATTTATTAATTAAATTAGATATTTTATTATGCATTAATATGGTAATTACATAAGCTAATGAAATATGCACATGATTAATTAAAAATAATAAATAAATAACGTTATAAATAACAAAAATGAAAGTAATTTGTTGAGTTATTAAATTATTATTAACATATGATATAATTTAACCTAAAAATGAATAATTTAAGAGAAAAATTTGATCTAATCATAAATTTAACACACTATATATTTGTACATAATATATTTTATGTATTATTAATTAATAATATATTATCACAAAAGTTAAAACCATTGGTTTAATTAACTATAGCAATCGGATAATTATGCCAAAATAATTTATCAATTATTTATTTTAACAATATTTTAATTATGACTATTAAATCACTATTTTAATATAGTAATTATAAAATAAACATATTAAATAAATAAAAATAATTATTTTATAAATAAATTTTATAAATTAATGATTTTGATGACGATAGTTTAAATTTTTCTAACAAAAAATTACACCATCGTCGTCTTCCTCAGCGGTGAGCCAGTGGGCAACGCCGACGAGCCAGTGGGCAACAGCGATGGCGGCGGGCAACGCCGATAGAGGCGGCGCTCCAATGGTACGCAGAGAGGGAGGCCGAGAAGCTCTACAACAGATGCTCGACCTCCCGTGCTCTGCGACAGAGGTCGAGAGGGAGGATGGCTATTAAACCGAAGTCGATGGCTGAAATCAAAGCCGAATGGGGAAATCGATGCCGAATCGAAGTAGAAATTAAGAAATCGAAGCCCAAATGTCAAAATCGAAGAAAACTGAAACTGAAACAGGGGAAATTGCAAGAAATTGGAAGGTCTTTTGGGGGAAAAGATAATAGCGTGAGGGAGAAGGGAGTGAGATGCCGAAAGGGAGAAGAGAGGGAGAAGAGACAAAGAGATAAGAGAGAGGGAGAAGCAAGCAGGAGGTTTAGAGGGAGAGTGAGTTCGAGAAGGAGAGAAGGACGCCGTAGAGAGGGAGACCGGAGAGAGAGAGAGACCAGAGAGGGACGGTGGAGACAAGAGAAGGAGCAGAGAACGAGAGAGGGTTGCGGAATGAAAGAGAGCTGCGGGAACCAGAGAGCAAAAATGAGCGAAAATGAGAGCGACGGTGTGCGAGAGACAGAGGCCCGAGAGAGTGTCCCGCGAGTGTCATGTACATGATTCTCAAAATCGGATGGAAAATGCTTTCCGTCGTTTACTCTTGGGACATGAACTCCTGAGTCATGGATAATCATGTATATGACATGATCTTTGGCGCTCCCTAACGACATCAGGACATGAATTGAGTAATGCGCTTGATCTTCATGTCTTGAGTCCCCCCCCTCCTCCCCTTAGGTGAGATGAGACTTGAGTTCCTAAGCAAGATAAAACAAACATTGAGGAGAGAACTAAAAGCTCACGGGGCAAAAGCAAACACTGAAATCCCATTCAAGAATAAGTAGTCTCAATTTATCCCCCACCCACCCCCCACCATCAATACAAATTAGTCTTCACAGCTCTATTGGAGTCTTCACAACTCTTGAATTCCTTAATTCTATATTTAAAATGGCAGAGAACAGAATAATATGGACAAATTAATTTAATAAATTCCTCATGATGACTCAACTGAGATGTGTACCTTATGTTATTTGCTTGGTTTGCCTTTGCTTGATAGAATCGGCTTTATCCTGGGTTTATCTCAAATACTATGTATTATTTTTCACTTGCTATTATTGTGAAGTTGGGTCCAAGGCCTACCCCAAAATGATTATCCGTCTTAAGAAACTTCTTTTGAAACTAATAAACTCAACATATTTATTCTCACTAATCCATGTAGAACTATTTCTTAACACACATCCTCATGTGTAGGCCCTCTAGGCTCTTACATGTGGATAATTTGGGTGGAGTTTCACATACGAGTACCTGCTTTATTTCGTCTAGTGTGGTTGTGGTTGACGACATTATGGTGGTTCCGTCTATAAACCCTAACTTGAATTTTGCATTAAAAAAATCATCATGGCTCTATACCATGTCGAATAATTATCTCCATTGAGAGGCTTGGAAACAAGCACCATTCCTGGATGATCGGAATGGTGAATAAAATATGGATTGACAGCATCATGCTTACCTCCATTCGAAGCTTGATCGTTCCCCATGACGATGGAAAACTGTGATTAAAGGAAGGTGAGGAATAATATACCTTGAGCAGCGTTGGACAACAGAAAACTAGGGTCTGAGTTGACTCGATAGAAAAACTGGTGCAGCTCAACTCAATTAGTCTCGGCTCGGCTCAGACCGTTTTGGCTGGAACGTCTTCGCTCAGCTCATCTCAACTTGGCTCAGATCTTTTTGGTTAGGTGAACTACAATGAATAACTCGGCAAATTTTCCAAGAGAAGAACGCGAAGGGCATAGAGAAAAAATTAAAATCACTTAACCTCTTGATCGGATAAGGGAGTGAGATCGACAAAGATAGGGCAGAGCGCCTCCAGTTTCTCCTCCACCATCATCTACTACTCCTCCTTCCGAACCATTTTACGCCATTCCCAACGTCCTCATAACCCTCCCTCGACTTTATGTGACTGTGTCTTCAACCAAGAGACATCTCCCGACCATTTGTCATCTTTGTCATCATGTCCACAAAAAGGTACACGTAATCCCCTTATCAATTTTGTCTCTTATCATCATTACTCACCACAACATTACTCTTATATTGTTGTTGTCAATCAAGATATTGAGCCTACGTCATACACGGAAGCAGCTTCTCATTCCCATTAGCAAGAAGCAATGCAATCTGAATTAGCCGCTCTCTCACTTCTCTTCCTCCTCATAAGAAACTTATCGGTTGTCATTGGGTCTATAAAATCAAATGGCACTCGGATGGTACTATTAAGCATTTCAAAGCTCGTTTGGTTGCAAAAGAATTTTTTTTTACAGCTCTACTGATATATGCTGATGACATTCTTATTATGAGTAATGATGTCAATGCCATATTAGCTCTCAAGAAATTTTTGCATAGTCATTTTCGAATTAAAGATTGGGTGTTTTTGAGAAGATTATAAAATTCACCACACTAATGGGGTGTCTGCTTTCATTACTTTATAGGGGAGATATCCCAATTACAAAGATTTACAAGAGATTTGATTTGTTCAGATAAGTAATGATTTGACGTAATTAGCTATTATAATGGAGGGTCAAATTCATCTGTAAGGAAGGCCCTAAACAGGGCAATGATTCTTAATTGATTGAGAATCAATTCTATGATCCTTAATTGATTGAAAATCAATCTCTTAAGGCAGTATCTTCAACAGCCCCCCGCAAGCTAATCATTGGATTAGGACAGACGTGTAGCTTGGATCGAAAAAATTGAAATAGTGGTTGAGAGACGCTTTTGGTGAAGATATCTGCAACCTGTAGATGAGATGGCACATATTGAGTGCGAATCTTTCCAGCAACAACAAGTTCACGCAGAAAGTGGATGTCTAGCTCAACATGCTTGGCCCGCTTGTGGACAACAGGGTTGGAGCTCAAGAAAAGAACGCTTTTGTTATCGCATAAGAGAAGGGGCCGCTCAGAAATGGAAACTTTGAGATCTTTAAGAAGATGAGTGAGCCAGAGGAGTTCGGCAACTGTGAGAGCAAAAGCACGATATTCAGACTCACAGCTCGAACAAGAAACTGTAGGTTGCTTCTCGGCACTGCAGGAGACTAAGTTGTCACCAAGGTAAATAGAGTAACCCGAGGTAGAGCGATGAGTGTCCGAACAACGGGCCCAATCAGCATCAGAATAAGCAACTAAAGATCCAGGCGAAGTAGACGGATGGAAGGATAAACCATAATGGAGAGTGTCTTTGACATATCGAATAATGCTCTTGACAACAAGGAAGTGGTCAGCAATGGGAGAGTGTAGAAATTGACTCACTGAATTGACCGCATGAGCAATATCGGGCCGCGTGATAGTCAAGTATTGAAGAGCACCAACAAGGGAGCAATAAAGGGTAGGATCCGAGAAGGACTGTCCATCAGAGGATAGATGTTGAGAAACCACCATAGGAGTGTGCACATGCTTGCTGTCAAGTAAGTGGGCCCGAGAAAGGATGTCGCACGCATATTTCAGCTGACTAAGAAATAGGCCATCAGCGGTGGGTGTAGCTTCAAGACCAAGGAAGTAGTTGAGAGAACCCAAGTCTTTTGTAGCGAACTCAGAATGTAGCTTGTGGGCAAAGCTATCCAGAAGAGAGGGGTTGTTGCCCGTAATAATAATCTCATCGACATATAATAACAAATAAAGGATGTCAGAGTGCCGATGAAAGACGAAGAGCAAAGGGTCAACCCGACTATAGAGGAAGCCAAGATGTGTAAGAAAGGAGTTGAACCGCTGAAACCATGCTCGAGGGGCTTGCTTGAGGCCATAGAGAGCTTTCTGAAGCTTGCAAACATGATCAGGAAAGCGAGGATCAATATACTCAGACGGTTGTTCCATATAGACTTGTTCATTGAGATGGCCATTGAGGAAAACATTTTTGGCATCCAATTGATGAAGAGCCCATCGATTTGTAACAACAATAGAGAACACAACCCAAATAGTCGTAGCTTTGATGACAGGATTAAAGGTGTTGGTGTAGTCGAGATCTGGTACTTGAGTAAACCCCTTTGCGGCAAGACGAGCTTTGAACCCCTCAACAATCCCATTAGGCTGATATTTGGTACGAAAGACCCATTTGGAACCCACAATATTGGTGGCAGCAGGGCGAGGGACCAAAGTCCAAGTATGATTGTCTCGCAAAGCTCGATCTTCTTCATCCATAGCAACAAGCCAGGCCGGATTCTTGGCAGCAGATTTGAACCCTTTAGGCTTAGTGGATGTTAGAAGTGCAGATAGAAGACCAGCAGATCCGAAGAAAAAAATATCAGCCCAGTGACGAGGTTTAAAAATACCGGCCTTGGCGCGTATGACCATGGGATGAGATCCCAAGGGAATAGTAGCAACAGAATCAGCAGGAGGCAAGGCAGTGGACCCAGGGAGAGAACGATCGACAGGCGGTAGTGGCGGTCCTGTAAAAGGATTAGTTGCTTGCAAAAACTCATTCACAGGATCAGTACAAATATCACACGAATGGGAACCGGATTGAGTAATATGTGGGGAATGGGACGCTGGAAGAGGCATGCCAGAAGAAGATGAACTGGGTTCCAAAAAATTGGAGAACTGGAGGGAGGATAGGAGTTGAGCCTGGGAAGAAATTAAAGACGAAAAATGAGTTTCATCAAACTGTGCATGTCGAGTAATATATATCCTAGAGGTGGTAGGATCAAGACAACGAAAACCTTGTACGAGGAGCTATATCCCAGAAAAAGACAAGGAAGACTATGCGGAGAAAATTTATTTGCCATATAATCACGTAAATAGGGGTATACACGACAACCAAAAGGATGAAAATTAGCAAAATTTGGAAAAAGACCATATAGAAGTTCAAAAGGGGACTTACCTCCGAGAAGTGGTGTGGGCAAGCGGTTGATGATGTAGGCAGCAGTGCTAAAGGCGTCAACCCAGAAGCGAGGGGACATGTGAGAATGGAAGAGTAGAACCAAACCAGTTTCAGTTATATGTCTGTGTTTACGTTTGATGCGACCGTTTTGAGCAGGGGTATATGTACATGCGAGCTGATGATGAATTCTAGAGGTACGAAGGTGGTGCTGAAAACGATTACTAGTAAATTCGACACCACCATCGCTTTAAAAAAAAATTATACGAGCGAAATGTTGGTTTTCCACAAATTTTTGAAATTGAAGAAAAATATCGTAGAAGTCAGATTTCAATTTCAACGGATAAATCCAAGTAAACCGAGAATAATCATCAATAAAGAAAGCATAGTAGACAAACCCCAAATTGGATGTAATGGGTGAAGGACCCCATATATCGCAATGAATTAAATTTAAAACATGAGATGACTTTTTTTCATTGCAAAAATAAGGTAAACGATGACTTTTAGAAAGTTGGCAGGTATCGCATAATTTCGGAGATGGTAATAAAGAAGTAAGATGAAGCTTACTATTTTTATTCAAGAAAGAAAGTACTGAATGATGAACATGTCCTAAACGAGCATGCCATAAATCATATGAGGCATGCAAAGATTTATTTTGCAAAACGGAAAGAAATGCAGAATTGCCATGCTCTAGCACATACAAACCTCCATCACGTTTACCAGTTGCCACCACCTTTCACGTTTGGCTATTCTGAATAGTAAAAAGATCATTAGTAAACGTAACAGATAACGAAAAATCATGCGTTAATTTACTAATGGACAACAAATTTTTGGTAAGATGGGGAACAACCAAAACATTTAATAATTTAAGATTGGAAGATGGAGAAAAATAACACGTGTGAGTAATGGGGAGAGACGCATCATTCCCGATAATTACACATCCTTACCTGTGTAGGGGACAGATTGATCCAAAGAGGTGTGGGTCACAGTCATGTGGGCCGTTGACACACGACCCAATCCGAAGATTGATTTTCGAACATAGAACAGGCTGAATTAAACGATTAAGCAAAAAATGCTTCCTGGCTAGGGTCGTCGTTCCGAGAGTACCTCTGCTGACAACGATCAACGTAATGCCCTTCCTAGCGGCAGATCTGGCAGTGAGGTGGTCGGCGACGGTGGCTGGTGGTGGAACGACGTTGGCCGTGGCCAGAATTTTCACCCGTGCCCTGGCCATGGCCGTGATTGAAGATAGGGCTCTGCCCATGGCTGGAAGAACCACCGTGAGGATTTCCGAGGCCGCGATTCTGGCTAGAGAAGCCGAAACGTTGAGAGTGGTGTCGATTTGCTGTGAAGGCAGTCGGGGGTGTCGTCGTCGCCAAAGGCTCGAGAGATTTCCGAAAGATTTCAAAACTTTTGGCGCGGGACACCAGGTCGGAAAAACAGGGGCGGGGGTTCTGAGCCATTTGGGTGGAGGAGAAGTCGGAGAACTCCAGGTCGAGACCTCGGAGAAACCAATGAGCCTTGTCGGTGTCATCAACAGGACGACCGATGGCATGGAGTTGGTCGCACAGTGCTTTGAACGCAAGGGCATAGGTGCTAACCAGACGACTGCTGCGTTTCATCAACTAGAGGTCATTTTTCAGACGAATTTCACGAGCCTTCGATTGGTGGCTAAAGGAATTTTCTAAAGCAATCCACACCCCACAGGATGTGGTCAGGCCAACAGCTTTTGCCATGGCTTTTTTAGAAAGAGAAGACAACAGAAGGCTGAGGAGACGCTAGTCTGTCACTTTCCATGCCTGGAATTTGGGATTTGGAGTCTAAGAGAAGGGAGACTCAAACGGAGGTGGGGGCTCAAGGGTACCGTCAACATGAGCCAATAATCCTTGGCTGTCAAGAAGGGGAAGAAATTGACTTTTCCACAAAAGATAATTTGAGGAAGAGAATTTGATGGTGATCATATGAATCAAGGTGTTGAAGGGGAGGAGATTGGAAGAAGAATTTGAGGCCATGAGGATCACAGGATGTTAATCCAGATGAAGCTCTGATACCATGAGAAGATTATAAAATTCACCACACTAATGGGGTGCCTGTTTTCATTAATTTATAGGGGAGATATCCTAATTACAAAGATTTACAAGAGATTTGATTTGTACAGACAAGGAATGATTTGACGTAATTAGCTCCTATAATGGAAGGTCAAATTCATCTGTGAGGAAGGCCCTAAACAAGGCAATGATTCTTAATTGATTGAGAATCAATCTCTTAAGGCAGTATCTTCAACAATTTTGAAGTATTTTCTGGGCATCAAAGTTTCTTAGTCAAATACAGGTATTTCCATATCGCAATGAAATATACGTTGGAAATTTTAAAAGATGGTGGATTTTTGGGTGCTAAACCTATGAACTTTCCCATAGAGCAAAACATAAAACTTTTGGATTTAGGAAAATTGTTTAACAATCCATCTCAGTATAGGCAACTTGTTGGACGCCTAATTTATTTGACTATACCACGCAAACCACATATGGAAGTTGTCTTGCTTGTGTTGCCTTATTTAAAAGGCAATCTAGGACAAAGTTTGTTTTTCCCTTCTCATAGAGATTTATCTTTGCTAGCCTTTTTCTGATTCAAATTGGGTTGGTTGTCTAATATCTCATAGATCCACTACGGGTTATTGTATTTTTTTGGGGTCTTCTCTTATTTCCTAGTGGACAAAGAGGCAGAAAACTGTATCTCTCTCTTCAATAGAAGCCAAATATAGAGCAATGACAAGTATATGTTGTGAATTATCCTGATTACGGTCATTATTGATAGATTTGATAATATTACATCCAAAGCCAACATTGTTATATTGTGATAACACAATTGCCTTACACATAGTAGTTAATCCCCTTTTTCATGAAAGAACCAAACATATAGAGATGGACTGTCATTTTATTTGTGACAAAATACAAGATGGTTCGTTTGTAACCAAATATATTGTTTCAACAAATCAGTTTGCGAATGAGTTCACCAAGCCATTGGGAAAGGAAGGTTTTTCAACTATGATATGCAAGTTGAGAGATTTTGACATTCATTCTACAACTTGAGGGGGAGTATTGAGAAAATCACGGTTGAGATCAACGATAAGCTCAACTACTATAAATAGATTGTATAAAATCACAATTATAAATAGTAAAACTCTTGTATAAATTAACTATTCGTTCAATAGAAATCAACACCGAAAAATATTCTGATTTTATAATTATCACTGCCGGGTATTTATTATCAAAATCAAGAATGCATATGCCTTAGTTAAAATCCTTATCAATGACTGTAAATGAGCCTTCAACTCCAACAAGAACAGTGGTGTAGAATCTTCCAAGAGAAAAGCTACCTGGCAAGCATAAGCTAAACTGCCAGACTCTATTTTTAATGGATAAGAAGAATACTGCAATCATGGGAGCAACTTGTTTCAATGTAGCCAGCCAACATAATATGATAGTCACTGTTTTCAATATACTAATTGGGACTCCAGGAAGGAATTTTAAATTCAAGAAGGCTGAGTGCTGACCAAGAAAGGTTAGTTGGAAGCTTTGGGCTCAAGCAACGAATATCTAAGAAGAATATAAACTCCAACTGACTTCTCAGAAATAAACAGCTGCAACCAAAGCCGAGCTTGGGGAAGGGAGGAGTCTGAAACCTGTGAGAAAAGCGCCCGATTATGATATTTGAGTTTTGTGTATCATTCAGCTTTCTTGGTCACTGCGTTTAAGTGAAAACTCTCTCTCTCTCTCTTTCTCTCTCTTCATAAACTGAAGGTGTTATTGTTGTTCAGCATTTCCATTCGAGTAGTGCTTTCTCTGCATCTCTGAATAACCCATGGATGGAGAAGAAGCCAGTTCTTCTGTAGCCGTCAATGGCAGCATCACGAATACAAGTTTCAGTGATGATTTGCTGATAGAAATCTTTTCCCACTTGCCCACCAAATCTCTCTTCAGATTCAAGTGCGTGTCAAAAGCATGGTGCAGCCTCATATCCAATGACTCCAATCAAGCAGGACCTCTGTCGTGTCTCTCAGGTTTGTTCTATAAGAAGCGGACTCTAGATGAGAATGACTATCTCCAGAGGATGGAATACGGTTTTGCTTGTTTATCAACTGAAAAAGCTTGTGCCACCAGCCAGACCGACACCATATCAATTAGTCTCAGTTTCTTGCCATTATACCCTCATTTCAAAATCGTGGACGGCTGCAATGGCTTGCTGCTTTGCCTGACTGGAGAGACTAGAGGGGCTGTCTTCTATGTCTGTAACCCTCTGTTGAAGAGATGGGTTGCTCTGCCTAACCCTCGGACGACTGTCAGCCTACCAGATGCCAGACTTGTTTATGATCCAAAGGCCTCTGCCCACTTCAGGATCTTTCTCATTTCAAAATACTCACGCTCATTCATAGAACCTGCTATATAGCATATGAGATCTTCGATTCTGCGGCAGGCAAATGGGAGAATCACAATGCAGTTTTTCACCCTAAAGGGGCTAATTATTTAGACTTGATATCACCCCCTACTCTGTTCAACGAAGCTTTGCATTACTCATGCTACCCATTTCACATTCTGAGAGTGAATTTGAAGGGAGGGAGTTGTGATGTGATCGAACTGCCAAACAAGAAAATATCGACTGCAGGGACCATGCATGGATTTGATGGGCATCTTTACTATATTTGCTGCAAACGAGATTATCGTGCGAGGGTTGACAAGCTGCAGATATGGATGCTCAAGGACTGGCACACAGAAGAATGGATCGAAACGCATGAAATCTGCAACAAGGACTTGGGTGAGAAAATTCTTGAAGCCGGCGGCTCTTGCATTAGAAACTACACTCGACCTCTAGCTTTTGGGCCAGGTCTTGATGTTGCTTTCTTCACGGATCAGCGCAATATCTTTTCTTGCGAGCTTGAAACCATGAAAGTGGAGAAGATTTACATTTTGGGAGAAGGCGATGTTGGTACACACCCCAGCTTCAGTTTTCACCCGGCTCTCTACTCGCCATGCATGAACACGCTAGAGGAGGCTGGGCATCAGTTGTTCAGGGCATCCGATAGGAGATAAAAAGCCTTAGGGATGAGTCAATTATGTGACAAAATATTCAAGGTTGAGTATGGGTGGATGAATACAAAATGTTTTACAACTCAAATATTATCTGTACCTCCCGGTTACACCCAAAAGTTAAACATTAAAAGATATGTTCTACAACAATTGAATAATTGAATATAAATAGAAGATTGACATAACTCAAACACATTTAATTGAGACTCTTTCGTGACTCTTGTAAAACCCTACCATATTAATTATGTCTCTGTAAGACTTCTTGTTGTAAGAGTCATGTAAGACTCTTCTATATTTGCTCTTCGACACTCGCCTACAAGTTGAAGTTTACAACTTCTAACTTCAGCTTGCAATGAAAAGAATTATTGGTCTTCAATCTTCATTGGTTATTTTTTTTTCATAGATGTAAAATCTTCATCTTATGTTTTTCCTATTTCTTGAATATTTTGATCACAACAAAATTACCACAATATGTGGAATAACATACCTCTTATTGTACTTCTCCCCTTCAAGATAGGATAAAAAAGACATAGAGACCCAACTTGGACAAACATAATATGAGAGAAGAAAATCACTCCTAGTTGTATGACAAAACTTCATACACTAATCAAAATGGTTATAGTTTAAAATAGACTTCGCTCAATTTTAAAGGCGTAAGACGACCCAACTTTAAGGCACAACAAATAGACTAATTTTTCAAGGGTAGCACAAACACAAATCACCTTGTTGGTAAAGAATAATGACTCCATTTAAAATGGATGTTAAGCATACTCCTATATTTTTTAGGTAGTGGGTCTAAGAACTGCACTGAAATGATGAAAAACACAAGAAGATAAACTAAAAAAATACTAGAGAAAAACAAATTTAACCAGAAAGAGGTGACTATGCAATACTCATACTTCCAAACGAATCTAGAATATGACCTTTAAAAAAAAACTAGGGGAGACTATAACAGTAGAATTTAATAAATTTGACCAAATATAACTTTTTTTTTGGGGGGGGGGGGGACCACAATTTTTGGAGTTAACGATGCGGAAGATACAGAACTCTTTGAGTTAATTTTAATCAAAACTCTCTTATAAGAAGAGAAGTTTGGATAGAAAACTAGAATTTCTAGGAGAAAAGGAAACTCGATTTACGCTAATGTAAGGAGAGATAATAGGAGATATCTCACAATATAGATCAGAAACACAAACCGTTTGTTGCTTAAGAAACTAGACTTAGAGATTTAATTTGATACCTAATTTGATATACAAAGTTTCTTTATTGAATTTGTTATGACCTCTTTATTTTTTTTTATTTTGTAGCTAGAAGGTTACCAACTCTAATGTGAATATCTCCTTGTATAGATATCAGATTGATATGAAATTTTCTCCTTATGAAATTAGAATTTTATACCTTTCATTAAAGTATAATATTGATTCATAAAATACACTTAGTTTTAGAGAAAAATCTGATATATTTCGGACTTTGTAATTTGGCTGAATTAAGTACTCTCTCTTCTTTGACCAACATGACCATTGACTCTTTCGATATTGATATCTCCCTCTAGAAAAGCTCAAATTGAGAATTGGTTTGATAGGTAAGCAAATAAATTTACAAATCTATCTTTTGACATATAATTCTCCATATAAAGTCTCGTTCTTGATGGCATAAAATGCTTCGAAAGTTGAAGCATTCTATTGTTGCGTGAACCTCACTTGCAATATGATATTTTTCGCTTCAAATATTGATTTCTCTTTTTAGAAAACTTTGATTTCCAAAAAAAATTGAATTAAAAGTAGAGTCGAAAATCTTTTTGTCAATGTATGAAAATTTCAGTATAGAGGTGTGAACGCCAAGAAAACAATGGGTACTGGGACAAGAAAGAAAGAAAAAAGATATAATACGAACCTAAACTACTAGAGATGATATATCATAAAAGGATCATATTATCTTTGTGTGTTGACCAAGTCAACTCACAAAACCCGCTCTAATATCATGTTGAAGTTTTGGAAAAATAAAAAACTTCATTGACTTGATGTAATTTGAGTACAATAAACTTCTATTTATAATAAAGGAAACAAGTAGAGTCCAATTACAATTAAACTATCCTTGTTCTAATTACGCCACATTAAAAGATAAGTCATAGAATAACTAAACAACTAAACATAAATAGAAGACTAATATAGCTAAAACACTTTTAATTGTGACTATTCTGTGAGGCCTCCTCCTATGATACTCCTGTAAGACTCCACCATATTAATTTTGGCTTTGTAAGATGTTAGGGACACCATAGCAGGACGAATCGTCCAAAGGCGACGCGGACGAGTAGGCACAGGAAGCTCAGTAGGATCAGCAACACATGAGCAGCAACAATAATTCGGAAGTATGTTTTGATTCAGCACGTGAACAACAACAGTAATTTAGTGTTTAGTGTTAGCGTGCAGCAGTAATTCAGAATGTGTTTTGATTCAGCATGTGAGCATGTATGTCACTTAAGTGCTAGCATGCAACAACAACATGTATGTATTTTATTTCCTAAGTTTAGTTTGTAAGCCAATGAATGGCAGTGTTGTAAAAAGATGTAAAAAATAGACTCTTGGCCAAATCGTGAATGGCTTAAGAGGAGTTCAAAAAAGGAAAACGGGAAGACATATTCTATCAAATTGCAGGGTCGGTGTTCTCCTCCTCCAAGGAACCCAGGTTTCGGAATCCCTTAGAGCCGAGTTATGCCTTGATTCTCTTTTACGCTCACTCTCTATTCTCGCCTTCATCCAGTAACCTTCACGCTCCTCTCTGTTCTCGTATTCACTCAGTAACAAACATCATAGGTCGACCAGAGGCATCACGTTCCCACAAAGCTGAACCAGAGTTGATCGAAGACCTCCCCTTCAGAAGGGTTACACGGTCCATGGTCAGAGCACCTAACACACTGGTATCAGAGCAGATGATTTTGGGGGAGAGTTCAAACCAGGAAGAGATGTTCAGAAGACTCATGGAAGAAACAGTGGGTCGCTTAGCAACCCTCATGGACAGTCGAATAGCTCAACAAGTCACTTAGCAAGTTGAAGACATTGCAACTCGAGTCTGTGATAGACTCTCAGCAGGCCGCACACCCACTCCGAGAGAAGGGGACAAAGAACCTCTGAACGGGGGACGTCCAAACACTGGCTAGAGCAATGACATCGTCCCAAGGTACACCAAACAGGTTTTCCAGTTTTTAATGGGACAGACGACCCTTTATTGTGGTTATATCGTTGTGAATTTTTTTTTTTCCAATCAACGAACGGCTCAACAAGACAAGGTTGGGTTGGCTGCATTCCATATGCTCGATGAAGCGCAAATGTGGGGACATCAACTTGAATTGGAACATCCAGACATAGAGTGGGAAAAATTTAAGGAATTGTGCACCATATGGTTTGGACCGCCGACTCATAACAATTCATTGGGCGATTTAGTCCTGTTACGCCAAACCGGTAGTGTAGCCCAATACCAACAACAATTCCAAGAGAAATTGGCACGAGCTAGCAAGGTGGTATAGGTAGACCAGCACGTCAGCTTATTCACAGCCGGCCTCATTGAGTCCCTTCGTCTGGAAGTCGAACTCCTTGGGCCCACATATCTGTGTCGAGCAATGAATTTGGCACGCACATTGGAAGCCAAACAGAAATTTCAGAACAGACGGTCAGTCTGGCCAAGGGCAAAGACTAGTTCGACAGTACCTAGCAAAACACAACCATGGAGAACTAATGTTGAGCAGCCATGGAGAACCAATGGTGCTCCCCAGCCCCCTCAGGGTGCTACGGCCCTTACGTCTACAACCCCCTAAATCTGCTCTAGTCACTCCAACCTTTATCCGCAAATTAAACCGGTCTGAAATGGAAGCACGAAGGGCGAAAAAGTTGTGTTATAACCGAGATGAGCAGTATACATTTGGGCACTAGTGCCTGAAATTATTCTGGTTAGAACTCGACATTGAAGAAGAAGAAGAACACTTTGAACTGGAACAACCAAAGGTCGAAGAGCCCACCATTTCCTTGCACGCCATCATTGGGCTTCAGCCACACCAACAATGCAAGTTTCTGCCTTAGTCAATCAGCAACCCCTCCTCAGTTTGGTGGACTCGGGCAGCACTCATAATTTTTTGAGTTTCACCACGGCCAAGTCTTTACAGCTCCCAATTCAACCATGACCAGTACCTTCTGTATCTGTTGCAAATGGGGAACAAGTCCCAACTATGGGGTCAGCAAGATCATGTTTGTGATTGACGATCAACACTTCTTCGCAGAATTTTTTATACCCCCCTTGACAGGGTTCGACATGGTCTTGGGACTTAAGTGGCTTCAAACTTTGGGGCCCATTTTGTGGGACTTTGCAGCCTTGACGATGAGCTTCACTGTTGACCACCAAAAGGTCACCTTCCAAGGCCATACATGTGAAGGGCCAGTCCAATTACATGGGCTGCAGCAACATCCAACAACTGACAACAAGTTCGACAGTTTGCTTGAGTACTTCAAGGACCTCTTTCAGGAACCAGTTTCTCTACCCCCACTACGTCATTGTGACTATAGGATCAGTTTGAAGGCTGGATGGTTGAGCCAATTAATGGGCTTTGATTTTCAAGTGGAACATAAA
Source organism: Aristolochia californica (assembly GCF_029961685.1). Taxonomy (NCBI): domain Eukaryota; kingdom Viridiplantae; phylum Streptophyta; class Magnoliopsida; order Piperales; family Aristolochiaceae; genus Aristolochia; species Aristolochia californica. Next base: position 27,112,021 of record NW_027181815.1, on the reverse strand, counting down.
GCGGGTACTTTGAACAAAGCCTCTGATGCACTCTCTCAGCGCACGGAAGAATAGCTGAAGTTGGCTGCTATCAGTCACCCCACTCCGCTTTTACTCGATTCCATCCGGGAGGCTACCCAGCACCAACCAGATTTACAGACGTTGTTCCATCAGATTGCTGCGGGCACCAAATCAGCACAATAGGCGGTTCAAGACCACCTTATTCTCTATAAACAGCGTATATACTTGCCCTCCACTTCTCCATTGATTGTTGTTGTCGTCTCATCTTATCATGACAACACACACGAGGGACTGAAGAATCTACTTCAGCGCCTTCGGGATGATTTTTATTGGCCAGGGATGAAATCCACCATTGCACAAAATGCGGCTCATTGCTTGGTGTGTCAAAGGAACCAAGCTCAGCATTTGCATCCAGCCAGCGCCTTGCACCCGCTCCATCTTCCCACTCAGGTATGGGCAGACCTTTCCATGGATTTTATTGAAATGCTTCCAAAAGCTTCAGGCAAATCAATTCTATGGGTGGTGGTAGCCCTTCTCACTTGCGACAAATTTTGAAAGCTACTGCACACCACCTCCGGCCCACTCATGCCCGCATGCAACACTATTATGATCAGGGACACCGTGGTGTGCAGTACAATCCGGATGCCTTAGTATGGCTCCGCCTCCATTCTTACTGCCAGAATTTCATTTCAGAGGCCAAAGTCCATCATGTTTTTCACGTCTCCTTACTCAAGCCACTCAAGGGCCCCGCCCCTCCATCTATTCCAGCACTACCGCCAATTGCAGGTCATCTAGATGTTTTCCAGCACTCTTACCCTAACTTTGAGCTTGAGGACAAACTCTTTCTTCCGCAGGGGAGTGATGTTAGGGATACCATAGCAGGACGAGTCGTCCAAAGGCGACGCGGGCGAGTCGACACAGGAAGCTCAGCAGGATCAGCAACACGTGAGCAGCAACAACAATTCGGAAGTATGTTTTGATTCAGCACGTGAATAGCAGCAGTAATTCAATGTTCAGTGTTAGCGTGCAACAATAATTCAGAAGGTGTTTTGATTCAGCACATGAGCATGTATGTCACTTAAGTGCTAGTGTGTAGCAGCAACATGTATGTATTTTATTTCCTAAGTTTAGCTTGTAAGCCAATGAATGACAGCGTTATAAAAAGATGTAAAAAACAGACTCTTGGCCAAATCGTGAATGGCTTAAGAGGAGTTCAGAAAAGGAAAAAGGGAAGACAGATTTTATCAAATTGTAGGGTCGGTGTTCTCCTCCTCCAAGGAACCCAGGTTTCGGACTCCGTTAGAGCCGAGTTATCCCTTGATTCTCTTTCACGCTCACTCTCTGTTCTCGCCTTCATCCAGTAACCTTCATGCTCCTCTCTGTTCTCGTATTCACTCAGTAACAGACATCATAGGTCGACCAGGGGCATCACGTTCCCACAGAGCTGAACCAGAGCTGCTCGAAGACCTCTCCTCCAGAAGGGTTACACGGTCCATGGTCAGAGCACCTAACATAAGACTTATTGCTAAGAGAGTCATTTAAGACACTTCCATATTTGTTCTTTAACAAAAGTAATTTCCACAACCAAACCCCTTCAACTCCATGTGGATTTGTATGGTAACATTGGAGTTGCCAACATTGAAAATATTTTATTTTTGTGATACTTGATGATTATACTATATACGCCTAGACTTTGTTTCTATCATGTAAGAGTGATGCTTGTGAAGAATTTGTAGAATGGGTCACTCAAGTTGAAAATAAAGAGTGACATAATATCATTAGAATTAGGAATGACATACGTGATGAGTTTCTAGGAGAATTTGAAAAATTCTTCAATGAGAAAACATTCAAGCATGAATTTTCAGCATCTAAGACTACAAAAAAAAAAAAAAGTGGCTAAAAGGAAAAATAGGGCTCTTCAAGAGATGAGTCAACCATGCTAAATGAGTTTAATCACCCAAATACTTTTAGGCTAAGGCAATTATCCCTAGCACCTGTATTGTTAATAGAATGTTCTTGAGGCCCTCTTTAAGAAAACTCCTTATGACTTTTGAAGGGTAGAGAACTCAAAATCAAGTATTTTAGAGTGTTTAAATGTAGGTGTTACATTCTAGACATAAAAGATCACTTGGACAAACTAGACTCCAAATCCGTTGAAGGAATTTTCATGGGCTACTCAACAAAGAGTACTCAATAGGGTACTCAATAGAAGAACTCAAACCACAAATAAGTCATCCATGTAAAAAGTAATCCTAGAAAACCATGTCTCATTCTAGACTATAGTGATGATGAAGATGGTCCATGAAGTTCAAGAAAAACAAGTTTAGAAAAGGGTGAAGAAGTTGAAGAATATCCCCATGATCAAGGGTCAATTACGTTAAGAAATGGATCAGGCATTTATTTTTGAGTTGGAACCAAAGACATCAAAGAAGCTCTTAAGAATGTCTACTAAATAGAATCAATCTAGGAAGAGATAACCCAATTCATTAGGAGCAAGGTGTGGGACTTAGTTCCCCTACTAGAAGGTCATAATATCACAGGCACCAAGTTGGTGCTTATGATCAAGCTAGATGAAGCCGATAAGGTAGTTAGAAACAAGACTATATGACTTGCCCGCGGATGCTTTTAGAAAGAAAATATTAACTATAATGTAACATTTGCTCCTATGGCTAGATAAGAACCCATTAGGATCCTACTAGCCTTTGCATGCTGCAAGGATTTCACTCTCTACCAAATGGATGTGAAATCAGCCTTTTTGGATGTGTTGGTAGAGAAGAAAGTTCATGTAGCACAATCCTCTAGCTTAGAGAAGGTCACAAAGTCAAACTATGTATTGAAACTCAAAAAACCCTTGTGTGGACTAAAGCAAACACCTAGAACATGCTATGATAGGGTCAGCCAATTTTTTGATTGACCATGAATTCTCTAGAGGAAAGCGGACACCGATATGTTCATTAAAAATAGGGGATCTCACATCTTTGTAGTCCAAATTTATGTTGATGACATTGTATTTGGATCTACAAATGAATCACTTCGAAAAGAATTTTGGTAGCTAATGCAAAGTGAGCATGATGTGACAATATCAATTAACTAACATGAGTCATACTCCAAGCTAAGTCTTTGATGTTAATGCACCAACTTGAGAGAGAGTTAAGGAATGAGTAAGAATCATCTCAATTTTTTATTATCTTTTATCAGCCCTAAGAAGACAAGCATACTTTTATCATTGTAATTCATTTTGGCTATAAATAAAGAAGAAGGGAGAGCTCATCTTCGTTCACTCTCCTCAAGTTTCCTCTCAACTTTCATCCTCTCTCTTACATCCTAAACTACTCTTCTTCTTTGTTTATTCTTCTTCTCTCCTTCCACTTTCTCTTCTTCTCCTTCTCTCACTTGATTACTTTAGAAGCTTAATAGATTAAGGTCCTAGAATTTAATAGTCATCATCAAAATTTGGTGAAATAAGAATCTTAAGACCCAACAAATAAGATGATTTGATTCCTTCAAACTATTTGTAGATATATCAAATTTGTCGTGTTTTGATCCTTCTAAGTTTGTACTATCCACTTTCTTGTAGGCATGAACACATGCATGTTGCAGTTTATTTCCCTTTAGCTCTAGTGTGAAATCTTGATTTCAAATCTTACCATAGTTTGAGACAGAGGTGTAGTGAAACAAACATTTGAAGAAAAGAAAATTCTTGGAGGTTATGAAAAGAAATCAGATTACACTTAGAGAAGTAAATGGAGTGTAAACATATCTTTTCTGTGTTCAATTTTGTTGAATTTATGGAAAAAAGAAAAACTTCATTGACTTAATGTAATCAGAGTACATGAACCCTTATTTATAATAGAGGAAAGTAATAGAGTCCAATTACAATTAAATTACCCTTATCCCAATTACACCCAAACTCTAACATTTAAAGATAAGTCCTACCATAATTAAATAACTCAACATCAATAAAAGACTAACATAACTAAAACACCTTTAAAATGAAATCTTTTGTGAGATCTCCTTCCATAATAATTGTGGCTCTGTAAGACTTCTTATTGTGAGAGTCATGGAAGACTCTTCCATATTTGCTCTTCAACACTTCCCCTCAAGATAGAGTTTATAACTTCAGCTTGCAATGAAAAGGATTCTTGGTTTTTAATTTTCTTTTACAGAAAAAAATTCTTGACAAATACAATTCTTCATAGATGCAAAAACTTTGTCTTTTGTGCTCCCCCTTTCTTGAATATTTTGGTCACATAAAACTTACCACAACATATGGAATAAAATACATTTTTCTTGTACTTCTTCTTCTACTTCTCCCCCTCAAACTGGGAGGTAATGGTAGTGATCTCAACTTGAACCAAATAACATAGATGTAGTAATAAGTTCTTCCATCACGGTGTCCCAACCTGGGCACCGACTCTCAAAGGTAGAAATGGGTGATAAGTGGGTAATGTCTGTCATTCACAAAACAATGATAAAAGACCCACGAATTCATATAAAAAGTCTCAATGGACTTAAAATACCAATATATATATATATATATATATATATATATATGTATGTATGTATATATATATATATATATATATGTATGTATGTATATATATATATATATGTATATATATATATACATACATACATATATACATATACATACATATATATACATATATATATATATACATACATACATATATATATATATATATATATATATATATATGTATGTATATAAAGGTAAACCAACCGAAGCAACACACAAGAGGTTGGTCCAAAGGGGTATGTGAGAGTCAAATAAAGGATGGTAGGAGAAAGGTTGTCAAATAACCAATGGGTAATGGGTAAAGAGGAAGATAAGATGTTGATGCCACCATGTGCTTTATTTTTCTAAGAAAGGTTCGTTGGGTGAACTCAGGTGGGTCCAATCTGAGACTCGGGTAGAACTAGTGTTGGTTTAATTTTTCCTTACTTAGGAAAAATTAAATCGGTAATAGCTTCTTCTTCCCCGCAACAACAAGTCATCTTCCTCACGGCGTTGAACAGAGCGTCCGACTACCTCCCTGCAACGCTGGCTCCTGAACAACGCGGGATAGAAAAAAAAATACTCGACAGAACATGGAGGAAGACGACCTGGAAAGTTTCCCATAATAAGAAACAACACCGACAATCAAGCAGGAAACCAGAGATGCGCAACGGAGGAGTTTCCAAAAAATCATTGGTGGAGATATCTTCCAACAATTATGCGAGCCAGAGAAGGAAATTCCGAATTCAGTAGAGTTGTCGTCCTCCCTAAGCGGAAACAATCTGGCGCAACGCTAGAAAATTAGTAGTGTCGACAACTGGATAAACAATAGCAGAGACAATAACACAGAGGAGATTAATCTATAACTAGCCAGATCGACAACATAGATAGGTAATAGAAATATTCAGATACGAGTTTCCGAGAAGCCAGTGGTTCGAGATTATCTCTCCGTGATAACAATAGTAACTTTCAAGAAATCAAAGAGTTGACAGCTAAAATAGGCTATTAACCAGCAGAGAGGCAACGATGGACTTCCAGCAGAAAATATTCACGCCAGGGTAGGAAATGAAACCAACAACTGTATGATTGGTAATGGCAGCGAGCAGAGTAATTTCGGGTAGCAACAGAATTCTGATACAGGCAGTAGGATAATAGCTAGACATCAGCGAATGCCATGTAGAGTGCGACCGCGAAAATCTTGCTGACCATCTCAGTCTTTGGGTTGATTTGGATTTTGATGGATGGTGCCATTGAGAAGAAGAAGTTGATTCTCATAATAAAACTCCGTCAATATATAATATGTAATATTAAAATATCAGTATAGAGGTGAAAACATAAAGCAAACAACGGGTATAGGGACTAAAAAAAGGAAGAAACAAAAAAAAAAAATATAGATGCGAACCTAAGCTGCTAGAGATCATAAATCAGAATAGGATCACATTATCTCTGTGAGTTAACCGAGTCAACTCACAGAACTTGCTCTAATACCATGTTAAATTTATGGAAAAGATAAAATTTCATTGACTTATTGTAATCAGAGTACATGAACCCCTATTTATAATAGAGGAAAGTAGTAGAGTCCAATTACAATTAAACTACCCTTGTCCCAATTACACCCAAACTCTAACACTTTAAAATAAGTCCTACCGTAATTAAATAATTCAATATAAATAGAAAACTAACATAACTAAAGCACATTTAAACTGCAAATTTTCTGTGAGACCTCCTTCCATAATAATTGTGGTTCTGTAAGACTTCTTATTGTGAGAGTCATGTAAGACTCTTACATATTTGCTCTTCAACAAATTTGTTTTCTTTTCCAACAATTTTTATGTGCAATAGTTTCTGGAGTAAACCTAAATTTTGTTGTTACTACAAACCTGAGACTTCTGTTTGACTGGGAAATGTAACAGTTGTATGAACCAGGAAGAATCTGTTCAAAATACCAAAGTATCAATGGGAAGAAACAAACACTAACTAATAAACAGTGTTGTGTCAAATAGATACCTTCAATGGCTACATCAAAATTTTCAAATAGTAACATGCCAGCTACCTTAAATTTCTTTACTCGATTGATATTTCACCGAATAAAGATACAAAAGATAACGGTGGTTGAAATATTTGGATAATCCACATAAGATTCTTGGAATCCCTAACATGCAATCCCTTGGAATTCGATTTTTTTTTTTTTTGGTAACTCCTTGTCTACGTTTTACCAGGGGATCTTTCATAGACCAACCCAATATCAGGGGTGAGGCAATTGAAAAACCAACTTCCCTAAGTGAACTATATGAGCTGCTCTCTGCTTCTCATTCTTTGTCAACATCCTCAATTTCTTCATTCTCGGGCATACCTCGAAGGTAAAGAACATTGTTGCATCTGCAGCCAAATTCAGAGCATATTGGATACAAAATATAAAGAACATAGAGAGTTCCAACTCATGAAAGCAAATTTCCTGGCCTTAACAATCTCCACCTTACAAATGGTAGATAACTAAGATGACATTGACTAGCCTGCAACTATCCAACATTATAAAAAATATGTTCATAAACGACTTTTTAAAAAAAAAAACGATGAATTCTTGAAGGACCAAAAGGACGAAAGCAGCAAACAAGGCTGACGGAGGGGAGAGCATGACAATGAGAGATTAATGACATACCCCATTCTTAGCTAATTTGTCGATGAACCATCGGCACTATTGTTTATATAAGAGCTGCTACAAACAAAAGGTAGCAGCAAAATTACATATCTCACAAAAAAAACTTACCTGTGCCTCCAAGAAAACTTACCTTGTTCCTCAACACTTATAACTCCCATAACTTGATAAATACAACTCAAAATAACCTGAAAATTGAACTTTATACTTGTAATAAAGTAACCGTGATACTTTCACATGAATTTTGACATTCCCCCTCAAGTTTGCGTATATATCAAGAGCCTAGCTTGTTACAAATTGTCCCAAATATATTACCAAGCTGATCAACAAACTTGAAAAAAGGATGAAAAATAGAAGAATAGAAGGAAGAAGAATAAAAAGGGAAAAGAGAATAGAGAAGTATGAGATTAGGTCTGAAATTTTGACTCCCTCTGCTTTTTATTGATAACTCAAATCACTTGAGTACAAACAACATACTTGCCTCTAATCGCTTTAAACACCATAACTTCCTAATTACATATCAAAATGACAAGTAATTTGAAACATAGACATATAACTAATATCCAATCTAACAACACAACTACAGATTAATACAATATAGATAAAATGACCACAATGTTCTTACTTGATATTTTAACATTCCCCCTTAAACTGGAGCATAAATGTCAAGAAACCCCACTTGTTAGAAAACATATCGAACTCATGTTTACCCAATGCTTTGGTAAAGATATTACCAAGTTGGTCCCATGATCGAGCATATGGAGTAAGACTGCATCTCTAATAAAGTGGCAATCAATTTATATATATTTAATTCGTTCATAAAACACTAGATTAATTACAAGAAAAATAGTTGTCTAGTCATCACAATACATAGTAATGAATTTTGCAATATGTAGATTCAACTCCTGGTGAACATATTTGACCCACATCAACTCACATAAGCCATTGCTCTGTACTCGGCTTATGCACTTGAGTGAGCTACTACATTTTTCTTTTTGCTTTTTGCTCTTCCAACTGACCAAATTTTCACCTAAAAATACACAACACCTAATAGTAGACTTTCTATCCTGGTTTGACCCTACATAATCTGCATCTGAAAAAGGCCTCTATCTACAAATGATGATGAGGCTCAAACAATAACGTTTTTCCAGGTGATCCTTTTAAATACTTTAAAATCCTTTATGCAGCTTCCAAATGTACTTTAAGCTGACAATCCATTAACTAACTCACCACATGCACAACAAATGATATATCGGGACGTGTGACAGTAGCATAAATTAGTTTACCAACCAATCTCTGCTACACTATTTTATCTCTAAGTTCATCATTGTCCCCTTTATAAAAATCATTTCCAACTTCCATTGGAGTCTCAACAAGCTTAACTCTGAGTAACTCATACTCCTATAAGATATCAATAACATATTTCTTTTGGGTTAAAACAACTTCAGCCTTACCACGAGCAACTTCTATCCCAGGGAAATATATCTAGGCAAATCCATATCTTTGGTTTGAAAAGGTTTAGCCAAATGTTTTTTACCTCTTTTCTTTATTGTCATTTTTTAACACAATAATATCATCTACATAGACAAGCAACACAACTCTAGATGGTCTTTTTCATAACAAATAAAGAGTGATCAAAATGACTTCTAGAAAAGCCAAAAGACATAACTACCCTACTAAATTTATCAAACCACACTCGAGGCCTTTGTTGAATCCTTAGAGTGCCTTCTTCAACCTGCATACTTTCCCAGTCTTCCTTTGAGCAACATACCCAAGAGATTCCTCCATATATACTTCCTCTTTTAGATGACCATACAGGAAGAATTTTTAATATCTAGCTTAAACGACCATCTTTTAGTAACAGCCACTAATACAAGGATCCGCACGGAAATTTCAAGCACAACTATATGATAAGGCTAGGCATTCTCTTTTGCTACTAGTCTTGCTTTATATCTGTATTTCTTTGCATCATATTAGATAAATTAATTTGTATAAAAAATTAAATTATTTTCACCTTTCATAATCGAAGCATCCACCATGGAAATAACAAATTTTACGGGTTATACTTGTAGTTGATTGCAATTTGGCACTTTGACATGGAAAGGTTAGTTATCAACTTCTCTCTTTCATGGAAGAGAAAAGTTGAAAATTGAAATAATTGACTACTATGCTATCAAATATTAGTTCCTTCATGACCTTGGTTCAGGCTAAAGACTTTCTTGATGTCATTGATGCTGTAAATAGCAAACTTTCCTTAACAAATCATATCTGAAGTCCATGAATTTTGTTCCAGGGGTTAATGCAGACAAAATGATGTCTTAGTAAATTTCATTTTCCCCTGTTAGTGCTACTCTCAGTGGCAGAAAAAAAAAAAAAAACTGGGTTAATACAGATACAATAATGTCTTAGTAAATCTCATTTTTCCCTGTTAGTACTTCATCAAAAACATCAAATTTAGGTCGTGACAACTACAAAGTTGGTTTGGATTCATCTGTTAGTTTGTTTTATACTTGGTTGCTCTGGTTGTTTGTGATAATCTCAGTGCCTAGACTCTAACAAAATTCATATTGATTATTCTTTCTTCATAGAGAAAGTTGATATTGGTGTCTTACAAACTCAAGCCATTATCTAGAACATTTGCTCAGGAACACTTAAAAATTAAATCATAGAAAAGATCACACCGCTTAAGGCAGTCTGATTCCATTCTTCATTGATTTCCCCAAGTTAAATACGAAAATCATACACATTCTACCAAATTTGATTAAATAAAATGAGTGGTCGGTTTTCGTATCTTTTCCTCTTTCAATAAATTAGATCTTGTCAAGTATAGTTTACATTTTCCAGCTAATAATCTCTATCTGCCATCTCAGTAAGAACCGAAACTAACTCTGCTATCCCACAGCCTGGGGAGGCATTTCCATTCCATTCAAATCTGGATCTCCGCTTGGTTTCTAGATGGCTCCTCATTAGAAACCCAGTATATAACACCAACAGTCCTGCCTACTGGTCGTGGAGTTGGACTTCAAAACTAGGTAAAATCGCAGATGAGCTATTGTGCTCCCTCGAATTCTCTCCGTATGATCTCAAGTACAAGCTCGTTCCATGTATCAACAGGACCAGGCATGCACCAATGTAAGCAATCCTGTGGCGGAGGCTCACCATTTGGGCCCCTCTGTGTCTTCTTGTTTGGATCGGGGTTCCGATAGGGTCCGGGATGGCCATCATGACGGAAGCCAAAGGCTTCTGTAATGTCCATTAGCCTCAACTTCGACTTATTGGTGGCTTTTCCAACTGCATTCTCAAAACCCATAACCTGTTTTGCATGCATTATGTCAGTGAACTCATTCTTGACCAGTTCTCCTTCACCTGCTGGTTGAACCTTCCCCGTGCAGGACCCACCTGTGTTCCAGGCACCACCCTCGTAATGGTCAGGGGAGAAGGAACGGACAATGGTGAGACCTGTATAATTTGGGTGAGTAGCCATGGCTGTGAGAATGGTTTCCACTGATATACCAAAGGCTTCAATATTATTAACTTTCTTTTGGCGGGTTTTATCAGGCCACCACAGCTGCCCACCTACAATCTCGTTCTCCAGAATATAGACTGATTGTTTGGCAAACCAATGGCCAGAAGAGAGAACCACCACATCGAATCTTGGAATGAACTCCATGAAGCCTTCATCTGGAGCATCAAGGTGGAGCTTGGTAACTCCTTGGGGAGCCCACTGAAATGCTTCATCCGTTTGGTGAACTAGCCATGACGACCATATTCGAACAATGCTCACAGAAGTTGATTTGAAGTACCAGCGCTGCATTCTGCGGTTGCCCCGGTTTTTTGGTGCTTCCACCTAAAAGATCGAGTACATGATTACATCAGCTTTCAAACTGAAAAAGTCGAGTCCTTATTAACACCATTCACACTACTGAAGAACCACCAATAAAAAATAAAAAAAATAAAAAATAAAAACAAGCAGACAACATGAAAAATGAAGAATTGAGGAAACTTGCCTGCCATAAAATACAGATCAAGGATTCCATCTGATTGCGTGCAACAGAATCACCAATAAATGCAAGAGTTTTTCCTCTCATCAGTTCCAAGAACTTCCTTGCATCAAATCGTGGAAGATCACACTGAGCAGGTCTCCATCTCCAGTTCTCATAGTCTTTATCCGGTCTCCCATTGCCTTGGCAATTCTGCATTTGTGTTAGAACTGGACAGGAGTTGTTTGTGTACAGGGGCCCAACTTGATCATAGAACCATTTTCCATGAAAAAGATCACAGCTCTCCACTGACAAGAGAAGATATGGAGTAACATCAGATATCTAGGAAAAATATTTAACTAATTCAGATAAAAAAGTAAAGCCTAATGTTGGACAAGTAAGAGAGCAAAATCATCTCTCGAGAATCATAATTGTTGGAAGATATGGTGGACTGCAATTTTATATGAGAAGATCATATACACCATTTGCAGCAAGCTAGGCATTCATTATGTTGTTTCACCCCCAGATTGAGGGGGAGTGTTGGAAGTGGGCCCAATCCCACACAACCAAGGAAGGCCCACACATCCAAGAAGTGTGGAAGATGGACTCAAGGCCCATAGGTCTACACAGTGATGATAGGATGGTAAATAAAGAGTCATCTCTTAGAGATGGCGTTAATATATTTAGTTTAAGTTCCAAGGGTATTATTGTAATATTGTAATTTTATCAATTTATAAATTGAGCTTTAGGAGAAGATTTAGGATATAGTCCATAACCTCTTCGTCCTCCTGTTTTCTTCCAATTGGTGTCTCTCTCTTTTTCTCCATGAGCTAAAGCCATGGAGTCCTGAAAATCAACACGATATTAGAGCAAGTACTCATATGTGAGCCTCCACCCAAATTATCCACATGTAAGAGCCTAAAGGGCCTACACTTGAGGAAGAGTGTTAAAGAATAGTCCCACATGGATTAGTGAGAAAAAACATGTTAAGTTTATTAGTTGGGAAAAAAGTTTTATAACTAATCATTTTGGGATAGGTTTTGACCCAACTTCACAATAATTAACTTCATAACTCCACAAGAAGTGGATACATAAGGTTCAGGATACTAAGAATCAGCAAAGAAAATGTCCTTCACATACCATATGAAACATTGTCATGATGTGGCATCTACACATAAAATGGTGATCCATCTTTTTCTTTATAAAGATTTTTTTTTTGTCATCCTTTTGCAGGGGCCATGCTAATCTTCTCTATATCGTTCCAATTTTATCGGATGTCTCCAAAGAGACATCAATAAACGTATCTAGCTGAAGTTAACAGGGTAAATGTTGTGTAACTTTTTCCTGCATTTGTTTAGGAGGACATGATAATGTCACACTTATCCAACACTTGGGTCTAAAGTCAAAGTAATCAGGAGTCAGGACAGTGTAAATGAATATTAGCTAATTACTGGTGCTATTTATTCCTCAACCCCAGTTTTCGTAGATCAACTGCTTATTTGCATGAGGCACCATTTGCTTGTTGTGAATAGAGGGACTACAGTCATACAGGAGCAATCAGGTTGTTAAGCTGCCTTTTTTTTAACGTTAATCAGGTTTAGAGTTTTGGGCTGAATATTCACTATCTTGCCTGAAATCTGGAAGATTATCCTCCCTAAAATAAAGCATTGCAGTATGGACAGAGATTTCCAAATGGACATAGTAAATGATTCTTCTCGGGCTCAAGTGAGAGATTTATTTTCAGCAATAAATGGTCCTCCCTAAAATATAGCATTGCAGTATGCACAGAGATTTCCAAATGGACATAGTAAATGATTCTTCTCAAGCTCAAGTTAGAGATTTATTTTCAGCAATAAATGGAGGAAACAACAAAAACTACCAACAGATAAAAAGTAGAATTAATGCTAACACGAACCAAATAATTAAAAAGACAAAATGAATCCTCTAATTCCAAAATTGGAAGTTGATCATACATCAGTAATATATGGAATGTATAGATGGCCCAGAGACCAATCACCTTACTTTTTGGTCTCATCAAAACAAAATCCCAAATAGCACCAGATAAAGTGGTTCGAACATTAATTCCAAAAGAAAACGGCATCTTTGCAACGACTTCACCAAGAAGGCTACCATATCAGAAAGGGTTCGCTTGATTCATAAGAGATTAAAGATACTCATCAAATAAAACCGCATACAATCTTATGCATCAACCGTTTTATTTAAGTTTAGGTTTGGAGGGAGGGACAAATAATTAGAATGGAAAGAGAAGAATACCTGAATCAACAATAGTTTTTTTAGTTTGATTTTGTGGAGTTGAAGCAGGAGCAGTTGCGTTCACGACGGAACCCAGAGAAGACTTGAGAAAACTATTCGACGGAACTGTAGTGGAATTATTTAAGGAAACCTTATCATCCTCCACTGTCCCGATACCATCAGTCGAATCAGACCGATCACTGGCCTCTGGCTTCAGAGGTGAATTCTTCATAAGATTATGCTGATTACCAGGATTCACTTGCGGGCCTGAATCAATCTCCCAGGCCTCGGAACTATTCGGGGAATCGGACAGACCAGGAGGCCGCTCCGCTTTTAGCTCAACAGATGATGGAGAAGGTACCCGTTCCAAACCACCTGTTCTACCAGACCTTTTCTCAATGATCGCATCGTGTTCTTCGTTTCCTAGAGATTTGTCACTGTGAAACACATTCCTGCTCTGGTTGCCATCAAGGAAAATCACTTCCAATTTACTTGAGTGCTCATTGGGATTAGAAATCAAAACCCAGGAAGCCAGAACAAGGAACAAAGCGAGTACCCCTACTGTGACTACAATAGAAGAAATAGACCTCGACATGGGAAAGATGACGGATAACGATTTAGGGGAACCCAAAGTCATGGCTTGGGGTTGGGCTCCAGTAAATTTACAGCATAAAAAAAAAAAAAAGAATTTGCAGATAACAGGACTCTTTTATGCTACATAGTAATACAAAAGTAGTTTTATTGAGATAAGCCTCCAATCGAGAATAGAGACTCTGGAGCTAACAAAAACAAAAAAAATCTCGAGAAATGTTCAGATGCGTGTGCAAGAACAAATACAACAAAAGAGCAAAATAGTGTAACTCAGTCACAGGAAATGGTACATCTCACAGCGTAAGAACTACCGGCAGAGACTCAAAAACGATATATCTGGAAGTCGTCGGATCTATTAAACTCTCCATACAAACAGTAGTTTAAAATCCCCAAGAAACTTTAGTTGTCGAAGCCTACAGATCTCTTCAGAGCAAGGAAAAGAGAAGAATAAATACATAAAATAAACAAAGATGTCGCAACAATTTGCTTTCAAACGGGTAAAATCCAGCAGAAAAATGGACGACACGAGAAAAGGATTACTTCCAGAAATCCTAACCCTGTTCGCATTTCGATACGCAACAAAAAAGTTCACCAAAAGCCTGCAGAAATCGGCAGTTTCAGGATGCCGGTAAAAAATTTCCGCAGCAGCATCACAGGGACCTGCAAAACTTCCCAACTAATACTCAACCATGCCCAAAACCAATTCCCTCGCCTCAACCCTCTCGTGCATCCGAACCTTTGAAGTAAACAGAACCCGCTGAGCTAGCAATTTCCAGTCACCCGATTCAAATCCAAAAATTCAAGCAACACGGCCTACCAAAAAGAGAATCAACGACCATCCTCAGCACTCCAAGACAAAAACACTTAATTCCCCACGAAACCTCAAACCAGTTGAAAAAATTCAAAGTTTCTGTAAGAAATCAGCTTGTCGAGCAATCTAATCGCAACAACCGCGCACAAAACCTATAGAACTAGAGGGGATGAGGGCTCCGCCATTAAAGGGTCTTCCCAGGATGGGCTCTCCTAGAGAAGGAGGGGCTTCCGTCATTGAAAATCCCGGAAACGAAGGAGGAGCCTTCAGACGCCGCCACAGTTAACCCTCGATGAAAACAATGGCGTGCATTTATTGCGCTTTTACTTTGATTAGAGATCTAACTAAACTCGCTTTCAGTTGTCGGCCAACGCCTTTATAGCGCAGATCTCGGAAATAAAAGCAACGAGATTAGATCATATGACGAAAATACCCCTATGAAAAGACAGAAAGACTTCATCCGACGAGTGGAGCGTAGGAACCGATCTGACCCGGTGGTCGGGTTTAAGGATAATTTATATTTTTAAAATAATTTGAAAGTTTAATATTGAAAAATTATTATTTTTTTACTATTAAAATTAATTTAATTATTTATATTTTAAGTAATTTTTTTTTTTTATCCCTATAAAAAATCAGTCACAAGGTAATTTCTTTAAATAATGTGAAGGCTTTTAATTTTGTTGGTATTGGCCATAATTTATTTTTGTTTTAAATAAAGGTTAAAAGATAATTTTAATTTCTAGGGCTTTTTGTACGCCTAAAAATCGAGGAGACGACTCGCAAGAATTCCTTTAAACAATCATGAGAAATAAAAGTTATTCTAAAGATCCGTTTCAACCAAGCACTCAAATGACAGATTCAAATGGCATAACGACCGAAAAAAAGAGGAAAAAATGATTATAAAAGACTGTTTGAACCACCCCCCGTGCTCTTGATGTATGTAATCCAAAAGAGTTGCAAAAGGAAATTCAAGTCTTTGATTTAGCCAGGATAGCTCTCCAAAATCTATAAATGACTTATATATGTGATTAATGGCTCATGAAGAAAACTTTTAGTAGAGATTTTAATAAGATTTGTGAAATTATAAAAAAAGTTTATTTCCAAGCTCAATGATTCTATTTTTGAATGTTGAGAGCTTTTTTTAGGTTACTTTTTCCCAAAAAAAATTACTTTCGAATCCTCGGGCTCCAATGATCACTCCCAAGACCTCTTCCACTTTGAAACCATACTTGAATATTGAAAATTTTCAAAAATACAATCCCCCAAGAACTAAGTATTTTTTGTGGCATTACTTGGAAATCATCTTCACTAGCATTGTTCTTATAAGAATCATTGTTCTATTACTTCAAATAATTTTGTCTATTCTATCATTTGGATTTTATGTGGTATTTGCACAATTTTAAAGATCTGTGGTTAAAATCTAAAATTTTGAGTACTTGCATGCCTATACCTTAAAATTTTATTGATTGCACTTGGCCAAATATATTTGGACAATTGGAAGGAAAGGATGAGGATATCTGGATATCAATAAGAAAGGTTATCGTAGAGATGGTTGTTGCAAAGACATGAACATCAAAGTACAAAAGTTCGATAATAAAAGTTCAATATGGAGGTGCGCATGCCAAGGAAATAATGAGTATTAGGATAGAAAAAAAAAAGAAAAAAGATAGAATACAAACATAAACTACTAGAGATGATTGATTGGAAAAAGATCACATTATCTCTACAGGTGACCAAGTTAAATCACAAAACCTGCTATGATACCATGTTGAATTTATGGAAAAGAGAAATACTTCACCAACTTAACCAATTATAATTAAACTACCGTTGTCCCAGTTACATCCAAAGTTAAATACTAAAAGATAAGTCCAAAAATAATTAAATAATTATTTATTTTAACGATTAAATAATCAATCAGAAAATCAATCAACTCGTTTATAAGTTCCTAATATTTATTATTGTTATTTAAATAATTATTTATTTTAACGATTAAATAATTAGGTAAATAAGATAAATAACTAAATAAATATTATAACTGATTTTATATACTAATAATAATGTATACAGCTTCTTTTAAACTCGGTAAACAGAAGGGGTTGGGTGTAGTTCCATCGTTAAGTGAGGATGTCACGGCTCCTCGGCGGCATCTAAGCCACAACTTTGGCCGCTAATTTAGGTTTTCCCTCTGCCTCTTTCGGTTCCTCTTCTTTTTCTTTTCCTCTCTCCTCAACTCTTTGTCTACTGAGCGAGCTTGCTGGTAACATTTCAGTTGACTGCAACCTCTGTCGGTCTTCTTCAGAAAGAGAGAAAGGGGCCTCTGTAGTTGTTTTCAGGAATTTTTGGAACTCGTGCAAAAACCCAGCTTCCATTTGGGATTGGCATGGGAGAACGCTTACAAGATGAACGACAACTTCTTACCTCTGTACGGTCTATTGTCTTCAAGGAATCTGAAACTGTTGAAGGAAAGCTTGAGAAGATTGCCGGCTATGATTTCAACCGGGGAGTCAACTACCCGGAACTCCTTAGGTCGATGGTTTCAACTGGATTTCAGGCTTCAAATCTTGGGGATGCAATTGATGTCGTGAATACGATGGTAAGTAGATACAAGTTAAATTTTTTTTTATTCCTTCTTTCAACTTACTCATGCATTTTTTTTCTTTTGGTCGAAGCTAGATTGGAGCCTTGCCGATGATGAACCAACAGAAGACTGTAGCGAAGAGGAGAAAAAACTACGTTTTAGGCAGTCCATCAGGTGCAAGATATTTCTTGGTTTCACTTCCAATCTTATATCTTCAGGAGTTCGGGATACCATTCGGTTTCTTGTTGAGCATCGAATGGTAAGTCATGCCCAAAAGTTTATGGCTTGTTTCATGTGGACCGGCATATTGTTTTCTGTTTCCATTTCGTTAGGCTATGTTTGTTAATGCATGCTGATTCATGGAGTTTCTCGGTGAAACTTGATTTAGTTGTCCTTTTTTCAATAAAGTATTTCGAACGTTTAGAGGTGCCGTTGTTGGTTTCTTTTGCGAGTCCTCTTGGAATTTCGAACTGTTACTACTGCAGAGATTCTAGCTTTTAACTCTGATACCACTTGTTATGGGAATCTAATAGACAATGAGACTTGTGCAATATTAACAGATCATCTCATTTGAAACATTTCTACAAACACCTTATGTGCAGAAATTGAAACCCACATAAAGTTTAGAACTCAGCCAATACCTCAAACAACCAACCACAATCAAACAACCACAACACCAGATTTACGTGAAAAAACCCTTCAGCATGAAGGGAAAAAACCACGGGGCAAATCCGAATAATATTCCACTATTAAAAATGGGCTCACAAGATCAATTTCTCTCAAGTTTGCTCAAACAACCAACCACAATCAAACAACCACAACACAAGATTTACGTGAAAAAACCCTTCAGCATGAAGGGAAAAAACCACGGGGCAATTCCGAATAATCTTCCACTATTAAAAATGGGCTCACAAGATCAATTTCTCTCAAGTTTGCTCAAACTTGAGGTTTAAAAAATCAATTGAGAAAATAATTCATAATTCAAGCTCATTCACAAGAATTGTGAGATAACCAAATAAACAAAGGTTAGAGATCACCGGATATGGAGATTTCACCAAAATAAGAATGTAGAGAAAAACCAACTTTGGAGAAGCTTTGGAGAACTTTCTTCTTTTCGTCCTTTCTTTTCTCCTCTCTTCTTCTTTCTCTTCTTCTTCTCTTCTTTCTCCTCTCGGTCGAATTCTCACTTCCCCCTTTATTTTTCGTCTACGCGTTCTGTTTTTTTATTTTTTTCTCTCCGCCAAGTCACCTTGTTTTCTTTGTTTTTGTTTTCTTTATTCTATCTCTTTCACATGCGAAAGATTTAGTGGTGGGGCCCACTCATGGGCTGGATTCCACCTACTAAAAGCAACAACCTCCCCCTCCAAACCATGAGGAGGGCTCACTACAATTTTCCATACCGGCTAGACTTGTGCACAACTCATGTTTTTCCTTAGTCACCACTATTGTCATCATATCTGATGGGTTTTTATCAATGTGGATCTTCACAAGAGATAACATATCATTTTCCAACACATCTCTAATCCAATGATACCTCAAATCAATGTGTTTTGTCCTACTATGAAAAGTAGCATTCTTACTCAAGTCCAAAAACACTCTGACTATCACAATGAATTGCATACCTCTTTTGTTTGAAGCCTATCTCACCCATCAACCTCTTCAACCACAACATTTCTTTACTAGCTTCAGTTGCTGCAATGTATTCAACCTCTGTTGTAGAAAGAGCAATGCATTTTTTAAGTTTAGATTGCCAAGAGATGACTCCCCCTACAAAAAGTAAACAAGTAACCTGACGTAGACTTTCTCCCATCTATGTCACCTGCCCAATCTGCATCTGTAAAACCTTCTAATATAGGTTTTGAACCACCAAAACACAAACACAATTTGCTAGAC
Organism: Aristolochia californica; assembly: GCF_029961685.1. Taxonomy (NCBI): domain Eukaryota; kingdom Viridiplantae; phylum Streptophyta; class Magnoliopsida; order Piperales; family Aristolochiaceae; genus Aristolochia; species Aristolochia californica. Next base: position 27,092,740 of record NW_027181815.1, on the reverse strand, counting down.
CCTTTGAGGTACATGAGAATCCACTTAACAGCAGCCCAATGTTCTTTCCCTGAATTTGCAAGAAATCTACTCACAACACCAACTGCAAAAACAATGTCTGGTTTAGTACATACCATATCATACATTCAACTTCCTACTGCCGAGGAGTAGGGAATCTTCTCCATGGCTTCCTTTTCCTTATCAATTGAAGTACACTGTTAGGAGTTTAATTTGAAATGATTTGCAAGTGGTGTACTTACCGGTTTTGCATCTTTCATGTTGAACCTCTCAAGAATCTTCTCAATGTACTTTTGTTGTGACAACCAAATTTTCTTCTTCCTTCTATCACGAGAAATCCTTATGCCCAAAATTTGTTTGGCTGTACCTAAGTCCTTCATATCAAAGGACTTGCTGAGATCCTTTTTCAACCTGTCAATCAAATTCATGTCTTGCCCAACAATTAGTTTATCATCAACATACAATAAAAGAATTATAAAACAACCATTTGGGAACCTTTTACAGTAAACACAATGATCTGTAGATGTCCTCTTATAGCTTTGACCCATCATAAAGGAGTCAAACTTTTTATACCATTGTCTTGGGGCTTGTTTCAACCCATAGAGACTTTTTTCTGCTTACAAACCATAAATATTAGCCAAATCATTATTTCAGATGAAGAATGGAAGAAACTTGATAGAAAAGCAGTTGGGCATATCCGACAATGGGTGGATGATAGTATTTTCCACCATGTCTCAAGTGAAATTTTAGCCAAATCATTATGGAAGAAATTAGAGGATTTATTTGAGAGAAAGACAGCTGGAAATAAAGCTTTCCTCATAAGGAAGCTTGTAAATTTGAAGTACAATGACAATGGTTCCATTGCACAACATCTCAATGAGATAACGAGCATTGTAAATCAATTGGCAGCCATGAAGATGGTTCTTGATGATAAGCTTCAAGCCCTTTTATTATTGAGTTCTCTACCAGATAGTTGGGAAACCTTAGTGGTGTCTTTGAACAACTCCGCTCCGGATGGAATTGTGAGTATGGGCCTTGTCACTAGCAGCTTGTTGAATGAAGAGAAGAAGAAAATCACTAGTTCTTCCCACTTCAAGCATTGGTGTTTGAAAAGAGAGGTAGAAGCAAAAGTAGAAAACCTCAAAAGAGAGGAAAATCTAGAGGAAAGTCAGATTCAAGAAGGGATCTTTAGTGCTACTATTGCCATAAGAAGGGACACATCAAGAGTGAGTGTCGGTTTCTCAAGAAAGCACAAAAAGAAGGAAAATATAGTGCCAAAGAAAAAGAGAATGAAAAAGATGAAAACACAATAATGTTGGATAATGAAGTTGCTATTATGACTTGTGATGTAGATTCTCTTGTAGCAAGTGATTTTGAAACAAGTTGGATTGTTGATAGTGGTACTTCCTTCCATGTTACTCCTCATGCAAAGTATTTTTCTATGTTTCAGTCAGGTGATTATGGAACAGTGAAAATGGGAAACACAAGTTTTTCGAAAGTTAAAGGAAAGGGAGACATAGTCATCAAAACTAACCTCGGGTGCAAGATGATTCTTCGAGATGTAAGGTATGTCCCAGATCTTCGCTTTAACATAATCTCTACAGGCATATTAGATGAAGAGGGATTTGAGAGCCGTTATGTTAATGGCAAGTGGAAGCTTTGCAAGGGATCACTTATACTAGCAAAAGGAATCAAGTCATGTACTCTTTACAAAACTGAAGTAGAAGTCATTAATGAAGGCTTGACTGCAGTCTTAGGAGCAAGCTCATCAAATTTATGGCATAAGAGACTTGGACATATGAGTCAGAAAGGGTTAGAGATTCTAACAAAGAAGAACCTTTTACCTAAAGGTATGAAAATTTCTTCTTGTGATTATTGTTTGTTTGGTAAACAACATAGACTTACCTTTGCTAGAAATGCTCATAAGAAAGACAAAGATTCTTGATCTTGTTTATTCTAATGTATGCTCTATGGATGTTAAGTCTCTTGGTGGTGCAGAGTATTTCATTCCAATTTTTTTCTCATTAACCCTTTCTGAAATAACAAATAACAAAAAAACAAGGAGAGCAAACATGGGTACGTGTGACAGTACTACATTTGTTATTTGAGAAAGGGTTACAAGTTTGTGAGTCCTTCCTTTTGTTGCTATGGTTAAGAACTTGTTTGGACGGGTGGTGATGGTCACCATCCCCTTAATTTCACAAGATGAAAAAGGGGGAGGATTCACCAACCCTCTTACTTGTAGACAAAAAAAGCCTCCCTCGCCCTGCATGGTTGCTGCTTTCTTGTTGCTTTATCACGTAAAGGGGGTAAGCTGCTTTCCCCCTGTTGCAAGGTGAGGGTGGTGCATACCACCATCCTTTGCATGGTGACATGGTGTTACGGTCCCAGATCTGACACATGGATTCGTAGAAAAGAAAGACGAAGATCAAGCCAAAGGGAAGCTTGAAAACCCTAAAACTCGTCAAGGAGAGCTCCACACCTGTTTAACCTAAAAATCAATGCTTGTCTTTCTCATTACTCTTACCCCTTAAATAGGGTTTACCCTCACATGGTTTAAGATAAAATATTCCAAAAATACCCCTGTAGCCTAAAACTGAAATAAAATAATATAAATTAAAGAAAAACAATTAAAATATTAATGGTATTACGTGCATAGCATTACACCCCCCTGGAAGAACGAGCTTGTCCTCAAGCTCGAAAGTAAGGTCTGTATGCCGACGTCTCCCTTTGTTCCCAAGTAGCAACCACGGGAGCTATGTCTGCCCTTTGGACGCCCAAAACTAGAGCATTTCTTCTAGGAACAATTTTTTTTTTTTTTTGCACGGTCAGATGTAGGAAAGTGTGCCGAATGTCGCTACATCTCTCCCAACAGCAACGCTGCCCTCCCTCAGTCCTAAACTGGTGTGAAACATCCCCTCACGGCGGCTTCCCATTGGCAAAGTTGCACTGCCTACATATTGCCAGCATGGCAGCAACAACATCATGACCAGCCCCCTGGGAATGAGTAGACTCAGCAACACTGACTCCCTCCAGTTGCTGCACCTGGAAACACTCAGAGGCCTGAAACCATCACGGACAACAGGATCAACATGGTGACGTTGTATGGTTGGTGGAACTGAACAACACTAGGAAGCCCACTGCATGGTTTTTCCTCATCACCAACATCAGCAGAAACCCCAGCATTGCATGACCCCAACCAGCTGTTCCTTCTCAAAATTCCAGACAGCACAAGCTGCTGCTCACTGTCCTGAATTACAACTAACACCTCATCATACGTACATTCCATGGTCTTTGAGATCTCTACCGCTGCTGTTGGAAGCCATTTCAGATGAAATTGGTCATTAAGTTCCACATTCAGAGGGAAGTGATGAAAGGAGACCACCACGCTGACTGCAACAGCAGCAGCAAGTTGAAATTGCATCATCCTCTCACATAGAACCAAAGTCTCGGTAAGACAGTCCTCTTGACTGAACCCATCAACCATAACGGTAATAAAAAACATCCCCCCTATCATATTTTGCACCAATTTCAGAAACCCCAAACTGCTAAGAAGCAAATTACAGTATTCCCCCTGTTGTCCAGGCATTTCATCAAACCACTGCCCGTCCTCTTCCAATTTGTTTATCACCTCTGAATGAGCTCCAGCCTGACTATCTAGTGGAGCCCCCAGAGGTAATTCATGGGCATTCTCATCTTCACCTTCTTCATACAGCCAGTCTTCCACTTGCTGGAGTTTTGCAGAAAATTCCTCCTTATCCGATGCAGTTACAAAGTCGTGATACTTGTCATGAAGCTTGTTTCTCATGTCATGAAGCTTGTTTCTCATGTCATAAACAGAAGCTTCAACAGCATTCTTCTGTTCTTTGGTTTCTTCCATCACTATGTCTTGCAAAGCCATCTCAAATTCCTTTTCTACAGCCTTCTGAACATCTCCTGGCTGCATTGCACCATACACCAACTCTGCAACACACTCACTAGCATTCATAGTATGCCTGGCACCTTTCCAAAAAACTCGGTTATTATCCTAATAATCGCTGGAATACGAGATCCTGATCCTACTACGTCAACAGAATTAATGTTTTCAGTAGTAAGTCCAGCTTCCAACAAGGCCATTTCAAGCAGGGCCCTTAACCCTCTCCAAAATAGGAACAGTAATTTGCTCAAATTCATCCCTTTCGATGAATCCCTTTACATCCTTCTCCTCCAGCAAACAATCAATATTAAGAGGTGCCTTTGGTTTTGCACGCAAACCCTTCTTCAGCTTCTCACAGGCAGCACGAAGTCTAGTGCAAGCCCGAGCATTTTGATAAATATCAATCGTAGACTCCTCAAATTTTGAAGCAAAGTGTCAGAACAAAACGTCAACGAAGTCTCTTTCTCCAAGAGAACGAACAATTGCATGTGCTAAGATCTTGAGCTGACCTTTCGTGAATCCCACAATGCATACTTGCATGCTGGCATGACCAACATCCACAAAAGCAACATTTAACTGATCATTTTCAGGTAGGGCCGTGTAATAGATTCCATACGCCAAAGCTGTTGCAGTGGTTTCATGCATGAACCTCAAAGGTTGAAGGCCCGCAAGAGAAGCTGCATCCAAAACAGCTCTCCTTGGAAGTTCAGTGAAAGAGACTGGAATTTCAATACAACAATCTACAACTGTAGCATTCAGATTCTTCACTGCTATACTTGTACGATTTGAAATAACCATTCCTAAAACTCGTGTTGGGGTAAAAGTCCTCATTTCCCCCAGATATCTAGCATGAATAAGAGGAAACCCATCGGGGCCTTCTGTTATTGAGAAAGGTAAAGAATGAAGATCAGACTGGAGATCAGGATCAGAGAACTTTCTGCCAATAAGGCGTTTGATTTGAAAACTAGAGTTCTTCGGATTCATGATAGAAGAGGCAGCTCCAACCGTGCCCACAAAACGCTGTTTCTCTCCAAAACAAAAAAATTAAGCCCCACATTGTCAATTTGACAACGAATAGATGCACAAGTGCTGTGCTCATCCACAGAAAACCAAAGCCACCAGAAAAAAATTTCAGACATCCCCAAAAAATTATTTCTATGGATCCCGACATACTCTGAAAAATTGCATCTCGAAATGCATACACCCAAGCCGAAATTCCATCACTTTGGCACTGTTTCTCTGCTTCACGAAACAGAGAACCATTGTCCCCAATTTTCGAGTAGCGTTGCAATTGCTCAACACTTTTGAGCCACATCAACGCCATGAAAAACTCGTTTGGACCTAAAAATCGAGGGTGTTTCCGAAGCTTACCCCCAATTGCTTTGAAGATGGTTCCCCACTGGACTGCCGAGAGCGAAATTGTGACGGAGAGTGAGAATCCGGAAGCCAAAGCCCACCGGATTTGTTTCCGTCGGCGCCTCCTCTTTTTCCGGTGACGAATAGCAGCCCTTTGTGGCTTTGATGCTTGTATATTTTCCGAGATAGTGGAGGGACACCGGACTGATTCGCCGAGACAGAGTCGGATCGGGATTTTTCCATCTGCTGTTCTGGGAGACATTCTGCTGGGCGTGAGGAGTGATTTTTTGAGGTCGAACCCAATTCAACCCTTACCGACGAGGGTTTGGCAGCATACCCCTCTGATTTCTGATTTCTAGGTCCTTTTCGGAGATTTTCAAGGTCCCTAGAGTCTAATTTGGGGTCGCACCAATATCGTCTACTACCGACGACGTTTTGGCAGAAACCCCTACCGATTTCCCCAAATTTTGGTCCCCGCTATTCGGCTTTGGATATCTCTGTGCTGAAATATTGAAATTTTCTGAAGCATGGCCTTTCGCAGGGACTTCAGCTGGTAAACAGGACGAAATTTTTAATTTTTCTTGCCTGTGTCCTGTTTTCCAGTCCGAGACAACATCTGTTGCCTCTCGTTCGGTGCTTAAATGCTCTGAGACGGTGAAATTTTCTGCGGCAACGAGTTTCTCCCTTGCAGAATGTTCAATGGAAGATGCACACCATCTTTCGTCAGATGCTCTATACCATGCAAGTAGGGCTTCCAATTCGTTGTGCATGGCAATACATAATTCTTGGAACGAAGAATCAGCTTTCCTACGGCATCGAGTTTCTCCATTGCAGAACGTTCAATGGAAGATGCACGCCATCTTTCGTCAGAGGCTCTATCCAATGCAAGTAGGGCTTCCAATTCGTTGTGCCATAATTCTTGGAACAAAGAATCATTCATTGTGTTCCCGCTCTGATACCAGTTGTTATGGTCCCAGATCTGACACATGGATTCATAGAACAGAAAGACAAAGATCAAGCCAAAGGGAAGCTTGAAAACCCTAGAACTCGTCAAGGAGAGCTCCACGCCTGTTTAACCTAAAAATCAATACTTGTCTTTCTCATTACTCTTACTCCTTAAATAGGGTTCACCCTCACATGGTTTAAGATAAAATATCACAAAAATACCCCTATAAATAAAATATTCCAAAAATACCCCAATGGCTTAAAACTGAAATAAAATAATGTAAATTAAAGAAAAAAATTAAAATATTAATGGTATTACGTGCATAACACATGGTGAGAAAACTGCTGCCATGTTGGAGGAGAGGAACAAAGGGGAGATCTGTCCTTCCCTTTATTTATAGAAGATGAAAAAGGAGGAGGCTTCGCCCCTCCCCCTTGTTTGCAAACAAAAAGAGAAGAGGAGGTGGCCCTCACACCTCCACCCCCACCCCTACATGGTGATGACTTTATTGTTGCACCATCTTATGGAGGTAGGGGGGATGCCTTGCTGCAGCAGGAGGAGATTCCCAACTTATATACTGGTCCCTTTGCCACACGGTGGCTCTTTTGTTGTGCTGCTACTTGAGGGAAACATGGACCCGACCCTTCTCCTTTAGTTTTCTGGGGTAGGGAGCGGGGCAAGCCCTCCTCCTGCATAGGGAGAGGAAGGGTACAGCCTCTCCCTTTTTGCTAAAAGAAATTTAATTTTAAAATAAAAATGGAAGAGTAAATTTATCCTTTTTAACATAATACTCTAGAGTGGTAGTAACTTCCTTTGAAAATCTGGGGTTGGAAGTTGTTTCTATCTATCTATATATTTATAGATATTTCAAAAGAATGAGATATTTATCCTTATTTGAGCTATCTATTTTCGGATGCCCAGATTTGATTGAAAGGTTTCTGACCACCTTGCTAAGTGATCTGGAGTCCTGATCACATTTATGAAGGTTATTAATCTGCTTAGAAGAAACTTCTCGCTCTTGCAAGACATTTTAATATGTTGGAACTGAGAGGTGACTTGTGTTGAACAATGTATCTTAGCATATTGGTCATTTTACTATATATTATGATACCCCTCATAATTTAGATATCTGTATGTGTTTTCTAGATTCAATTTGGTACTCTTTTTACTTAAATCAGAGTTGTAATCGAGTTATGAGGTGTGTTGGAGTAAGGGAAATTTTGGAGTATTCATGTAATTTTTTAAGTGATTAATAAAAGAGGGTTAGTGGGTTGACTTTTCCCCCTAACAGTTACTGCCTCACATCTAGCAAGTCTCTCTCTCTCTCTCTTTCCCCTTCTATTCTTCTCTGCTTCTTCTTTCCTTTCTTCCTCATGATATTCCAATTTTACATGGTATTAGAGCGTGTGGTGAGAGTTTGTGGCACCTTATTTCTCTCTTGAGTGTGTGATTTCATCAAGGAATTTTTTGCAAGTATTCTCTGCTGGATGCACATAAAGGATAGATCTTTTTCTTTTCTTCTTGTGCCATAACTCTAGTATTGATGGCTGGTGTTGCCACTGAGCAGTTTCATAGGTTTTTGTGCCCTAGAGGGTTTCCTTCCTGATTCTGTGCATCCACAGACTACCTAGATCTAGGTTTCTGCTTGTGTCAGCCTCATCTTGGCTGAGATTGTCTTTCTGATTGCTGTTAATGCTGTTTTTGGATCATCTTAGGGTTGCTTCTTCCTCATGTGTGATCTTTGATTGTTGCTTGTGTGCTCCTTGTGTTTGTGTGGGGCCCATCATACTTGCACAAAGGCTTAAATTACTCTCTATTACTAATTAGGTTGTTAGAGTGTGCACACCATTCTTATTGGTGTGTGTGTTGTAGTTTGTGTGGCCTTATGGTTGATTCCAGAGTGGTTGTTGCCCCTCAAGGGCTTTTGATAGTTTTGAATTTAAGGACTCTAATACTATCCAAATCACCTTTGTCAAATTCAATGGAAGGAATTATCTGAATTGGTCTAGGTCAATTTAGGATGTTTCTTAAACCAAGAGTTAAAGCAAAAAGTAAATTCGAGAAGATCCTCTTGAGAGAATGACAGACGATTGAGAGGCTGAGGACAACCAGGTTATGACATGATTAGTCAACCATATGGTACCCTATATGAGTAATAAAATCATTGATTGTGAAGCAACAAACCTGTAGTTCACATTCGTGTTTCTCTTTATTATATTTTTAATATAATTTTTGAACTAAAAATAATAAGTATCTAAATACTTTATGTGATATCTGGATTAGTCTTGCTGCGTACTTACTCAAGTAATTCAATTTTTCATTGGCAGGTGGATGTGGTCGTCACTACAACTGGTGGGATAGAAGAAGACATTATTAAATGCCTTGCTCCCACATATAGAGGTGACTTTGCTCTACCAGGAGCATTTTTACGATCAAAAGGATTGAATCGGATTGGGAACCTGTTGGTCCCTAATGACAACTACTGTAAATTTGAAGACTGGGTTATACCAATTTTTGACCAAATGTTGCAAGAACAATCTGAAGAGGTACCCTTAGAAGTCCTTGTTAATTCAAGTAAATTTTATTGGGGTAGGTTTGCCTTCTTGTTGCATCCATTTGTTTCATAAGAGTACCTGCCATATATTGTTGTCAATGTGCCAAAATCTTTACAGTATGATCTACACTTGCCAACTGCGAGGTACCCTCTTATATTCTAAAAACCATTGTCTTACTGCATGCTAATGAGTACTCTCGGTCAAGCAAGACACATATCTCCAACAGATACTTGCTTGATGTTAGTAGTCTAAGCAGGCCTGCAGTGTGCTTTTTTTTTCTTTTCTTTTCTTTGGAAAAGCGAGAGCAATTTTATTGAGAGGAAGAAAGATGACAACTGGCCTCCCAGAGAGATGGGTAGGCCCAGAAACAGAAGATTATAAAAAATATGAAAAGATTAAAAAATTGCTGCAGCATATGACCAGAAAAAGAAAGCAGCAGAATACAATATAGTAAGGGAAACTGATGCCTAATGTGGCTGAATGATCAAATCAGTAATAGAGATACACTCTTCTGCAAGCTTGTCAATATTTGCTATTAGCAAACCTCAGAATGCGTGATCAGGAAATGTTTAGAGGTTTAGCCAAACAAAAAAATCTTCAACCAAATGGAGAAGACACAAGGGGTGTTAGCCCTCAATCACTATAAGGGGAATCATGGACTTGTTTTTTGCGCTTTGCTTATGGAACCTCATTTAGTTGAGGATAATTTCACTGTCAACTTCTGCTGGTTTTTGTAGAGACTTGGCTCCCTTAGCGTTTCCTTCACATTTAAGATGACATCATGGTTTTGTGAATGGATCAATGACCATTTCTTGGAATTCATTTCCTTTCGGTAGGTGCTTTGTCCCATTCAAGCTTCTTGCCTTCGGTGTTTTTCCTTTTTCTTGTATCCTTTGCACTCCGGGGTGCTTTCTGTACTTGTTCCTTCCAATTAAACCTTTTTCTCATTCTGCTCTAGGAAAAAAGGAAAATTAATGTGAAGAATAAGTAAGACAAGGAAAGCAGAAGGCAATGGACAATTTCTTTGCATTTCTCTTTCCCTATTTTTGGCATCATTGCGTTATGGAGAGACTGACCTGTTTTTTGTCTGCACATGTTGACTGATTTTGATGGAGTTAGGTATACAAAAAGTTTAGACCATTGTTAAGCTTAGGCTTTAGTACCCTCGATCAGAATTCCTTACCAATGTCTTTTCACGGTCATGTGATCAAATAAGGAAATTTAGAATCAGTAAAGTTTTTGTCTTCTTGTTGCTTCTAATTCTTGTATAATTTAGATTAAGAAATATCAGTCCAGTTTCAAAATTTATTGTTGTACCATGATCTGTATGTATAACCAGCAAGCCCTTTGTTTTTGTTATTTTTGGGCAGGGTATACTGTGGACTCCGTCAAAGGTGGTTGCACGCCTTGGAAAGGAAATAAATGATCCAAGTTCATATCTGTACTGGGCATATAAGGTCTGTGCAAAGCCTGGTGACTAGTTAGTTGTGGTTGTCTACTATGCATTTCCTTTTGCATCACAAGCAGACTTGGATTTTTACAATTTTAAGATTTATTTATGGCTTTAGCCTTTGCCTCCATGGTCACATGTGGGGTTTTAGTATGATGTCTTGGGTTCAAGTCTTTCCAGGGGAGGAAGGTGTGTGCCTGTAATCAAAATTCAAACTTTTTTAAGGTTTATTTCCATATATTGGCTGGGATTAAACCCTGGACTAAAATTACAGAATACAACAGATTTACTTGTGTGATTTAGCTCGTTTTTGTTTAGATAATTTGCATTTCTATCTAATTTTATCATAGTATACAAAGGTATTATGCTCCTCTTACAGAATTGTGTTCTTTGCAGAATGATATTCCAGTCTTTTGTCCAGGGTTGACTGATGGGTCACTTGGAGACATGCTATACTTCCATTCATTTCGTAAACCTGGTTTAGTTATTGATGTTGTTCAAGGTGCGTTATGCAACTCATATTGGGATTTTTTTGTGTCTATAGGACAGGCTGTAGAGTCCATCAATCTGAGCCTATCAATGGCGCTGTGTTCCTACAAGAAAGACAAGTCCTATGTGATGATAAATCTATACCTCTTGCTTTAAAAAAGAAAGGTCTATTCCTCCTGGTGGCCTTCCTAAATTTTAATATTTGGTATATCAATTGAGAAGTGTTCACTGTGTGAGCAGATATAAGAGCCATGAATGGTGAAGCCGTGCATGCTACTCCTAGGAAGACTGGCATGATAATTCTAGGAGGTGGCCTGCCAAAGCACCATATATGCAATGCCAACATGATGCGAAACGGTGCAGATTATGCTGTATATATAAACACAGCACAAGAGTTTGATGGAAGTGATTCGGGAGCACACCCTGATGAGGCAGTTTCGTGGGGGAAGATACGAGGATCTGCAAAAACTGTTAAAGTATTTTTCTCTCTCTCTCTCTCTCTCTCTCTCTCTCTGTGTTTTTGCTTGTACTTATCACACATACAATGATCTAAAGCCTTGTCCTGACATTTTACTGACTAAATTTTGTCCACTCATACCTAGTCACTCAACCAGCAGATAAATGACTGCATTAAGTAGAAAACTAGTTTCCACTAACTGTTTGAGTAGCCAATCTTTCTCCGTTCTTTGTTGAAAGAGGAGTCCTCCCAACTGCAATTGTGGTTGCATTGTTCGAAATAGTGGATGCGGGTATGCAAAAATCCTGCTTTTTACTTTAGCATAATGTGCTGGAAACAAGGGATTCTTGTTGTTGTTAATTGAATTGATCAGTTATAGTTGATGGTGCCAATTCGGCTATGGATGGATTATTAGGTACATCCTCCTGTTTTGAGACGTGAAGATCTCCTTGGAACATGCCTTCTTTTTTTGTCATGTAATACATGTGCACTATTCACTTATAATTGATTTTCCTTTTGTTTTTTGGTGAATTTGTCTATTTTAAGTATTGAACTGGTATATTCCAGGTCCACTGTGATGCAACAATTGCTTTCCCTCTACTGGTGGCTGAGACATTTGCTAAAAGGGTGAAGGGATTGGTAAACAATGGAGCATAATTGTATAGCTTGTGAGGATTTCTGTCTTTGCAACCTAAACATGAAACTGTGGTAATATTCTTTTCTTTTCAGTGTCTCTTAACATCATTGTCACCCGTACCTGGGTTTATAATCAAGTTTTATTCTGATAAAATGAGTAATTTTTGTGTCTATGGAAGTATGTAGGAAAGTTTAAAACCATATCCAGCGAACAAAACAACACAATGTTAGAAGCTGAACTTTAGTGACATGTTTGTACTCACTGGAATGATTTTTAAGTTTGAGTTGTTTTGATACTTCCCGAGATACTCACTAGCACACTCTTAACTTTCTTTTCTGCTTAAGAATATGATAGCTCAGTAGCCTGCCAAAAATAACTTCTCTGTCCATTTTCTGTGCTTTACTCTATTGAGAAGAAGCTTTTAAGATTTAGTAGCATGTCACACTTGATTAATTAGTGGTTTTCTGTGGAGAAGAAGTTCTTTTATTTAACTGTTGTGTTCCACTGGATTTGTATATTTTGACTCGGGAGCTTTTTCCCTTGATTTGTATTTGTTGTAAGCTTCCTTTCTCTTCTACATGTTTGCATTGTTGATGGTGGGGCTCCCACGATTTGTGCTTAAAAGTTGAAGATGGAAAAGTAGGGGACCTCTCTTGCTTCTATGGTGATGGGGAGAAATTCTCCTAGTAAATTGGATTGTCAATTGGGTTTTGACTCGGTTCTAGTAAATGTTATCAAAATCGATCTGATCCTGGATGGATATACTAAAAATTCGAGTTTCTTTGAGTTTTTTCGTTTGGGTTTTCAGGAAATTGACCTCAACCCAACCCGTGCCCACCCCTATTAATACTGGTTCTATCACTTGCCCGATGACAAAGAATCTCTCCACCAACCTTCTTTTAGGAGAAGCACAACAACTAAAACAGTGTCTTCTCTCTAGAAAGGATTAAGGGCAATGAAGCTATTCGAGCATGGAAATAACGTCACTAGCTTATGAAAGGTGCAATGTCACTCCTTAAGCATAACTCTAGTGCCTGAATTATCAAACATTTTTACAAATATTACAATATTGTCTCTCTAATCAATGAATCAAACCTTCTATCTCCCTCAAAGATTGCTGCACCCATTGCATCATTAAGATTACTGTAATGTTAACTCAAAGAAGAACACCTCAGATCGCTCAACTCCATTTGACGAACTATAAGGACTAAGTCACCCTTTTGAAATGCTCACACTTCAATTTTTTGTTAAAGACCACAGTTAGAGTTAGTCTTGCTTGACTGGCCTTGACATAACCATTTCCAGGTTCCTTTCTTTCTTCATCTTAATCACTTGTAGAAACGAGGCCCTGACTATTGTCTGCATCGACAGTCACACTTGCTTGTCAATAACACAGACGATAGTTTTTCTCGGATAGCTGAAATTCTTCAAAACTTCCTTCACGAAACTCTCTTCTCTTCTTCTGTGAACTCGACCTGAACAGTCTTTTTAACCCAAGTACTCCAAGCTCCAATTGTTCATGATATCCACGAATTGCGCATTGGGATCATCATCAAGTTTGCGGGTGCCCTTTGACGGAGGAAATGAACTTGTTTGAGTCAACTCCAATGGCTCACTCACCGGGTTAACTCGGATTAAGTAGTGCAGCGGTTCCACCAGAAAATAATGGTCGGCCAGGCATAGACGTGGCCCGCGTGGGAGCGGGCGTGGGCGACGTGGATCTGAGCATAGACATGCTTTTCCCCTTTTCCCCTTTTCCCCTTAGCTATAAAGCTTCGCATACCGAAACGGATGAGGGAGAGCAGAGCAAGAAAATCAAGCGAAAGAAAGGCGATGGGGAAGACGAAGGCGGAGATGAAGAAGATCGAGGATCGACAAGATCTGTAAGTCACTTTCTCCGAGCGGAAGAAGGGACTGTTCAAGAAAACTCAGGAACTCTCCCTTCTTACCGGCGCTCAATTCCTCGTCGTTTCCTTTTCTCCCGCCGGTATGCCCTTTGTCTTAGGAGACGAGGGTTTGATCCACTCCTAGCTCCAAGGTGAGACGAAAATGATTCTAATGACGGTGGAAGACGAGCGTCTTTCTGGCTGGACAAGATTGATTTGCAGCACTGCATCGTTGATGAGCTCCAGTGTTTGGTCGCCAATCCGGAGGAACAAGAAGCCAAGATACTGGCCTTGAATCCGGCAGAGGCGGCCTCTGAGCAGCAGTTGACGGTGTGTCACCTGACACAACAACGGCTTCATGATCTTGAGAGGTCTCTTACACAGCTCCTTCGTGATCTTGAGAGGTCTCTGATGGCTAACTATGAAGAAGGACTTTCACTAGAATCGGAAATCGACGGATTTACACTTACACAACGCCTTCGTGATCTGGAGAGGTCTCTGATGGCGAACGATTAAAAAGGACTTTCGCCAGAATCGGAAATCAACTGAGTGATACTTACACAACGACTTTGATGACCTTAATAAGTCTCTGATGGCGATAGATCAAGAAGGAATTTCCTCCTTCGAGGTTTCGCCATCATCCGAATTTGACGGAATTTTATCGTTTGAGGCTTCGGCATCATCGGAAGATTTCTTTGATGACTGCCTTGGCCTCTATGCCTGATCTTGGATCCATCCCGCATTGAGGTTAAGTTCTTTCATTCTTACATTGTTTGATTGCTTGTCACCACTGAGTTAGGAAACTGTGTTTCTGTGAATTTATCACGTTTGATTCTTTATTGTCTGGAGATGATTTTATCTTAGTCTAATTAATTCAATTCTCAATTCTTTCTCGGATTGAATATTAATTCTTCCTCATTGATCTATGCAAGTCGCAGTTTTAGCTCTTCTTTTTGTATCAAGAAAGATATGTGTGAATTCTTCATCTGAACTATCACCTAATAAACCATAAAAATATTTGTTAACTACTGACCATAAACCAACCCAGATGCATGCCGAACCCTTCTTTCCTTTGGAAACTACTCTTAGAACATTGCCTAGTAAACCACCCAGAAAGACATAATGTAAGAAAATATCTAATATAGGGCTAACTAATGGTAATTCTTTTCAGCAGTGACAGCAGAAACATATCATATGAATGTCAAGCCAGTTTTTACCCAATTGATCATGTGCTTTGAGTTGCATCTAAAATTTGCTTTTGCTGAAATTCTAGCAGATCATGTTGTTCCTCTCGAAACAGCAACCACTTGTGCATGTGTACCATCTGATTGATGAAGGACACCATGGTAATATAAGCTTTTTTTTAATAACAGTAATATACAATTTTTTGTCCTCTCTGGTTCTTAATCCCTCCCACATAACCTGCTTGGCTGGACGGTCACTGCTGCTGCTGTGAAAATTCAATTGCAAACAACTGGGAGAAGCTGGAAACCAGCATTCTACCCACAAAATTTTATCAAGCTTGTTTTTTGTAAGACTCCAGAATTTTTATGAAAGATTTCTCCGCATTCCAGAAATCAATTTTGCTTTTTGCACTACTAAAAGATTCTGTAGTAATTTCTGATACTTAGCTAGTAGATGGAGAAATTTCTCTGAACATAATCTGGTCTCTTTTTGGGACCATAACAAGCCATAGTATTTTCCCACTTGGTGGAATCAGACCAGACTAGACTTGATACTAGATCCAAAAATCACATTTCTGGCTGCTGACAAGAGTCACATATTGTGATGAGCCACTGAACTAGTTGACCTTTAAGAACCTCTGGTTCAGATCATGGCTGCAGAGTTCCTGGGCAGTGCCAAAATGACAAGACCACCATTTTTCTTTTTGCACTACCAAAAGATTGTCTGTAGTAATTTCTGATACTTAGCTAGTAGATGGAGAAATTTCTCTGAACATAATCTGATCTCTTTTTGTGACCATAGCAAGCCATAGTATTTTCCCTCTTGGCAGAATCAGATCAGACTAGACCTGATACTAGATCCAAAAATCACATTTCCGGCTGCTTACTAGAGTCACATATTGTGATGAGCCACTGAACTAGTTGACCTTTTAGAACCTCTGGTTCAAATCATGGCTGCAGAGTTCCTGGGCAGTGCCTAAAAGACAAGACCACCATGGCCACCCTTTGGTCCGGTCCATGCTGTGAGCGATGGGGATGTTAGATTGAAGAGGTTACAGAGTGAAACTACCCTGATACAAACCATTTCTTGATTGTTATTCCCTCCTCTTGAACTAACCCATTTCCGGGGGCATGGAGTACAAGAGGAACTTGTTGGTCCTGCAAGTTGGACTAGAAAGCAAGCAAACATCTCTGTCCAGCTGAACCTTGTAGGTTCATCCTTTGCAGCAAGCAGAACCACTAATCAATAAGTATAGTAGCTGAAAACAAAGGGCTGTGCAGCATTCATATGTGTAGAGCTCTGCTCATGCCTTAGGACATTTTTGGTTTGCAGAAAATGACATGGAAATTTGAGAACTAGCATAAACTGCTACCATTGAGAACTAACCATCAAATCTAGAAGAAAATCATAGTGACGTTGAAATTTTTGGCTCTGCTCACTGCTTGACATTTTCTGCATATACAAATGGACTTATCTTCCTTTCTCACAATCAAGCTAGGTTAACAAAAGACAGTAGGAGTTCATGTACAGTGATCCCCATCTCGAGTTTGAAATTGTCCTTTCTCTGTGATTTTTACATGCCATCAGCATCATATAACAAGTATCAGAAAGCAAATAATCTCTGCCATCAGAGGGTTGCACCACCATGTTTCACATTTCCTTGCCATTATAAGACAACTGGAGGTATTATGTTGTAGCAGACTTCAATGTGGACAAACTAGATATGTTTCTTGACCTGTTCTGTTGGCCCGAAGAACAGTATTTGTATTCTAAATTTTGAGAAATTGAGAAATGGAGAGTGTAGATACATATCCAAATAGACATATTAAAAACAGACGATCACTTTAGCAGCTCTATATAACTGTGAAATCCACAACCACGTGAATGACATAACAACATCCAGCTTGGGTTGGTTACCAAATCAGTTATTTGCTGTTGTTCTGCTAATGCCGGACCTCCTTGGAGATTTTTCAACGTGCTCCACAAAATAAAAGATCTATTGTCCCATGCTGGAGTTAGTTGAAATCATGTAAATCATTTTGCGAATGATGTAGTTGATGCTCTTCCTAAGGGGGGTTGACTGCAATGTCTTGTTGTTAGGCCTCCCTTCTAAACTTGCTCCTTGTCCTCAAGCTTAAACAAATTTATCACTCAAATTCGAGATCGGCGAGTCGGACCTGAATGTAGCTCGGTTCAGTTCGCGAGCTCGCGAACCGGCTCGTTTACTTAAACCCAGAGTTAGTAGTTGGGAGTCGGGACCGGAGGCCCGAACCTTTTCATCTCCAGTCGGGATGAAAGGCGAAATCTCTCATTTCTCTAGGATTTGCGAAAGGCTAAATCTCTCCATCTCCATCTCCAGTCGGGACGAAAGGTGAAACCTTTCCATCCCCGGCGTCGAATTTTTGATAGACTCAAACAGGCATTTCTAGGAGCTGTGTGCGAGAGATGTTTTCTCAACTATCTTTCGTTTTTTGTTCCGGAAATGCTGATGATGTTTTCTCCAAGTTGTTCAATGATTCACCTAAATCGCTCCCATACTATTAAAAGTGTGAATGGATTAGATGACTCCTTCACAAGGATGGGTGTATCTACCCTATCTTATTAAAAGTGGTTCTTATCCTATTGATCTAGGCTGATTGTTTTGGTTGTTCTTGGCGCTGGGTGTAAGAAGGGTTTGTCATCGTATTTTAGTTTGATTTATTTTGTGCTGGCTTGCTTTGATATGCTAGTTTTAGCTTATGTAATCTTTTTTTTTTTTTCTATTTTTCTGCTTCCTTTTAATGAAATTTTCAGCATCTAAAGAAGAGGTAGAATAATTTTTTCTACTAATGACTTTGAGCATTTAAAAAAAAAAATCCTCACTCTTGACAGAAAAAAGTAGAGAATATACAATTGACATGGTGAGAGCCTGAGTTAGTCTCACCTCTGATACATCTCTCTCATTAAATACTAACGCATAATCTTCTGAATTTAGGTTTTGAGAAATGGACATTGGCAAGAAATGGATGCTGCTGTTCTAGTACCAGGAGATATAATCAGCATAAAACTTGGGGACATCATCTCAGCAGATGCTCATTTACTTGAGGGAGACCCTCTTAAAATTGATCAGGTAAGTTCCTCCTGTAATGGCTGACTTATCCATTTTTGCCTATATTTCTTAGTTTGTTTATCATTTCCATTTGCAATCAGCTCTTACTGGGGAATCTCGTCCAGTAACAAAAAAGACAGCAACCTGTAAGCATGGAGAGATTGAAGCTGTTGTAATTGCAACTGGTGTTCACTCTTTCTTTGGTAAAACAGCCCATTTGGTTAATTCCACTGAAGTAGTTGGTCATTTTCAGAAGGTGAAATACATTCTGAAATATTAGAAACTGTGATTTATGAATATCTTTCCTCAGTTAATAGGAGCTCATGGAATTGGCTTTGCACTTTCCTTGTCCAATAGGAAGCACGTAACCATTCTGTACCAATTATTTATGTATTTCAATCTAAAAGGAAAATCTCATATATTTTAGGATACTATTTGGATATAGTCTGAATTTGATATATTTGAAGTAAATTTTTTGTGTAAAGACAAATATCTAAACAATATTTGATAGCTTAATCAAAGATGTGTTTTTCCCTGTTTATTTCAGGTTCTTACTGCTATTGGAAACTTTTGTATTTACTCATTAGCCATGGATATGATTATGGAAATCATAGTCATGTTCCCTATCCAACACCATCCATACAGAAGTGTCAATAACCTTCGTGTCCTATTAATTGGAGGAATACCCATTGCTATGCTTACAGTGTTATCTATTACTCTTGCAATTGGTTCTCACCGACTTTCTCAACAGGTATGATCAAGCAATATTCCATTTGAGAGAAATGATACTAACTGATTAGGTATAATAGTCACTGGCGTCCTGGGTCCAGAACTTACATTCATATATGATTATGCAGGGAGCAATTTCAAAACGGATGACTGCAATAGAGGAAATGGCTGGTATGGATGTTCTTTGTAGTGACAAAACAGGAAATCTTACTCTGAATTGTCTTACTGTTGACAGGAACCTCATTGAGGTAGAGACTTTAATTTGGAGGGCTTTGTTTAAGTACATGCAAAATCTTTGTTCTTGAAAGTGTAGAAATTTTTTACTTTCCAGGTCATCAAAGAAATCTTCCGATGATGCCGAAGCTTCGAACGAGGAAATTCCATCAAATTCGGATGCTGGCGAAATCTCGGAGTAAATTCCTTCTTGATCGGTCGCCATCAGAGACCTCTCAAGATCATGGAGGTTGTTGTGTAAGTATCGAAAGTCCTTGATCGTTTACCATCAGAGACCTTTGAAGATCATGAAGGCGGTGTGTAAGTGTCACTCCGTCGATTTCCGATTCTGGCGAAAGTCCTTCTTGATCACTCCCCATCAGTGACCTCTCAAATATCATGAAGCCATTGTGTAAGTATCACTCCGTCAATTTTTGATCCAGGCAAAAATCCTTCTTCTTCGATCGCCATCAGAGACCTCTCAAGATCATGAAACCGTTGTTGTGTCAAGTGACACTTCGTCAACTGCTCCTTAGAGGCCGCCTTTGCTGCATTCAATGCCAGTATATTGGCTTCTTGTTCCTCCAGATTGGCGATCAAACGCTGGAGCTCATCAACGCTGCATTACAGCAAGTTGATCTTGTCCAACCAGAAATGGTGTTCGTCTTCCTCCGTTTTTGGAATCATGTTTGTCTCGCCTTGGAGTTAGCAGTGGATCAAACCCTCGTCTCTGAAGACAAAGGGTTTGCCGGCGGGAGAGAAGGCAACGACGAGGAGTTGAGCGCCGGTAAGAAGGGAGAGTTCCTGAGCTTTCTTGAACAGTCCCTTCTTCCGTTTGGAGAAAGTGACTTGCAGAGCTTGTCGATCCTCGAACTTCTTCATCTCTACCTTCCTCTCTCCCATCCCTTGTTTTTCTTGTTCGGTTCTCGCTCCGTATCTTGGCACTTAAGAAATCAATGAGCATTAGAGATTTGATTTTACCGTGTCGGCCAATATTTTCCAGCTCGTCCCCACGGCTGCTGAGGTGAAGGTGCCACTACTTAATCTGAGCTAACCAGGTGTCAGCAGACTCGACTGAGCCATTGGAGTTGACTCAAAGCACGTTATTCTAAACGGAGCCTTTTACCTCCTCCATTGTAAAACACAAGTTTGAAATAGTTATATTGAAAATTTTTAAATAATTGATTGTTATTTTCTTTAATGTATTCTATATTGATTGCAATGATCAATTAAATAATTATTTGTTACGATAAATGGTTTAATTGGTTGATTAATCCAAGAGTTATTTAATTACATGGTGGTTAATTAATTAATGATTAATAAACAATTATTCAATTAAATAATTATTAGTTAAAAAAGAGAAAAATATAACGAAAATAAGGAAGATTGAATTGAAAGAAAAATAGAGGAAAATATAGATGTGAAGTGCAAATCCTCGATCCTCCTTGCTAATTCTCTTAGAGGAGAAGCAGGAATATACTTGAAGTCTGCAATTCTAATTTTTTCAGGAATCATTTTACCACAAGATTGGTATCATGTGCAGAGAGGGATGATCATATCAGCGATACAGTACAGTACATCTAAGATTCTGAGAAATCTAATATCGTGATTTTTATTTTAAAATTTTTTTGGAGCAGGTAGATCATATTTGATGTTTAATGTGGAGACTCTGAACATTCAGTTCCCTTACATGGAGCAGAAAATCTCCCTTACAAGTCACAGATGTGGTGCAAAACCGAAAGAGATTTGCAGAATTTGTGCAGTTGGGGACTTTCCCCAACCATTCCATCCTGCTGATTCTGCTGCTCCAAAACTGGGAAACTTCAAACTCAGAAATGGACCTTTTAACTGGTCAAGGATGGTTGAGGTCCATCCTGCTGATTCTGCTCCTCCAAAACTGGGAAACTTCAAACTCAGAAATGGACCTTTTAACTGGTCAAGGATGGTTGAGGTAGGGTGAAGTGAAACCGTCTTCATGGGAAGGCCAATGTACCCCTTCTCTAGGGCAAGTGAGAGGAGCAGGTTGTGCAATGAATGTTGGGTAGTCTTGCCCTGGCATCAACACCGAGTAGTCCGATGAGTACGTCCCCGCCACCTATCAACAAATCTAGCAAACATTACAATATTGAACAACCCTTTTGTCAACTTTTCAGTCTACAGATGCCTGCAATTCTTTTAAATAAGAGTAATGGGGTTTTGATATGGAAGAAAACAATGAATGAGTGTGGGTGATAACACAAATACCCGTATAGTAAAGACTAAGGGTCTGTTTGGAAACCTATGGAAAAGACAAGAAAATGAGAATTTCACCATTATCTTTTCCGAAAAATAGTTAATGAAATGGAGAATTTGATCATTATCTCATTTTCTTTTCTAGGGGTTCCAAACAGACCCTAATAGCCAACATAAAATTTCTTCTCTATTGTACTGCAATAAGATTGATGTGTAAACTCTCACACAGAATTTATTCAGGGAGACAAAATGGGTAAAGTAAATCATACTGCAGTCCAGTTGCCTCCTTGTACTGCTGGGTTCTTTCCTCAGTACAATAGATGAAGTGAAGAAATAAATCCTGTGTTATGAGAAGTGAAGCCAAATGGTATCCGGAATTGGATGAAGCTTCGAAAAGAAATAAAAGGAAAAATAATTAGTGTGCACTTCAGTGCATCTCTTTGTTCTTGGCCAAAGACTCACAAAGAACTTGATAGAGCTGAGAGAGAGATGCTGGGACAGATGGGTTAAAGAGGTTTCATTATGAACAGTCATGTACTGGCTATCATGAGATTGATCTATCCATGGAAAGGGACTGAACTCTACCACATCTAAGTTATAAACATGACTTAGACAGAAAGAGTAAGCAATTTCGCGCGAGAAACCCTCTGGTTTTGCGAAAATGAGGAACCCTCCTGCATCTCAGAGGAGCAGACATGGCAGAAAGGAGCAATTTCAAAGGTGGAACATGAAGAAAGAAGAACAGAAAGCTAACTTACAGGCTGTTGATTGCCAAGTTTCTCGAGAATATGCATTTGAGCCCGAGAATTCCCAGACTCCAATGCTCCTTCATCCACTTGCTGAGTTGAAGAGAAAGATGATCTCTGCTTTAATAAATGTTCAAAAATTGCCATTATGAGAAACAATGATATTAACAACGCTGTGGCGACAAATCCGAACGAGATCGCATTGACAGAAGTGCCAAAATCTCTCCATGGTGCCTCCCTGTCTGATACTGCTTGTGAAGGACCGGGATTGGCGCTAGTGTAAAAGTCCCATGGCTTTGGCTTTGAATTCAAGTCATTCATAATTCTTGAATCCAAGTTGGGGTAGTGGATCACTTCTTGCAGTATCTCAGCCTTTTCCTTTCAACTACTCCACTAGCTAGGAAATGCTTTCATATGCAGCGCATCAGTTTGACCTTCAAACCATCTGCCTGATCATCTGGACTTTGCTGCAACCAGAGAATTCATTAGTCAATGGAAAATAAAAGAGAAACTAATTTAGACTGAGTTTCAATCTGAAAATCGATCCGAAATTGAGAAATTTGATGTGGAAATACAAAAAGGAAACAGTTGAAAAGAATACAGTTTTCTTTTTACTCCTCTTCCCAAGAAAACAAATCAGTACAGGAAAAACTACAAAATGCAAATGCATTGGTTACCACAGGCTTGGGAAATGAAAACATAGAAAGACAAAATTAGCAGCTCAAACCAGAAAAGAATTGCCAGTCCTCACAGGCAGAAAGGATTATATGCATTCTGAACACTTACTATCCAAGTATATAACGAAAAACGGATACTTCCTTGAGATATTGGAATGCAAAGACCCACAAGAAATGAAGAAAATGACCCAAACGCATGATCAAACCCAAGCGATACCTTCATGAAAGAACCAGAGGGAGTTGGGGAATGAAACACCAAAGGCAAAAACTGCACCAAATAATAGTGAAAGCATCCGGCCTGTACGACCCCACACCATCACAAGGCGACGGAAATGAAATGATATTCATAAGAGCCATGAGATTGACACTGAGGCAATAAACTGGAGCTTTATGTCAGCTCGCATTAGGAATTGGCCCAAAATTAGTACACAAAAGACATACTGACAAACCAAAAAATTTGAAAGTGACACAAGGGAAGTAGATAGTGCTATCACCATTTCATGAAATTTCCAGAATACCATAGCTATTTGTTTTATCATCTTTTTCAGTCATCTCTCCATCACTACATTTCCGAACGAGATCCTCCAAAGAAAGATGATGGCAACACTGTAGAAAGAAGACATTTCTAGCTCTTAAACTGGACCAGAACTTGAGAGGGTTTCAGAGACTGGCTTTCAAAAATGCAATCTCACTACATTGAGAGGATGACATACCTGTTCTTCCTCTGAAAGTTGCTTAAATACATTTAACCCAACTGTTATTGCATAACTATCAGTGCTTTCCATTATAGACATCAAGTCTTCCTGTTTAAGCATCATACTGATTATCTCAAGAAAAAGAAGAGAAACAAAACAGAGAAAGGAAAAAGTGGTAAAGAGGAAAGAGAAAAGAAAAGTAAAAGTGACAAACCTTATGATGTTGCAAGAACATGGGTAAACTGGTAATTGGCATGGCTGCTGCCTGCTGGGCATTTTCAAGCCTCCGGTAAAAGCAAGATCTGCAAACCCATTTGGACATTTGTCAAGGAAAAAGAAGGCTGGGCCTACATGCATCCCACCACATATAAAAGGAAAAGCTGCCATGGAGGATATAAATTAATAACCCATCGCAGAAAAGCATGGTACATAGCAGAAATTTGAACAGGGACCAGGGTTGGTAAGTTTACAGGTATGAGTAGCCAGAACAAATTCACTCCCAGAATTCTGATTTTGAGCATTACAGGACTTGGAAGTAAACGAATTTCTGCCAGAAGCATGAAAGGTAATTGGTAAAAAATGATGCTAGATGTTCATGAGGAACAAACAAATTCAAAATCAATGTCGATGTACTGATAATGATGAAACGGGAAATTGATAAAGAATGGGGGAGAGCAATTATTGCAGGATAAAGGGACTATCAACTTTCTGCTCCAAATCGATTCAGGGTTCTTTGTCAACAAGACAATAAGTACGCCAGAGAAAGAAAGATGAAAGCGCCCCTGTGCCTGATTCTAGCAAAATCAACCAGCATGTGAGCTCTCTACGGAAATACCATGATACGATTTTATCATAAAAAAAATTGTCGCCAGCTAGAATGGAAACATAGTCATGCCCGATTTCTTCTCGTTTTATCCAGGGAAGATGATATGAGAAGTTAAATGGAAAGTTCCAGGAAAGATTGTTATAAGTTGCTAATTCAGAATCATCAAAAGAAAGCGAAAGCGCAGCAAGAGAAGAATTCAATTCATCGAACGGAGAAGTTCTCTCCGAAGTGCTCCTTGTCGAAAGCCGATTACTTCCATTTGGGCCATTTCCAAAAGCAAAAAGGACCCGCTACGAGAAGAAAACGTAATTGAAAGCCATATTCTTTATTAAATTCGTCCAGAACTCTAACAGAAGCAATCGACTAGCTTCTTCTCCGACATTTTTCACTTGACCAGCATTCAATCCAAAAACGAAAGCAAAGGTTTTATTCTCGAAAGATTTCTTCTGGGAAAAGAAATAAAAAAGCAAAAGGAAAATCAAGGTATGAAGAAAATAAACAACTGCAAACAAAGGGATTAACGAAGCAAATTCCATTCCAGGCTCGCAGATTCAAGCAGGAATATAGACTTAATAATATACTTGTTGCAGAAGAAGCTAACCAGCGGGCCCAACACAGAAGACATTGCAAGCGAAAAGGAGAGAGAATCATAGTAAACTTGGAAAAGAGCATTAAACAATTCAAAAGACAGGGAGGAATTAAAAATGAACCATTCCAGACAGCATCAATCAAAGTGATAGACACATAAGGAAAAGGCTTCACTTGTTCCAAAACTAAAACATCTTAAAGTTGAAACCCAGAGATTTCACGAAACTCAACACACACCTACTGCAACTGAGAAGAAAGTGCAATGTGTTTGGGTCTTTAGGAAACAGCAAGAAAAAGAGAATCTGCAGATGATCCTCGCAGCCGAATAAAAATTGTGCTCTCTGACAGTCACTGGGATCACGCCTAAATAACCTGAAGTTGAAAAGATTTTGAGAGGAATAAAAACAAACTTCAAAAAGGAGAAAACCCCTAGACGACCAGGTGCTAAGGAGTGAAGATTGAAGACCCATTTGTTATTTCAGAAAAGTAGCTGCTCAGGCATGTTCTTCTCTCTCGCATTTCTTTCACCCTCGAGAGTGACGATGACTGCAGACCACCCCAGACAAGCGTGTTGAGGGAGAACAACAGAACCACAAAAGACAAACAAATGCCTTTATTATAAGCTTGTTTGAAAGATACGACAAGTGAAAAACCGGAGATACATCAATTTTCTTCTATTCCCTGCAGGTTACCATGGCAGTGACTGAGCACCGGTCACTTTGTTCGATTGGACAGGACGAGTGGACGGTAAGAATGGGATGTTTCATCTCGTGCTTTGCCTTCTTTCCTAATTTCTTGTTTCAGTAATCTTTTTTGCCTCGTCTATCAGCATTCTTCAGACACTTGGTTGTTCATAGGAGCAAGACATTCATTTCATAATTCATAAGCAACCAAAACTGAAAATTAGTCCAGTTCCAGTCATTATGATGAACATAACAACAAAACAGATCTTCGACTTCGAACACAACACTAGGTAGAGACGAACTGCCTAATACTGGTGAACAGTTGAAGCAATGCTTTTTCTCTCCTCAGAAATGCTGAACATATTCATGAATTTTTATTGTACTCAAGACATACACCACCCTTCATGCCTGCCAAACTGAATTTCTAACTTCTATTCTAAACTGAATTTCACATCTGTTCTTGTTTACAATCACTTGGGGTTCATAAGCCGGTTAATAAGTCTCCTATGTTGGCTAGTCATTTTCGAACATAATCAAACCCATTAAACCTTATATGCCCTCCTTTTTTCTCTTTGTCCCTTTTTTTCCAATTTATTAATAGAAAATGGTAATTATCACTATGATAGAAGCCATTCATAAAGCAAAAGAAATTATTAACATTAGTGTTTATAGATGAAAAATGAAGAACAACAAAAATGATGATATAACTTTGTTTTTAATGACTTGAAACTTGATCTTTTCTAAAGTAGCTCTCAAATCCACTAATCAAAGGTTGAGTTGAGTATTAATAAACCCTTAAGCATAGCAATTCAAATTGCATGATATTATATTGAAGCAAATTCATGATCAAGTAAAGATATATAGGGAAGGCTTTTTCACCATGATCATGGCATCCCTATATGGAAGGCAAGGTCCCTTAAGGCAAAGAAGTAGGCAACAAAATCATGGAAGTTGAAACTTGAAGGAGTCTCCAATAATACATAATTCATCAAAGAGTGGCACCAGTACTCCTTTATATCAGACAAAAACTCTTTGTAGTTCATAATATGGGTCACTCTTATTAACATGTGGGTCATTCTTGTTTGTACTAAATATATTTGGAGTAGAATTTACGATTTTGTATTGGACATGGTATAATTGATGTTATAGTAGTCATGATCTATTATACGAAAATAATAAACATCACTTTACTTACTAGTTTGAAATAATTTTTTTTTGTTTTTATTACTTTTTGCTCATAGAGTGTCAATTTTAATTTAAACCCTAAATTTCTCCTCAATATACCATGTAGGTGTATGTGCCCCATGCAATGGTTAGTATTTAAATTACTTAAAATTTCACTTTTGTATCAAATTATGATACCAATTTCAGTCTATACATGTGGTCAATTAGCTACCTCCTCCCTCTCTAGCACATCCTATGTGATGTCTATTATTGGTTTGGGTATGTGAGAGCTAATGACTCTCTCTGGAGGTTGGTTTTGGTGGCTTACTCACATATGGGTATAAAAAATATTGCACTATCAGGTCATTTATAAAATAGGTTTGGGGCTCATAAAAAGCTTTTATATTCTAGTCACCAATAGAGATTTAAGTTCAGGCAATTAACTCAATAATTTGTTGTCTATTGGCCTCCCATCCAAAACCTTTTTTTTAATTGAAATCACTATTGAAAAAAATACTCAAAGTAGGCATTGAGATGCCTATAGTCTCCTTGAAGTCCTAGAACTTTATGATCTTCTTTTCAATGAGCAACTAATGGAACATTTGGGGAGGAGGGAGTGGGTAGCTCACTTAGTCCTCCTTGAGGTTTGGGTGGTCTATATAGGGTAGTGAGGTGGTCTCAGTGACTTGGCCCCCTTGCTCTTTTGGATTAGAAGCAGACCATATCAAGGATCTTTTGAGTGATTGTCTGAGGGTGCTTCAAGGACTCTCCAAGGTTTTTGGTTCGAGAAGAACGAGCTCTATTGGTGTTAGAGGGGTGAAGTTTGCTTGAATGGTTCTTGAACTTCTTTTATGGATAGGAATCCTTAAACATTTCGTCCAGTACACGAGTAATGAGACTGGACAATTACTGAATTCACATCAATATATCTTCTATTAGCTATTGGATGGAGTCCCCTTACAACTTGTGACAAGTGAAGTGAATGTGATGCTTGAGCCCTGTAGTTGTTTTCATACCAGTTGAGAAGAACATTATTCCACATAGAATTGATTACAAAGATACCCATTCATCCAGGTCATTGACTTCACACTCTATTTGTGTTGGCAAACAGTGCTTCTTTGAGGATGAAGCAGATTTAAGTGCTCAGTGCAAATATGTTATTGTTGGATTTTATGAATTATTAGATTGAACCCGATTCCATCCCAAAATGATTAACCACTTAGGAGGCTTATTGTTTAAGTTTATAACTCAGTCACTTTTCGTAAAATATTTTCCAGGTTTACACATAATAAGCTTGCAATGTGTCTAAAACACACAAACAATCCGACTCTCACCTCAAAGAGTCCATGATATATAAATAACCCAGGGATCACAAACTAGGTCTTTCATGCACTCAACCTACTACTCACTTCTTTTAAGATTTCTCCATGTTTGGGGTTTAGGATATCAGAGCCATGGATTAGTCTTTGGTTCTTTCTGTTTAGGTTTACATACTCTCAAAACAGTTACAATCCAACACCGGTCATATCCCAAACAATATTTGTAGTCTACAGATGTACCAAAGACCTCAATTGGTCGGCCAGAAGGAACTTAACCGTCCTTCATACGACACAGTGTTAAAAACTGGACATACGCATGTTTGTCCAGTAATAGGCTATCCACATGGATGACATGACAAAAATAATCCAATATTAAACAATATAATGGATTTAGTTGGTGATATTCATCACAGTTTCTTTATGAAAAGTTGCTGTGAAAAATACACTGCAGAATATATTGCCTTAATATGCTTAGGAATAGAAAGTGACGTAAATGAACAAGTACAAATATTCAAGAGAGGAATCAATACCCATCTTGAGGTACTAAAAACAGGATATACTCAAGAGACAGTAAAACTCCTTACAGACCTACAAAGTTTTGTAGATCAAGAAATAAACCACTCTAGGATATTAGCACCTATCCGAGAGATGAAAACTAAAATGGTTAATAACAAACCTAAGTTGAAAAGAATTACAGTAAGTCATTTGTAAAATAGCTTTCGTAAAAAATCAGCAAAGTACAGATAAAGATCGTCTTATACGAGATATATGAGCTTTAACTCAAAATAATAAATTAAGAGAACTTGTTATTCAACATACCTCTCCATTCATTACTTTGTATCAATTGGAACGACTAATAAAAATTATGTTCCGAAAAGTAGAAGAGTAAGCATCTCAACGAAAATTCCTAAATGTTTGAACAAATCGGAATAGAATATACTTCTCTTCAAAATAGTGTTCATGTACATCATGAAACACAGGGAGAATACGAAGAACATCCTAACCTTATGCAGGATGGTCAAAAGTGGACAATCAGTATCCCTCGGATAACTGAAATCTACAATAGAGATTGAATTGAGTTCCAAAAGAAATCATTCGTCTTCCTTAAGGAACTATCTATAGAAATACAAGATATCGACTCAGGTACCTTCTGCTACAAGTTATTAAGTGAATCAAACTTAGCAAAACTAAAACGATTCAAACATGTCTAGGACATATTCCCACTTCTCAGTGGTCATCCAGAATTTAAGGATTATAAAAAAATGTTCAAATAATCCAATCTGAAATTTTAGGATATAGTAATAACTTTTACATTGAGTTATTTTTAGGTAAATTTGAATATATATAGTTTTTTTTAAATGAATATGTATGTAATCATTTATATAATACTGTTATATGTCATATTAAGAAAATACAAATATAATGTGAGTGGTTTTAGTGTTGTATATTTTTCTGCTATTTTTTAATGTATAAAATATATTGAGATATCTAACTAATTTGACAATTTTTTTGTAGCTATTAGTTGCAAACCAGTCTACCTAACTTTGAATGCATTTCATGCATATAGAATCATTTTCTCAAATTTCTCACAGTTATCGTAGCCTCACATGTTGTTGGTGAGGGTGGTCATCTTTGGCTTTTGGTGGGACTTCTACGTCCGGTGCTATGTCGTTGTTGTCGTCATCCACCGTGAGGAACATCACGTTCATTTGGTGCCGCGGCAGTGATGGCTAGGATGGAATTTCTTGCCGCATTGGAAATAGATGCCACGGTCACACTTCTCCAGCGCCTTGATCTCTGAGAACCAGCGGATGGAGGGGTTGTGTTGGAATGGGAGCCTGGGCTGGAATCTGTCGGCTGCGGTGGGGGAGTAAGTTTTTAATAATGTTTTTTTTATGCACCACCATTATGGTCCGGTCATGGAAGCTTGATCTCTCCGTGGGTTCCGGTGAAGGAAGCCTTCTCCACCGATTCCATTCTCGATTTCACCGTGCCCAGATTCGCCCCGCTCTGATACCAGATGATGGAAAACCAGAGGAAGGAAAGAAGAATACCTGCTAAACTTTAAGGGTCTAGCTCCTCCTTTGCAGAAGACTACTTTGCAGCCTGAATCCGGTCTTCGTCTTCAATGCCGTTGACGGAGAAGTACCTTTCCGTATGGTACAACCAACTGTAGGGATCGTCCCCTATAAAAATTGGTAAGTCGAGCTTCCTTACCCTCTTCTCTACACTTTCCAAGCCTTGAGTGCCACTCCAGGCGTCGCCGATCACCCGATTAGCCGATGAGTCTCCCATCGGCGATTTCCCCTTTGCGCTTCCCAACATCCCGGATCGCACTTCCATTTGTAGCTCTCGGATGGCTACTACGCCGGACTTCAGCTTCTCCACTCCATTTTTTAATCCCAATACTTCCTTCTCCACCGATTCCATTCTTCCATCCATTTTCGATTTCACCATGCCCAGATTCGCCCCGCTCTGATACCAGATGATGGAAAACCAGGGGAAGGAAAGAAGAATACCTTCTAAACTTTTAAGGGTTTAGCTCCTCCTTTGCAGAAGACTACTTTGCTGCCCCTCTCTCCATCTCCCCTTCTCTTTATTCCCTATTGCCAGTGCGGCCTTCAACTAACTGTCCGACCCTTTTTAACTAGCTGCTCGATAGTTAAGATTTTTTGTTTGGAGGCACACAGAAGAAAATATTGAACCTCAGAAGCGCTGGAATTTCCATGTTAAAACTGAAAGCTTCATGAAAACTATTGGAGCAAACATTAGAAAATCACAAAATGGCTAGACTGCCGTTCCGAGCTCCACAAGCAAGTAACAGAAATCAAAAGAAACAAGACGATGGCTGAGAATTCAACATACAGATGCCCGAAGACCTTATTGTTCATTAAAGAGAATCCAAAGAAGCACCAAGACATAGGAGCAAATGATGTAGGGGGAAATTGTGATAAAGCTAGAATTGCAGCAAAAAAAACCCAGAGAAAACAGAGATTTGTAAGAGATTTATAAAGATTAATTCATTAGAAGATTGAAGAGTGCTCGAAAAGCAATTGAAGGGTATTTTGGTCATTTTGCTACGTCTCTTATTCTACATCTTTTTATTATGTCTCTTTATTTAATTTCGTGTAATTTAGTTATGTAGAATAGGAGATATTTAAGTGTTTTAATTATGTAAAGGGTATTTTTGTAATTTTTCAAATTTCAATTAGTAAATGGAAGGGAGGTGGAGCTATGAGACTTCCCTCAAAGTCTCTTTCTCCTATCAATCTCCAATGAGACTTTCTTTCTCTTCTCCCTCTTACTTCAAGTTTTCCTCTTTCCTCCTCTTATTTTACCTTTTGACAAACACCGTCATCTCTAGGAGATACCATATAATTATGCAAGATGGTGTATGTCTTTTTTATTGTAAAGCATGTAACCCTAAGGGTATTATAATAATTATAAATATCTTTACATAACTATAAATACAACCTCAAGGTACGGGGTAGAGCATTAAAGTTTTTTCCTCTTCGCTCGATCTCTCTCTTCCTCTTTCTTATCTCCCTTGCCTTTTTCTCTCTTCTCTCTCCCAAGAGTTAGAATTCATCCCTTCTCTCTTTCCCTTGAGATCTCTTATATTCCTTTGTTATCCCTAGAAATCAACAGTTGAATTTTGCAGGATAAAAGTGGTAAAGAGATCAGAGTTTATAGACCCTCTCTCCTACTTATAACTAAAACAATTTTCAAAATTACATCCATGTCCCTACAACCCTTAAACCCTAGGAATATAATTTCTATAACAAAATATTTCCTAGAAAAAATAATAACAACTTCTTAAAACATATTTAAAAAAATGAAAAGATTGCCAAAAATAGAATATGTAGAGTACTTAGCTTTTTGCGAAAATTCTCCTATGCTTGAAGTCCACTAATCTTCTTTTTGGCGGCTCCTTGATGGAAGTCTTTCTTTCTCAAGATGGGATAGAGTTCGGTTGAGGATTATTATATTGATTCATCAACCTATTTTACTTTATAAAGAGGATTTCTCTTCCGTCTCAAACTCAAACTTTAGTTAAATGACGCGTTCAATCCTTAATAACTGAGTTTGATCTTAAATATGATAACAAACAAGTTTAGGCCAAATTCCCATTAAGTTTTAAATAAAAATATTTTTTATAAAATTAATTTCAAAAGATTTATTTATAAAATTATTTATGGGAATCAAAATGTCCATTTTTTTAGTTTAATTAATAAATTCCGGGGTTTATTGATTTCTCCTAAAATTATTATTTCGTCCTGAATTTTTTTTTTTTTAATAAAACCTTCCAATCGTTGAAAAACACAGCTACTGACCAACGTTTGAACCGACCAAAAGCTCTGCCCGTTTCGTCGAGCTGTTCACATCTTTGACTGGTTCCGTTATGGTTAGTCAAGCATTCATTAAAGCTCTTTAATGGCTGAAAGTGTATTGGACGTGCAGTTACTGACTGATATACTCTGCCTCAATATGAGTGAGCACCAGACAGTTCAGAAAGCGTCGCACCAAATTGCCTCTGTAGTGTTCACACCAGAGAAGCATCATTTCCTATTTATTTACAGTCCCTCTTCCCATTCTCTCCATCCCCTCTCCCTCTTCAACTACTGGAGAACCGAATCAGTACAAGGTCCGCTCCTCTTTTTCTGAGAATCCCAGTTTTTAATTTTCCGCTTTTACATAGCAGTGACTGTGAAAGAGTGAAGACCCACTCCTCCATCTTCCAAGTCCTCCTCTGTCGTGTTTGTGTTCATCTGAATTCGGAGCCTATCAGAAGAGACAGGTCACGTTTTGTTTCTCTTAGGAAAAGAATCAGAAAAATGAGTGGGTATTCCAAGATGAGAGTTGGACAGGCCAACCGGTCAAGATCCATAGACTTCTCGGACCTCTCCTTGTCCTTATTTTCCAACGGAAATCCCAATCCAGTCTCGTCTGCTAAAACCCAGGCAGACCCAGAAAAGGAAAAGACCCAGAAGGTTATAGCCAAGGAAGAGCGAGAGGAGGAAGACGGGGAGAGATTTGGGGCGGTTTTGAGCAGGAACTCGTCGGTTTCTTCTGCTGTCGGTCGGAGGCTTGGATCTGAAAACCAAGGCCATATTAAATCCGTAGTGAGGACGGCGTTCTCCATGAGAGGATCTTCTTCGGTCGAAGAAGGGTATTGCAGGATTGACAACCAATGTGAGATCCTTTCTCCTCCACCCGACAATCTGAACGTGCGCGGGAGATCTGGGAAAAGGAGAACCAAGATTCTGAAAGCTTGCAAGAAGTTTTTTCGACTTTTCTAGTCGGGTTTTTGTCTACCCTTGTCAGGGTCCCTGTTTGCTCTTCAACAAGAACAGTTTCTGCTTGACATCATGTTCTGTTGTCTTTAACCTATAAAGCAACACCGTCTGGTGTTCCCTTAAAGACTACTTGATGGGGGGTGTGTTTATGCTCCGGACTAGGTTGAGAATCGAAAAAGGTTGTTTTTACATTTGGTTGAAAGTTGATCTCATCATTGAATTATTTTAACCACACTTTGAATCAATGGTTTAATCAACCACCATATCAGAATGTATAACACTTTCAAGATGCAGAAATCAACAGCCACAATTATCAGACCAAACATGCTGGATTCCATGCTCTTAATTTAGGAATGGTTAGTGCTATAGAACTGTTTCAGAACTTCCCTGATCTTTCACATTCTTGTCTTGAACAAGCCCTTCATGCCCAATGACATAACCACCAATGATATGGTGCCGTTGCTTGTAGTGTTGTACTATGTTACCGAGTTCTTCCGTCCCATTAAAGATAAGGAAGTCAATAACCTGTGTTTGAAAAACGAATAGAGAACCATAGTCATGTTAACTTTTGCCTCAAGTTTACTAAACCTGGTATTATCAAAGCCAACTGTACTTGAATCTATGTGATTAATTGCTTGTTTTTTTATGAAGTTTTTTGAAGTACTCATCTTAAACAGTTCCTTTTCCCCCATTAAGTATGAAAACTTTAAACCATTTAAGCAGAATATAAGAATAGAATGACAACGTCTACAGTTTACTGTCAAAGATCAAAATCTGGCCAAGTAAATGGATAATTGAAATTCATGTGAACAAATGTTATTAGGAATCAAAATCGATTTCAGTTATACCATAATGAAGTTCCGGATATTTTTTCTTCGAGAAGAAAGTGACAAGTTGCTGCTAACATTGAAATCATTGGCATTGCAGCTGCAAATTATATCTGGATGTTCAAAAGCATAAATGCGAAGTGTGGCCACCTCAACCACATCGACCTATGATCACTCACAAGCAATAGTGCATAATTCCACATTGTTGCTTCGCACATTTTCTCCATTTAGTCATCTCCCCTCGCTAGCAGCCTATTTAACAGAAAATACCTATCCTGACAAAAAATCTTGTGGCCAATTTTATCAAGACACAAGATAATCCTTATATAATTAGTAATCAATCGCCTTTCTTATCTCTATGATACAAATAGAAACGAAAATCTGACAAAACTCATATGGTTTGTTCGGATTCCCTCTTAATATCATAGTATCAGTGGTACAACGCTCCATGCCCCAGAAATCAAGATAGCCATCAGAAACTTGATCTTTTCTCAAAAGTAATCTAAATAGGGTCTGCTCTGTTTCTCATAGGCAACATTTGATCTTCTTCCGAGTCTTCTCCAACCATGACAATACTGTATACAAATCTTTACTGTATTCTGCTCCACAATTTGCTGATTCCATTACTTGGTTCTCTTCAAGTCGTTCCTCACCATGTCCATCTGCATCATTTTGGATCTTTTGTTTTTCGAAAATATCATTTTGGATCTTAAATTCCTCACTAGTTCAACCTCACATCAAAATAAGCCTTCAAACTGGTGCACTATTGGTTAGTAGGAATCTAATAGTCTATTATGTTTCCTATAATGATCCTTTGCTTCGAGGACTTTCCCCAACTACATTGTAGTTGTCCAGATGAATCCTCCACTCTATTCTGCTCCAATTAGTAGGTTGGCCTTCTTCAAGTCCTCCCTCACCATCTCCATCTATCTCATTGTGGGCCTTCCATAATTTCTTGCTAGTTCAACCTCCATTTAGATAACCCTTCAGACATATGGACCACAAAGCTCCATTGAACATTTCCAAACTCTCTCAAACGGATGGCCTGCCTTTCCTCTTCTGTAAATACTCCTAAAGGGAATCAAGAATTTAAAGTTTGCCCAAGGAAGATGTTGAATTTATGGAAAAGAGGAAAACTTTATTGACTTGTTGTAATCAGAATACATGAACCCCTATTTATAATATAAGAAAGTAGTAGAGTCCAATTATAATTAAATTAACCTTGTCCCAATTACACCCAAACTCAAACACTTAAAGATAAGTCCTAGCATAATTAAATAACTCAATATAAATAGAAGGCTAACATAACTAAAACACCTTTAAACTGAAACTTTTTTGTGAGATTTGCTTCCATAATAATTTTGGCTCTGTAAGACTTACTTATTGTGTAAGACTCATCATGCCACCTTACGTGATCATGGTGGATCCCACCAGCTCATGTGATCATGGTGGGTCCATCTTCCAATAGAAGATAAGGATGAACCTCCTCATTTGGGCTCAATAAGGACCCCAAGTTTGAGTACAAGCAGATATAATAGATCTACCAATACAAATTTTTCAGAATTATTTGGATTGGCTTTAGAGACATTAATGTTTTTTGTCTATGTTTGAATCTTCAGTCTTAATTTGTTATCGGTATGCATTTTGATTTGGGTTATAAAATTTCAGGGTTAGTTGCAATCCAAAGCAACTAGTGCTAGATCAATTAATAACTGCAATTACAAAAACAAGCCTTTGGATTTAAG
Source organism: Aristolochia californica (assembly GCF_029961685.1). Classification (NCBI taxonomy): domain Eukaryota; kingdom Viridiplantae; phylum Streptophyta; class Magnoliopsida; order Piperales; family Aristolochiaceae; genus Aristolochia; species Aristolochia californica. Next base: position 27,057,037 of record NW_027181815.1, on the reverse strand, counting down.
TGAATCTCTCTTGGAAGAAAAATCCAAATTCAAGGTCTGACGCCTTCTCTTTTATCTTTTATTATTCTCCTTAGTCTCAGACTCCTCTATTTCATTTCCTTTATTTTCTTTTTCTCTTTTCCTCTGAAATACACTTCAAAAATGATTTTTTTTTTCAAACAGAGATGTATTGTATATTTTAACAAAATAATGTAGCACATACAATAACACAATATTGTAGTGCATTGTGGTTTAAAGCCCGAAATCTTTGGTTTCTTTTTTCTTCTCTTTCAGCCCTATTTGTCTAATTTCTGCATCCTACTTCCCTTTACACACAATTTTTGGGTTCTTTTCCTCTCCAAACCTTCATTCTTTTAATTTGTGGTTAAAAACAAATTAGAACAGATCTTTCTCCTCTAAACTGTGTTCTTTCCCTTATCAAACCAAAAATATCCTCCACTTTCGTGTGTTGAAGGCATTCGTATCCAATCAAGGAATTGTATGTACATGGAAGATTCTCATCAATGAGAATATTTCCTTCTCCTCTAGTATTTTATAATGTTTGTGTGGATGGTTAGCTTAATTTTCAAGGTATAAATTTAAGGTTTCTAATCATTTGGAGAAAAAAAGAAAGAAATAATTTAACATGAATCTGAACTTAGTTCTAGCCCAAGAAAATTATTCCTCTCATGTTTCTAATCAAATTGTTTCCCAAGCTTAATCCTTTTCTGTCCTCCAACAGTTTTTGTATCAAAGCCTTGTTTGCACATTTTTCTCATATCAGTTTTACCTTTGTAGGTTTTGCGATATGCTCACTTATAGTAGGTTAGAATCCACAGCAACAAATGGAAGAACTGTTAGTGAGCATTAATGCAAAGTTTTGTTAAATACAAACCCGCTTTGATAGATTATTCAGGAACCAAGGTCGCCTTGGAACCCATGAAGTTGCAAAGCATGTCAAATGATTAAGGCGAAATGTGGGAGAAATGGTCTATCAAATCCTATGAGACGTGTAGTAGAATGTAAGAGATACTTAAGTAAGTGAAATGTCAATCTTTCTGGAGTCCTCCCTCAGTACTTATCTACTCCACATCAAGTGCTTTATGATGAAGAATGAGTACAGGGTCCATGTTGTGGTCCTAAATGGTTTAACAGATGGATGGCATCACTAGAAAGGTTAAATTCGAGAAGCCAAGCTATGATGGGAGTAGAATGACATCACTAGAAAGGTTAAATTGGAGGAGCCTAGTTACGATGGGAATGCAATGGCATCACTAGAAAGGTTAAAATAAAGAAGCCTAGTTAGAATGGGAACTTCATTAAAAGTTTTTTTTTTTTTTTTTTGAAAGATATGATCCCAAGATTTTCCTTGATTGGTCATATGAGATAGACCACTACTTCCATAGTATGACATATATACAACCAACGCATGAGATTTGCTAAAATGTTAGCTAACTAGTCAAGTGAACCTTAATTAGATTAATGTGAAAAGGAAATTCCAGTGTCTGGCTCATGATCCTAAGTGATTGCCTACGCATACAAACACTAGGGCAAACGAATTGAGAAATAACGAATAGCAGCAAAGTACACAATAAAGGAAAACATTTCAGTAAAAATGTTTAAACTTATATTTAGCTCAGACGGAACGGCAGTCACATAGTGACCGGCATATGTTGGAATCCAGAAAATCCCATAGACCATGGAAAAATAAAAGAGGAGGCGAGGAGAAATTCTTTCTGACCTTAGGGTTGGTGACGTGGGCATTTTTCCTGAATTTAGATGAAATGGCAGATCGAAGCTGAGAAACAGTGACGACTTCATCGAGATGGTAGAGATTAATGACAGAGGGAAGCAATCGGCATGCTTCCTGAATAAATCTACGACTCGACCTCTCGCTTCTTCGAGTGTAGCTGAGTTGGGGAGGACCTTTACGCTCCGCAGGGCATGCGACATAGTTGGTCTAACGAAAATGAGGCTTTCGAACGTAGTCCCGAAACTCGAAAGTGAAATCTATCTGCTTCTTCAACTCTACCAAGCGATCGTCTGGAAGAGCCGGCTTGCCTGCCGGTCGCCACAAGCGGGTCCTCGCAACGGGAATCGGTACGTCCATTTCGGATATTCAATAAATTCTACCCGATTTTCTTTTCTTGAATAAAAAAATCCAAATAATTCCATATTTTCGACTTGAATTTTTATTTAATATATATTTAATTATTAAAATATATTTTAATTTTTACTAATTTATAAAATAAACTAATATATTTTCTCACTAGATATAACTAAAGGTGATTAAATAATTAAATCAAATTTGTAATATGAATAATATGTAATTAATTCCTTGTATTGATATTATTTTTTAATATTTAATTTGTCTTAGATATAGATAGATAGATAGATAGATAGATATGTACACAAAGACACTAATTAGACTACTAATTAGATTTGGTTCTTTTTTTTTATTCTTAATAAGCATTAAAAAATTTTAAGTTGTTCCTATTGCAAATGTAATTTTAGCACACAATTAAATATTAACTAAAAAACAATTAAACATTAAATAATAATAATTAAATATATTTTAATCATTTTAAAAAATATGTCAAGAATGTTCAAATAATAAAAAAAAAAAATCAACATTTCTCTAAGTTTTCTTATATTCTTAGCTTTCAATATTTTACCCCTAGTAATGTGCTTTTCCTTATGTATCCACAATATATTTCAGTTTCCATATGGACTGATACTTTGTATTTCTTAGATTTTTTAAACCTTGATAACCAATATTTTCAAATAGAGAGATTAAAATGGACAAGATTGAACTGACTACTTGTTAAATGCCTAGCCAATACAATCCAACAGACTGATCTGTTAAGTGCGAAAAGTCAAGTACCTAACCCATCAGTTGTGGACGTAACTACCTAGCTCTGACACTGCTTAAACCAGGTTTAATTGGAATTTAATCCTTATCCAAATCATAGAAACAATATAAACCTATTGATACAGTCGATTTTAACAATTCAACCACCAATCTTTAAATCGATTGAGTCATTCTGAACCATCCACTTATTGTTGGTCCATAAGTTTAAGGTATGAAAAAAATATTAAAGACACAAGGATTTGAGCTAAAACATAATGTAAATAAATTCTTAATGTTGGCAAGAATGAAGAAGTTGAAGCAAATTGCTAGAGGGATCTTTACTGAGTTTATGGTTCAAATCAACTACTATTTCAAAAATTTGAGAAAACATATATTTAAGCTTTCAACTTTAAAGAGAAGTCTGACTTGATTGAAAGAGGTAAATCTTTGGATCATTGTTTTAGATTCAATTTACAATATTGACAAATCTTTTGATAAATCAGATTAAAGTCTTCCAAATTTTTGAGAAAGGATTAGAGAAGAAGTGCATAGAACATTGAAGAGAAGGTAGACTCCATAAGTGGAAGAAGAAGAGGAAAGAAAAGAAGGATAGCAAGAAAGGAGAGAGCAAGTGAGACTCAAAGAGGGATGAGAACAAAGAGAGAAGAGCACGACCTAATGAGCCCTCCCCTTCTTACTTATTTATAAATACGAGGGTGTAAACCCTAATACATGAAAGAAAAGAAGGAACATATACTTTACATAAAATTACATCACTATGCCACTCTCTCACTTAATTACATATATTGTCATTATTTCCTTCAACACTCACCCTTAAGTTCGTGAGAAAACATCGAAGATCTCCACTTGGAACATGTTTCTGAGAGGGACTTTGCTCCAATCTTTTTTGTAAAAATGTCTGTTGGTTGATTAATGGATAGGATATATTGTACGGATATTACATTAGCTTACATTTTTTCACAAACGAAGACAATCTATCTCAATGTGTTTTGTTCTTTTATGAAACATTGGGTTGTTTAAAATGTGGAGGACTACTTGATTATCATAATGAAGCTGCATAGGTTTAGTTAGTTGGATCCAAAGTTCAGTCATTAAGGTTTTAAGCCATGATAATTCACTTGCTGCAAGTGTTATAAACTTGTATATTGCTTTTGCACTTGATTTTGCCACCACACTCTATTTCTTGCTTCTCCATGTGACAAGGTTAACACAAACTGTTGTACAATAACCAAAGGTGGGTTTTCTATCATCTGGAGAACCTGCCCAGTCTACATCTACAAAACCTTTTTATTTCACTGTGTCTATTGCTCTTGAATAATAATCGTTGACTAGGGTTTTTCTTTTAAGTACCTTATAATTATCTCCAAGGCTACCCAATGAGATTGTTGGGATTCATGCATAAATAGACTTATAACACTTACTAAATAAAATATATCAGGTCTGGTATCTATGACATAGATTAACTTACCAACTAGCCGTTGAAACCTTCCAACATCAACATCACTACCTGTTTTAGTACAAAACTTAACATTTGGCTCCATCGGTGTATCAACTGGCTTACATTTGAGCATCCATGTTTCTTGTAATAGATCAAGAACATTTTTCCTTTGTGACAAAACAATGCCATAGCTAGGCTGGAGGACTTCCATCCCCAAGATGTATTTAAGAAGCCCTAGATCTTTGGTTTGAAACTTTTTGTTTAAATCTTTCTTTACTTTCTGAATGCCAATATGATCATTATCAGTGATAACAATATCAACAACATAAACTGCCATGAGTATCTTCCCTCGATTGGTGTTTTTAGTGAATATTGAGTGATCACTCTCCCACCTCTCGAACCCAAGCTGAGTAACAACTGTGGTAAACTTACCAAACCAAGCCTGGAAAAAAAAACAAATCCTAATGTAACTTTAAAACTTCCATGATTTACAAAATCCCAATCCCTAAACAACTTCCTTGTTTCTTATAAGGTGATGTAGGAGTGGGATACATCTTCTAGTTCCTTTCAACCATGATTCCTTCTTTGAGCATTGGTTTAGGGCAAACTCCATAATTTTTGTCCTCTAGTGACTTATTTGGTGCTTTGAACCCATCCATAGGGTCTTGATTGCTTTCCCACTCTCTTCTCAACACATGCTTTGAATTTCTTGAATGTGATCATTGCATCTGATTTATTATTTAGGAAGCACCCATGTCTTTCTTGTGGTCATTAAAAAAAGTGATGAAGTATTACTTCTCTTTGTGTGAGAGAACATTGATCAGACCATATGGGTATGAGTGAATTAGCTCCAAGGGTGTCTTTGCCCGACAAGGCTATCGAAAAAGCAAGGATGTTATCTGATGCTTGTCTATGATGCATGTGTCACAAACGGATTTTTCTGTCTACATGATGGAAATGCCTTGTACCATATTTTTTCGGTCTAGTAGTACCAAGCTATGTATTTGATGTGTCCAAATTGATAGTGCCATCTCCAAGAGTTTCTTTGCACATTGGTGGCCAAACATGTGTCATATGTTAGTGCTAAAAGAAATAGACTACTTGAGTTCATAGATACCTTGGCAATTAATTCCCTTTATGTACACACCATACCCTCTTTTTGTAAGATTCCCAACACTGGGTAGGTTTGCATATAGTCACGTCACATAGTAGACATCTTTGATTGTGTGCATGTTGTTGTCTTTTGCTTTGATACCTATTTGTGCCTTCCCTTCTACTGAATTTTCTATTGTAGCCAAATTTCCCCTATGTGGATTCTACCTTGTCTAATTCTATTAACAAACTCTTTTATTCGACTTTGCGGTTACTCCAACCTCTACTCAAAAACCAAAAGTTGTTCTTTGCTTTCATGGAGATTGCACATATAAGCAAAAAACATTTTTTTTTGTTAGAATCACTATCTCCCACGTTGGCCATTTTGGCATGGTGGGTGTTCATGCCTTTGTTCAATCTGGGACAATCTGACTTGTAGTGGTCGTACTTGTTACACTTGAAGCATTTGATGTGTGATTTATCATTTTTCTTTCCTTTGTGATAGGTAGGATTTTATCCTTTTCACCCTTCAAAGTGAACTAACTCTATAGGGCTTTCATCAACTTGTGGTCATCTTCTTAAAGCTTAAGTTCAAAAGCTTGTAAAATGTCAAGTAAAGAATTTAGTGTCATCTTACTCGAGTCTTTGAATTCTTCTATTATGCTGAAAATCTCTCTATTGTCAAACATCTGGTTTATTAGTACTATTAGCCTCTCGAAGTAATCAAGACACTCTCTGAGTTTGTTATTTTCATTGTCTTGAATTGAAGCTTGAGGCATTGAAGTTTTACCTTTTTCACTGTTTTCTCTCTATGTAGATTTCATTGAGCACATTCCAAGCCTCCTTGAACATTTTTTCTCTATGAACGTTGTGCAAGATGTTTTTCTCTATTGCCTACATAATGCAGTAGAGCGTCTTCATGTCTTTCTTCTTCAATTCTTTGAAATTCTTTTGGTCTTATGGACTCAGTTGTCTATCCTTTGTTGGCTCCTTGTAATCTTCTTCAACTACGTCGATCTAATCTTGAGATACCAACAATTGTGATATGCAATTCTTGTAGTTGCTTTTACTATTATATTTTGGTGGCAAAAAAACATGCTAAATGACCATTGCTGGATGATATGTGGGTGAACAAGTTGAAGAAATTAGCTTGGAAGTACTTTGAAAGGGTTAAACACGTGAACCTAAACCAATTTGATGCAAAAATTTGGTCTGGGTCAGCTGAACCTAGTTCAATTTGCTAAGTCGGCTCTTTGACTTGGTCTGATTCAAACAACTAGTTTCCTTCTTTTTTGTTATCATTCTAAGAATTGGTCATCTTCGTCTTCCTTGCTGTTGAGTATCTTCTTAGCTTATTCTGATGTTGGAATCCTATAAACCTGCTCTGATACCAATAGATAAATTCTATTAGAGTCTTTTGAACTTCCAAAATCAGTTTTGATTTTTACCCAATGTGTTGGAAGCTTGAAGACATTTTGGAAGTGGCTATCTCTCTACTGAAGATGCAAGTTTTGTATTTCTCTTCATTTTTTCATTTTTACAAAGGTATTTTCTAGAGCCTTTAAATCTAGAAGGGAAATTGCTCACTAGAGCAAGATTTAGTTGTGTTGAATTTCTGTAAGAGAGATTTAGGATAGTGTCATTTGCTATTATACTTGGTTTAAAGAGAACCGAAATCTCTTTCTTATAATTTTAGGTAACAAAACTTATTAGTGAGATTTTCCTTGAGAAGCCAATGTGGCCAACAACCATTATGTCTTTCTTTGTTGTTAGCCCCTTATTTTCATAAAGAAGAACTTCTTTTATTCAATTAATAAGTATTTTCCCAGACCATCATTAGGAAAAAAGATGTACCTATACGAAGGGGACAAATTCTCACATTGTAGTGATAGCTTTTACAAGTTTATCTTCTTTCAACAATAATATTTGCTAAAGCAATATTCCTACATTCGCACTAGAAAATTATGGTAGCATGTGTAATTAATGAAGACTAGACAAACATATCATAACCATACTAGGCACATACACACACACACACATAACACGTCTGATTTAATACGAAAAACCATTTGGTGAGAAACATGTGAAACGGCTACGATAGTCGTTGATCATGATCAGATGGCTGAGATATCGTTTCGCATGTTTTGTACCAAATAGTTTTTAGTATTGGATAACCCTCTACATATAGAACTATCTCCTAAAACGATCAAATATCTACCTAAAACGGTCAAATAATGGCTATTTTGTTTTTGTCTAATTTCCCTTCCAATTGCCAAAGTTATGACTCAACATGAGACTAGTTCAGGGTGACTCAACATGAGCCTAGTTGAATTTTCTCACTATTCCCCTCCTTGTGGGAAACCCTAATCAGGCCCAACGTGGTCTTAGAGGAGTGTTGATTTAGTTAGAGATTCCGGTGAGGTTAAACGTGGTAGCAGAGATGGTGAAAGTCCGGAACTGCCCATGGAGACGGTTATAAGAAGATTACGTTCGTTTTTGGGTGAGACATGACAGGACAGTGGCGTAAGGCGAAGCAGAGGCCCCGAATCTTCTCCGTCGCTCCGGTCAAAAGACGTAAGAGAGTCGTCCAAACACCTCCTTTCTCGGATTAGCGATGATTTTTTTGTAAAAATATACTCATTTTCTTATTATGATTAAGATTTTGAAAAATTAACGTTATCTGATTCTGATCTCATTCTGTGGATTGTGATCCTTAATTCTGTGGATCCTATGTTATTTTCCTCCATTGTTTCTGATCGAGGAGGGGAAATTTTCTGCTTCTCTTCCTTGTTTTAGCTAGGTTTTTCCTTGTCTTGCAATGGTTACGTAGAGGATTCGATCGACGGTAATAGTGCAGCCCTGCCTGATTACTTACTTCTCGGTTCTTGAATCGAAAATGCCTCAACCTTCTGTTTCTGACGTATTTTCTAAAAACTATGGGGCTTTTTTAATAATTTCCTCTATCTCTAATTACTGAATGTTTCCTTCTTCTTCTGCTCTGTGTTGAGTTTCCGGTTTTACTTTATTCAGACGGTAGTTGATTACTTCTTCTGATTTGCTTATTATCAAGAAAGCAAAATCCGCCCATTCGGTTGTTTTTTTCTGTTCGTGATCGAACAGAAAGTTGTTACACATTTTGAAGTCGGATGGAAACAAAACATCGTTGATTTCCTGAATTTGATTTGCTGTCTCGAGTCTCAGAACGATCTGTGAACTAGTTTTTCGAGAAATATCGTTTATCAGGAAGATCTCTCGTTGCTGTATGGAAGACACCAGGCACGTTTCGCTGCCTTATTGTGTTCAATTGGTAGTGTTTGTGAAACGATACTCGGAAACATTGTCCTAAAGCCGCTCTTGGATTCTCCATTCAATGGTTTTTTTCTTTTGCTTGTGATTTACGTGATTATTTTCTTAATTTGGAGAAGATTAATTAGTTTCTAACTTTTGTCATATATATTTTCTGCCATTCGAGGCACGTATTCGCTGGCTGTAGTTCGAGAATTAACGGCTTTGAGACAAGGGGATCCGATTGGGCGGAAGAAATGGATACGGCAACCAAGAGAAAAAGCAAAGGGTCTTTCACCTACAGCTCTCTTTCACTTTTCGGCTTTTAAGGTTACAAATACTGAATGTTCTCTTTTGGGAAGATCGAAAAGAGAGAACCTCCAGTGAATCCTTTCGGAATTGGCTTCGGTATAAACCGTGGCCTTTAGGCGCAAAATGGTGCAGAACGGCGAGGAGGCACAATCGTCGCCGAGGAACCGGGTCAAGTTCCTTTGCAGCTATGGCGGGAAGATCCTACCCCGGCCGTCGGACTGTCTGCTCAAATACGTTGGTGGGGAGACTCGCGTCGTTGCTGTCCCTCGCAGCATCACTTTCTCAGGCAAGTTTTCTCACAAACTGAAACGAACTCTTATTTACCAACTAAAAAATTGAGGTAAAATTTTCAGAAAAGATAGCAAACCGAGTAAAATAACTACTTCTATTTCCTTCCTTTTCACTTTTTTTCTTGATGAGTAAAATTTTGTTGTAGAAAACATGGAGTGCATACCCTAAGCTGAAAATTTTATACTTTTAAATGCCTAGTAGAGTTTCATATAATTCTTAGAGAAATGGAGTCTTTGAAATTACATAAAATAAATAACGATTAGGCAATTTTAAATTTTAAATATTTATTTTTAAGTGGTCTCAATAGTTTACGGTAAAATTATTAAAAAAAGTGAGCTCTCCAAAAGTTCAAATTATTAAAAAATAAAAACCAAGTAAAATTCTTTAACCTTCAAATTTGTATTTAAGATATAAAAAAATTATTTTACAACAAGATATAAAGAACTGCTCCTTGATATTGGACTGGTCATGTGCCGATCTCATAACCCCAATTGGGTTCATTAAATTAATGAAAAGAGATGAAAGGTCTATGTATAAACCAGTGATCGCCCTTGGCAAGACCTAAAGGATGATAGTTGTGTTAACTATTTCCCTTCAATTTCAAAAGCAATGGTCCAACTTCTATCCAAGAGTAACTTCCGTTTTGTTGTAAGACTAACATGAATTTCTAATTGCATGAAATTTATGGTATAAAATATAAACAGAAGCCTAGAAATCAGACTCTCCATGTGATCAGATAACGTATAGACATCATCGGCGTTCTGTTCTCTGTTTCTGTTTGGCACTTCAACTCTCTGATAACTCTCATACGATGGTGTATTACTGAAGGGGAATCAGTGACCGAGATTGGGGACCAAACATTTTTTATATCAGCCAAGCTTCCATCAAGCTTATCCGCTTCCTATAACTGCCGATGGGAGGGAGTTATAACTGCCGATGGGAGGGAGTTATAACTCCCGATAAAAGTGGACCATACCTTCAGAAACGGAAGTTACTCCTTGATAAAAGTTGGACCACTGCTTTCGAAATTGAAGGGAAATAGTTAACATTCTCCCACTTGGTCCACACTTCTAGTGTAATCTGAATCCCATCGATAATCTTAATTTAAGTAATAAATACATAATCATGGCAATAGGTCCTTTAATGACAAGTATTACCTTCCATGTATTACAATGTATTTATTTTCTATACTTTATGAATAAACCCTATGTTTATTCTTGGTCCAACACAGATTAATTTTCTCAAAATTAAGAAGTACATAAATATGAGAAAAAACATCACAATAATTAAGAATTTCACTAACATAACATTGTTCATACAATAAAAAATTACATAATGGAACCAAGTCCCATATTTATGACATGATCAATTAATTTAAATGATGGCATGCCCTTAGTCAAAGGATCAACTATCATTAATTCAGTGTTTACGTGCTCAATGACCACTTTCTTTTCTTTAACATATTCTCTTATGGCTAAATACTTTATGTCGATGTGTTTACTTCGACTTTCATTATTATTGTTCTTGGCCATAAAAATAGCAACTGAATTATCGCAATATATTCTCAATGACCTAGAGATAGAAATCATAATTCTAAGCCTAGATATGAAACTCTTAAGCCCTACACCATGTGAAGTAGCCTCAAAACAAGAAACTAACTCGACTTCCATAGAATTTGTTTGACACTCCTCCATGATATAGCTCCACTGGCCATTAAGAAAATGTATCCCGATGTTGATTTTTGTGAATAATTACACCAGCAAAGCCAGAATCTGAGTAGCCAATTACTTCTAGATTGTTCGTTTATCTGTACATCAATATGTAGTCTTTGGTTTCTTGAAGGTACCTCATTACTTTTTTTGCAACTTTCTAGTGGTCTAACCCTGGATCACTCTGATATCGTCCCAACATTCCTACAACAAATGCAATGTTAGGTCTTGTGCAAACTTGAACATATATTAGGCTTCCGACAGTAGAAGCATATGGAATGTCTTTCATTTGTTCCCTTTCAAAGTCGTTCTTCGGGCACTGGTTCAAATTGAACCTATCACCCTTCACAATGGGAGCTACACTTGGTGAACAATCCTTCATCCAAAATCTCTCTAAAACTTTATTAATACATGTTTCCTGAGACAGACCTAAGATACCTCGAAATCTGTCTCTATGAATCTTAATGCCAATGACATAAGATGCCTCACCCATATCCTTCATATAAAAAATTTTAGAGAGAAATTGTTTCACCTCATGTAGAAAACTTTTATCATTGGTTGCTAGCAAAATGTCATCCACATATAAAACAAGAAAACAAATTTTATTCCATTGACCTTCTAGTATATACATTGATCCATAATGTTTTCTACAAAACTGAATGAAGGAATTACATTATGGAATTTCAAATATCATTGGCGGGATGCTTGTTTTAATCCATATATGGATTTTTTGATCTTGCAAACCAATTGCTCACCATCACTAGAGGGGAATCCTTCAGGTTGTTTCATGTAAACTTTCTCCTCTAGATTTCCATTGAGAAATATCGTTTTCACATTCATTTGTTGCAATTCTAAGTCAAAATGGGTTACTAATGCCAAAATAATACGCATGGAATCTTTCTTACATACAAGAGAAAAAGTCTTCGTGTAATCGATTCCTTTTTTCTGAGTGAATCCCTAAACAACGAGTCTTGCCTTGTATCTCTCAATGTTGCCCAATGAGTCTTTCTTTGTCTTATAGACCCATTTACATCTAATGGGTTTAAATCCACCAGGCAACTTAACAAGATCCCAGACTCCGTTATTCTTCATAAAATTCATCTCTTCCTTCATGGCATTGTACCATACTTTTGATTCTTTGCAACTCATGGCTTGTGAAAAGAACTTGAGATAATTTTCGGCTTCAATGTTATAGTCAAATTCTTGCAGATACACAACATTATCATCAAGAATTGCTGATCTTTTTGGTCTAGTAGATCTTCTTAATGTTGTACCATCATATTTCTGAGAAGTATGTGGTTCAACTAATTTCTCAAAAGTGTTTGGCAACTCTTGAACTACCTTATCTATTGGAATGTCATCATCAGCTTGTGGAACTTCAATGATTGGTTATTCAACACCAGTTTATACTTGAAGGGTGTTGTAAACAATAACCAATCTATCACTTAAGGTTGAAGGTTGACATTCTGAATGATCCTTTCTCAGAAACTATGTTCTGAGTTTGATTGCTCCCACTAATCAAGTCATTTTTAAGAAACTTTGCATTTCTTGATTCCACAATCTTAGTGTTGTGAGATAGACAATAAAATTTGTAACCTTTGGACCTTTCAGTATATCCAATGAAATACCTACTAATTGTCCTTGGGTCCAGCTTATTCTCTTGTGGGTTATAAATTCTCACTTCAGACAGGCATCCCCAAATGTGTATATGTCACAAACTCGATTTCCAACCTTTCCATAATTCAAATGGCGTTTTAGGAACAACCTTGGTTGGAACTCAGTTTAATATATGCACTGGCGTCTTAAGTGCTTCAACCCACAAGGATGTAGGAAGATTGGAGCTGCTACACATACTCTGCACCTTGCCTAATAATGTTCGATTTCTTCTTTCTGCTACACCATTTTAGTGCGGTGAACCAAGCATGGTGTAATCGGCAACAATCCCATGATCTTGTAGAAACTTTGCAAATGGCCCAGGTGCTCGTCCATTCTATGCGTATCTACCATAGTATTCTCCACTTCTATCTGATCTCACGATCTTAATTTGCTTACCACATTGTGTCTCTACTTTAGCCTTAAAGATGACATCTAATGCTTCATTCTTGTTATAAAGCATGTAGAGATACATGTATCGTGAGTAATCATTTATAAAAGAGATGAAGTATTTTTTACCATGTGAGTCCATGTTTGGACTACATATATTAGTATGTATAATATCTAATATATCTGAACTCCTATTGGCACCTTTCTTTGACTTGTTAGTCTGTTTTCCTTTTATGCAGTCTACACAAATCTCAAAATTAGTCAAATCTAGAGTATTAAGTACCTATTTATTTACTAATCTTTTAATTCTATCCATGGAGATATGACCTAATCTTAGGAAACAAGATGAACTCACATGTGGAAGCAATAAGAACTTACTATTTAATTTTAAGTAGTAGTTTTGTTTTAAAGTTACAAAAGACCTTTTATGTTCCAAGTTTTTCTAGAAACTTGATTTCAGTTTCAAGGCTTATACCTTTTCAATATTCCTTTAATTTTTCAAACTCATCCTTCAGTTTATTTTATAAGTTTGATTGTGTTGGGAATGGTACTTTGTCTGATGGTCTTTAGAATATTAATTTACAAAATAATGCTACTTATGATTCAATGCATGTTCACACTGGTACTTAAAGATGTGTTATTAATGAGGATTCATCTATATTGTGGCACCAGAGATTAAGTCATATATCCATGGAACAGATTCAAAGATTAGTAAATAAATGGGTACATAATACTCTGGATTTTCCTGATTTTGAGACTTGTGTAGACTGCATAAAAGGAAAGCAGATTAACAAGTCAAAGAAAGGTGCTGATAAGAGTTCAGACATATTAAAAATCATACATATTGATATATGTAGTCCACACATGGACTCACATGTTCATAAATACTTCATCTCTTTTATAGATGACTATTCACGATACATGTATCTCTACATGCTTTATAACAAGAATGAAACATTGGATGCCTTTAAGATATTTAAGACTACGTAGAGACACAATGCGGTAAACAAATTAAGATCGTGAGATCAGATAGAAGTGGATAATACTAAGGTAGATACACAAAGAATGGACAAGCACTTAGGCTATTTGCAAAGCTTCTTCAAGAACATGGGATTGTTGCCCAATACACCATGTTTGGTTCACGAGACCAAAATGGTGTAGCAGAAAAAATAAAGCGAACATTATTAGGCATGGTGTGGAGTATGCTTAGCAACTCAAATCTTCCTAGATCCTTATGGGTTGAAGCACTTAAGACGGCTGTGTATATATTAAACCGAGTTCTAACCAAGGTTGTTCCTAAAACTCCATATGAATTATGAAAAAATTGAAAACCGAGTTTGGGGATGACCGTCTGAAGTGAAAATTTGTAATCCACAAGAGAATAAGCTGAACCCAAGGACCATTAGTGGGTATTTCATTGGATATGTTGAAGATCCAAAGGTTACAGATTTTACTGTCTATCTCACAACACTAGGATTGTGGAATTAAGAAATGCAAAGTTTCTTGAAAATAACTTGGTCAATGGGAGCAATCAAACTCGGAATATTGTTTCTGAGAAGGATCATACAGAATCTCAACCTTCCACCTCAAGTGATAGATTGATGATTGTTTATAACACCCCTAAAGTATAAACGGGTGTTGGACAACCAATCATTGAAGTTCCTCAAACTGATGACGACATTCCAATAGATCAAGTAGTTTAAGAGTTGCCAAACACTTTTGAGCAATTAGTTGAACCACATACTTCTCAGGAATATGATGGTACAACATTAAGAAGATCTACTAGACCAAAGAGATCAACAATTCCTGATGATTATGTTGTGTATCTGCAAGAATCTGATTACAACATTGGAGCCGAAAATGATCCCAAGTTCTTTGCATGAGTCATAAGTTGCAAAGAATCAGAATTATGGTACAATGTCATGAAGGAAGAGATGAATTCTATGAAGAGTAACGGAGTCTGAGATCTTGTTGAGCCGCTTAGTGGATTTAAAGTCATTGGATGTAAATGGGTCTATAAGACAAAGAAAGACTCATTGGGTAATATTGAGAGATACAAAGCAAGACTCGTTCCTAAGGGAGTCACTCAGAAAGAATGAATCGATTACAAGGAGACTTTTTCTCCTGTATCTAAGAAAGATTCCTTGCTCGTTATTTCTACATTAGTAACTCATTTTGACTTTAGAGTTGCAACAAATGGATGTGAAAACAACATTTCTCAATGGACTTTTAGAGGAGGAAGTTTACATGGAACAACCTGAAGGATTCCCCTCTAGTATTGGTGAGCAATTGGTTTGAAAATTCAAAAAATTCATATATGGATTCCAACAAGCATCCCGCCAATGGTATTTGAATTTCCATAATGTAATTTCTTCATTCGGGTTTGTAGAAACCATTATAGATCAATGTATATACCAGAAGATCAGTGGGAGTAAAATCTGTTTTTTTTGTTTTATATGTGGATGACATTTTGCTAGCAACCAAAGATAAATAAGGGTTTTCTGCATGAGGCGAAACAATTTCTCTCTAAAAATTTTGATATGAAGGATATGGGTGAGGCATCTTATGTCATTGGCATTAAGATTCATAGAAACAGATTTAGAGGTATCTTAGGTCCGTATCAGCAAATCTGTATTAATAAAGTTTTAGAGAGATTTCGGATGAAGGATTGTTTACCAAGTGTAGCTCCCATTGTGAAGGGTGATGGGTTCAATTTGAACCAATGCCTGAGGAACGACCTTGAAAGGGAGCAAATGAAGGATATTCCATATGCTTTTGCTGTCGAAAGCGCTTAATGTATGTTCAAGTCTGCACAAGATTTGACATTGCATTTGTTGTAAGAATGTTGGGACGATATCAGAGTAATCCAGGTCCACTGGAGAGCTGCAAAGAAAGCAATGAAGCCTTCAAGGAACAAAAAACTACGTGCTGATGTATAGACGAACGGAGAATCTAGAAATAATTGGTTATTCAAATTCTTACTTTGCTGGCTGTATTGTTTCACACAAATCAACATTAGGATATATTTTCTTGATGGCCAGTGGAGTTATATCATGGAGGAGTACCAAACAGACTTTGACTCTCACGTCCACTATGGAAGTCGAGTTAGTTTGCTGTTTTAAGGCTACTTCACAAGGTGTATGGCTTAAGAGTTTCATTTATGAGCTTAAAATTATAGATTTTATCTCTAGGCCATTGAGAATATATTGCGACAATTCAGCTCTTGGTTTTATGGCCAAGAACAACAATAGTGGAAGTCGAAGTAAACACATCGATATAAAGTATTTGGCCATAAAAGAACGTGTTAAAGAAAAGAAAGTGGTCATTGAGCACATAAACACTGAATTAATGATAGTTGATCATTTGACTAAGGGTTTGCCACCGTTTAAATTCAAGGATCATGTCGTGAATATGGAACTTGGTTCCATTATGTAATTTTTTATTATATGAATAATGTTATTTTAGTGAAATTCTTAATTATTGTAATGTTTTTTTTTCATATTTATGTGCACCTTAATTTTGAGAAAATTTACCTATGTTGGACCAGAAATAAACGTAGGGTTTATTCATAAAGTATAAAAAATAAATTCATTGTAATACATGAAAGGTAATACTCATCATTAGAGGACTTATCACTATGATTCATGTATTTATTACTTAAATTCAGATTATCGATGGGATTCAAATTACACTAGAAGTGTGGACCAAGTGGGAGAATATTAACTGTTTCCCTTAAGTTTTGAAAGCAGTGGTCCAACTTCTATCAAAGAGTAATTTCCGTTTTAGAAGTTTTGGTTCACTTATATCGGGAGTTATAACTCCCTTTCATCCGCAATTACAAGAAGCCGATAAGCTTGATGGAAGTTTGGCTGATATAAAAAAAATGGTCCCCAATTTTGGTCATTGATTCCACTTTAGTAGTACACCATAGAGTGATCAGAGCGGAAGTGCCAAACAGAACAGGACGCCGGTTATATTATACATGGAATTTGATCGTACGGAGGGAGGTATGATAGTATCCGTTTACATTTTATCCAATGAATTTCATGTAGTTAGAAATTCATGTTAGTCTTACGATTCTTTAACCATGGAAGTATGTGTGTTGGAATCTGTCGGGACCCTTGCGAGAGACTTATTGGAATTCCGAGACCGATCGAAAGACGTTAAATGGACAGAAGATAGTTGCTAAATGATAATTAAAGGAATGTGGATCCTGCAAATTAAGCATGACACTCAGAAGTGTTCGTCGTTTTTCCTGCGTCCAGAGCTAATGCAGAAGCTAACAAGGCTGTTCGAGGCGGACATGGTCCTCAAATACCAGCTGATGCCGGAGGATCTCGACGCCCTCATCACCGTCACCTGCGACGAGGATCTCAACCACATGCTCGACGAGTACGACCGCCACAACACCAAGTCCCTCGCAAACGGAGCCTCCCCCCGCCTTCGCGCCTTCCTCTTCCCCGCCTGCCCCGACGACGTGTCCGCCCCGGCTCCACCGTCGCTCTCCTTTGTCGAACCCAAACCACTGGAGCAGCGCTACGTCGACGCTGTCAACAGCGTCTTCCGAGCCTCCACCTCGATGTTCAATATCTCCTCCTCCGACTCCCCTCCCATGTCCATCAACGAGACCGGTCTCCCCTACTGCAACGGCGTCCATGAACCCTCCGAGCAATTGAATCGACTGGGCAGCAACGGCGGCGGGATGCCCAGGGTCCGCAGCTCCCCCACCTTGTTTAATCTGGGAAACCATCAGAACCATCTCCATCATTACCACCCCCACCATCAGAGGCTCGCGAGGCTGGCTCCGGCACCGGTGTTGACCGGGACCTGCATGGTTCCGCAACACTCGTCTCAGAATAGGTATTTCAGGCAGAACTGGGTGCATCAGGATGGCAGTGGGGAGAATGGACGAATCCATTACAGCGGAGGGATGGAATGGATGCCCCACCATCTGCAGAGCCCCAAATGACCCAAATACCCAGGAAATTTACGGCCAGGGCACCCCTACCTGGGTTTTGGTACCCTTTCATTAGTTACTTAGTAGGATATATGACCTATAAGAGAATTTACAGGTTTGCTGTATCTGGTGCATGCAGTGTGCCATTAGTTTAGGAAGGGATTACAGAAACAGTCCGATCACTGCTTCAATGATGAGACTAAATATAGAACAAGTTTCATGGTAGTAGTTTCATGTGAGATCTTATTAGAAAAGAAAAAGAAAAGGTCTGCCATGAATGTTTTTTGTAAATGAAAATCAAGGTCGATCTGTTCCCATCAATATGTAATTAACTCATAACATTTTGAGAACATTGTGACAGTAGAAGGTGTTAGGAATGAGGATAACAGGCCCGTTAAGATTGCCATAGGAAAATCAATTTTTTTGAAAAATAAATCTAAATTAGAGTAAAATCATTTTATCTCCTAACAATGTTGATCATAGTATTGTGGTCCACAAATCACAATACATAACTTGTTTATGTGATCCAACTGGTTGTCATTTTACTAATATGTGTAGTTAGATTCAATTTCTCCTTATTTATTAATTTTCAGTAGAAGAACCTGCAAGAGAAAGAGAAGAAAGAGAGTGAGAGAGAGAGAGAGTTTGAGGTTAATGTTGGAGGTTAATGATAATAGATCTACAATTTTGATCATTAATATAGTAAATTAAATAAATTAGATCGAATCAAATTTAAAATTTTGAGATCCAATTCAATCCAGTAATTCGTGGATTAGATCAAGTTTTGCATTTAAGGGCTGATTCGGATTGTAGATTAACCCAATCAACTCACAACCTAGATGCATATGAGTTGTTTCATAATAAATATCATGAACTTTTTATGAGCTACAATTATATAAGCTTCTTCTTTTCCTCTATTAATGTATGAGGATGTTGGAACTCAATGAAATTTGGGTTCTATTCAAGAAACCATATCAAAGAGTCTGAAATTAAATTACCTTAAGAAAGTGACCAAGAATGTGTTAATGGATATATAATGTTGGAGAAGAATTCATTTCACTTAGTTTTGCCTCTTACACTGAATTTCCATTCTCCATCAATTATTAGTTCTGTTGGTTCTAACGTTTTTGAAGCCAAGATTGTGAGAGGAAATCAAATGGGAAAGGGAGCAAGGGAAGCCCTCTCCTTATTGTTGTTGCCAAAAAGAGAAGACAACTGAAAGAGTAAGCAAAGAGAGAAAGGACGAAAAGAAATGTCCTCTGCAACTTACAGAGGATAAAGAGAAGGTACGCGGGTGCGTAGACGCCCAATTCCTCTCACTGCCACTTCTCTTCTTCTTTTTAATTGCATTATATGGAAGTGATCTCAGGTTTGGAATCCATTAAACCCCAGAATAGAGTGCCATATTTATTGAATAAAGCCTATTTGGCGATCAAAGTAGAGGAAATTGGCATTGGTTTTCCGTTCTGTTCGGTTGATACCCGTCCGCGAACTGAAAGGCAGACTTGGAGCAGGACTGGGCAGAACGAAATGCATCTCTTGCTTGTAATAAACTCATTTTCAAAATCCTAGAGCAAGTAACAAGTTAACAAAAAAAACGTTTACAAAACAAGAAAAAGAAACTAAACACCTAAACCCAGCAGTTCTCATAAATCATATATACAGATTAACCGAGAATAACAATGGCAACACAGCCCCCATAATCCTATCATTTACTGTCACTAAAATCTGCGTCGATGACATCTCCACCTTCAGGTGCACCTGAAGAAGGACCAGCCTCGGGTCCGGGTGAAGGTCCGGCACCTCCGGCACCTGCAGCACCAGGCTGGTTGTAGAGAGATTGACCCAGCTGCATTACCTCTTGGTTGAGAGCACTCATGGCGTCCTTCATGCCCTGGGTTGACCCACCAGAAATTGCATCCTTGAGCTCGGAAAGTTTTGATTCGACCTTTTCCTTGACGGGAGCCGGTACCTTGTCACCCAGTTCCTTGAGTTGTTTCTCTGTCTGGTATACAACAGATTCTGCCTGGTTCTTGGTGTCTATTGCTTCTCTCTTTTCCTTGTCTTCCTTGGCAAATTTCTCTGCTTCTTTGACCATTCTCTCCACCTGTAATTGATGTTTGTTAGGAATGGCAAGAAAACTTTTTGAAGTCACTAGGTACAGAATCGCAAACAGTAGAGGATTCACAGAAGTACCTCGTTGCTAGGTAGAGTGCTTGCGCCAGTAATGGTGATGTCCTGCTTCTTGCCTGTGCCTTTGTCAACAGCCGCGACGGATAGGATACCGTTAGCATCGATATCGAATTTAACTTCGATCTGAGGAACACCTCGTGGGGCTGGGGGGATCCCATCAAGACGGAAGCTACCAAGCGACTTGTTGTCCCTGACAAACTCTCTTTCACCCTGGAGGACATTGATCTCAACACTTGTCTGCCCATCAGCTGCTGTTGAGAAGACCTCAGACTTCGATGTTGGCAATGTCGTGTTCCTGGGGATGATCTTTGTCATTACCCCTCCCAAAGTCTCCAGACCAAGAGATAAGGGGGTCACATCCAACAACACAATATCACTGACATCTCCAGATAAGACTCCAGCCTGAACATTTTCAAAGAAAACATATAGATCATCAAGTGCAGAAAACTTCAGAAACATAGAATTAGGCTCCAGAAGCTTTCTAACAGGTTCCTGGCCTATTACATAAAACTTAAAATGCAGTCAACTTCCAGGAATTATAATTGGTAAACCAGGATTTAGTTAAATATGCAATAAGCGTCAAGTTTGTTTTGATTGACTTTACAGGTGCTGTACCGGATAAACCATGGATTTGATGCAAATAGAGTACTGACCTGCACAGCAGCACCAAGAGCAACAACTTCATCGGGATTGACAGTAACATTAGGTTCTTTTCCAGTTATTTTCTTCACAAGTTCTTGTACTGCTGGGATTCTAGTTGATCCACCAACAAGAATCACCTCATCCAAATCCTTGAAAGCCAGTTTTGCATCTCTCAAGGCATTATCCACAGGAGTCTTCACCCTGCGATAAACCAAAACGCAAAAGCAAGTTCAGCTTGCAAAGTCACTACCCATTATAATTATGAAACTGCCTCAAGCACCCAAAAGATACAGACCTGTCAAGTAAATCTGAGCACAGCTCCTCGAATTTGGCTCTTGTAAGAGTCGTTTCAATGTGTTTCGGACCATCTGCAGTAGCAGTTATGAAAGGCAAACTGGCAAAAACAAATGGGTGTTAACCAATTTCCATAGAACCCCAGAGAGAAAGAGAGGTGCTTCACTCTAACTAGCTCACCTTATGTTTGTTTGGGTCAATGAAGATAACTCCATCTTTGCCTTCTCTGCAGTTTCCGTGAGACGTTGAAGAGCTTGCTTATCCTTCAGCAGATCGATGCCTTCATTTCTCTTGAAGTCTAAAGCTAGCCAATCGACAATTCGCTGATTGAAGAAAATACATACTAAATAAACATGATACCCAATGATAGATAAAAACCACCAAATAGAGTTCATAAATACTCTCTCCTATATCAATGGAAAGATCAGTAAACCTTGTCAAAGTCATCACCACCCAAGTGAGTATCCCCTGAGGTAGAAAGCACCTCAAAAACTCCATCACCTACTTCAAGTACTGCATCAAGGGACCGCAAAAACCCTTAATATAAGAATTAGCACAGAACCATGCTACTGAATCTGATAAAGTTGCAGCTGAGCAATACTTCACTGTCACAATTTCTGTATAATTAGATAGAAGTACCTTCTCAAATACTCAAGCAAAAATCCTAAGAACTCTACCTAAAATTGTAGTGGGAACAATTTTATTATTTTTTAACAAAAAAAAAATAACAGCAGACAAAATCTACAAAGGGATACTGTCACTCCTTTGTTCTTCACTAGTAAACTCAATCACAAAAGTTATGGTTAGATGGTAACCCATCAAAAATTAAAGTCAGTCTTAAACTTTTTAAGCATTACAATGTAAGATAAACATGAAAGGAGCTTCTAATTCTTTCTTTTTTTTAATAAAGGGAATTTCTTACTCCCTTCACCTACACATAGCTTTAGAATCCAATTAAGAATAGTTCAAATTTTTACTACCCAGAGAACTGCATCCAGGTAGTACCAACTGTTTTACAGAAAGAGCAGATTAAGTATGCACCACCAGTGATGCTTCTCCCACAACAAGGGGGTGGGTCACAACTAAAAAAACTAACTACATCCTAAAATCAGAACTGAATTTGAATACAAAATGGAATTGATATAACCAAATGGTTCAGAATACAAGTTCCAAAGTACACTTCAGTTTCAGCAAAGAAACCAGATGAATACACAAATGAACATGGATACATGATCCCAGCTACATCATTCTGTAGAAAAGAATTTAGCTCTATCACAGACATACTGATATGTAGCATAATGAAATATATCCACTAATGTTCGCATACACCAAGAATTTATTAATTGCTTTAGGATCATTTGCATACCTGATACATCAAATGTACCACCACCCAAGTCGAAAACAAGAATAGTCTCATTATTCTTCTTCTCAAACCCATATGCAAGTGATGCAGCAGTGGGTTCATTGATAATACGCAGGACCTCCAGACCAGCAATCCGACCAGCATCCCTGGTGGCTGTCCTTTGAGAATCATTGAAGTAGGCCGGAACTGTTACCACTGCCTTTGTCACCTTATCGTTTAAAAATTTTGATGCATCATCTACAAGTTTTCGCAGAACCTGGAAAACACGACGAAGTTCATATTATCTGGTGAAGAAAAGCAGAATGAGATGAATATAAAAGAAGCACAAAGTAGCAATTAATGGGAAAACCAAACTGGTAGTACTGAAGGATGGGAAACTTGAACAACAATGTGAATGCAGCTGCTTTAGTAGTTTGTAACTTTCTAAGATAGGGAGAAGAAAGGTAAATGATGGTTCCAAATCAAGCAGTAAAGAAGATCAAATTCAGAAGAAGTAAATCGAAGACAGGAACCAAGACATGGAAAAGGGTACCTGAGCGGATATCTCCTCAGCTGCGAACTGTTTTCCAATAGCAGGGCAATCTAACTTCACATTCCCATTCTCGTCCTTCACCACCCGATAAGAGACCTGCTTAGATTCCTCATCAACCTCCCACATCTTCCTTCCAATAAACCTCTTTACAGAGAAGAATGTGTTCTCGGGGTTAACAACAGCCTGCCTCTTCGCAATTTGGCCCACAAGGCGGTCTCCATTCTTCGTGTACGCCACCACAGAGGGAGTGGTCCTCTGTCCCTCTGCGTTGGTTACAATAGTTGGCTTCCCACCTTCCATGGCCGCCACGGCCGAATTGGTCGTACCCAAATCGATTCCCACTACCTTCTCATTCACAACCCGAACAGGACCAACTTGGGATGACTTCCTCCTCGCCCCTCTCTTAATCTTTAGAAAAGCAGACTGCGGCAATCCGAGGGCTGCACCACTGTTGTTCAATCCCCGGCCGAAGAAAACCGAGTGCAGCCCAGAGGCACCCTTGCCCGTTCTCTTCGTTGAAACAAACCCGGCTCCGCCGAGAACGTGTATCTGAGCAGCTGACGATGCCATAACCACTGAACTGACGTTTCCTCCGAAAAGCCTCGGCGGTTAATTCAAATCAACCCGCAGAAAAAAGAGGAAAAGAGTGTACTTTGCAAAAGAACGAGACAAATGTCAGAAAAAAAGCGCGAAAACTAAGAACCAGCTCAGTTTAGATTTCGAGAGAGGAGCCAAGCCCCCTGAACAGAGGGAGAAACCCTAACACCTACTCGATACAAGCAAGACGAGAGAAGGTTCCCGCTACGAATTCGTCGAGCTTCGACAGGGTAAGAGTGAAGAAGATAAAGCGCGGCGACAGAGTGAGCTGCGAGAATAAGAAAGAAGAATTGTGGTGCCACGTGGATTTCTAGAAAGATCGACACCCGTGAGATTTCGAGCACCGATTTCTAGCCTTAAGATTTCCGCCTTGTCTCGTCTCGTCTGCCAGGTCGAGGAGCTTCTCGGCGCTTTGAGACGGTGGGCTTTCCTAGCCTTTTTGGACCAATTTTTGTTGGATAACAAACCCTCTCAGGCCGCTCCACAAAGTCCAGTGGGCGTATTGGAAAACTGATACTTCTGCCCACTTTCACCGCCCATAATTAAATGAGAGCTTTAAGTTTTAACATATGCACCCACTTCATATTATAAGTGAAAACTGGTGCATGTCCATGCACATAGATACACACTGATTGATTCAAGTGAAAATAGATGGAAATATATGAAAACCTCAAGGAAACTCATGAGGATTTATGGAAGTTTGCCCATGTTTCATCTATCACTCCACACTACCCTCTCCAAGACTGCCCTTCAAAGACTGAACCAAATGCTTCTGAAGGGGACAAAGGGTTAATGCCCTGAGAAACTGTAACTGGGGTATCCTGAGATTGCATATGAATCATATAAGATCAATTCAAAACCCTGGAAGGAAATTGAAGTTTAAGTTGAGCTTATTTTCTTTTAACAGCAGCACTAGGTTCTGCCTTATTTGGTCCTTTAGACGATTTTACAGTTTTCCTGTCATTTGTCTCTCTATAACTGAAAAGCATTGCAAACATGCAGCTAATTCACAACAAAAAATCTTTTATCACCACCAACTGCCAAACTTTTTCTGAGGAAGTGCCCTCCAACCGATATCTCGCCGATAGTAACCTTCTGGCCAGTCAATAGTTTCAACAGCTTTATAAGCTCTCTCCTTAGCTTCTTCCAAATCCCTTCCTTTTGCTGTGACCCCAAGCACTCTCCCTCCAACAGCAATAAAATTACCGTCGGAATCATATGCTGTACCAGCATGGAATACCCTAACTGAAGGGGCCACGAGTTCTGCTTCATCGATGTTCCTTATTATTGATCCTTTTTTGTAGGTTCCGGGGTAGCCTTGACTAGCCATCACAACAACCATTGCAGAGCCTGGTGACCAATCCAGGGACACCCCTCCTAGTTCACCTCTACATGCTGCAAGAAGAACTTGAGCCAAGTCAGACTCCAATCGGATCATTAGAACCTGCATCAAATTTTAAACATAAAAAACAATCCGTGAGACAAACTATTGAAAACAATAGAAACAGCAAATCATAAATTAGTGAATGGGCTGCAGAAACAAGAGTGATCTTTATAGGCAATGGGAAAACAGGAGAATCTTTATAGGCAAAATACTAGTCCACTAAATTCAAAATAAAGAAGGCATCCGTAGAGATGTGGACAAGAACAAAGATTATGGTAAATTATAGGAAATGGTCCGAAATGCCAAGGTTCAGCACTTTGTGAAACTGTTTATGCTGATCAAGCAAAACAAGAAGGAGAAAAACAACAAAAACAATTAAGGGACATTTCTCAAACATTACAAACCTGACATTCTGGATCTCCAAACCGGACATTGTACTCAATGAGCTTAGGCAATCTAGATCCCTTCTCAATCATAAGCCCAGCATACAAGACCCCTACAAACTTGCAACCTTCGGCAGCCATGCCTTTTACTGTTGGAAGAATGATTGATCTCATCACCTCCTCTTCTAATTCTTTAGTTAATACAGGTGCAGGTGAATATGCCCCCATTCCACCAGTGTTTGGACCCATATCTCCATCTCCAATCCGTTTATGATCTTGTGCAGATTCAAGAGGTAGAGCATTTTCACCATCCACTATTGCGAAAAAAGAAGCTTCTTCACCTTGAAGAAACTCCTCGACAATAACACGGCAACCAGCTGATCCAAAAACGCCCCTCACCAACATGGAGTCAACAGTTTCAAATGCATGTTCCAAACCCATAGCAACCACAACTCCTTTTCCAGCAGCCAATCCATCTGCCTTAATGACAATAGGTGCACCTTGCTCCTGGATGTATTGCTTTGCTTCCACTGGGTCTGTGAATGTTCGATACTGCAAGATTAGCACAAAAAAGGGATAAAGAAATAAACCCCGAAAAATAAAGAAGAAAAACTCAAAAGAAATAGGCGCAGAAAGAAAACCTTTGCAGTGGGAATTCCATACTTGTCACACAACTTCTTCATGAAATCCTTCGAGCCCTCTAAAGCTGCAGCCTCTGATGATGGGCCAAAAGTTGGGATCCCTGCCTTGACAAGATCATTAGAAAGACCTGCAACCAAAGGAGCTTCTGGACCCACAACAACCAGTCCAACCTCCCATTGCCGACAAAAAGAGATCACTTTTGAGCTGTCAGTGATGTCTAGGTCCGATATGCAAGTTGCATTTCCGGATTCAGAAATTCCAGCATTACCAGGTGCACAAAAGACAGCATCACAAGATGGAGATCTCTGCAAGGCATAGCAAAGTGCATGTTCTCGTCCCCCACCACCAATAACTAATGCTACCACCCTTTCTTCTACAAAAGGAATGTCATACATTACACCCCCATCATTATTTATTTAAGCATAAAAAAGTGACAGTTTTAATGTTCATGCATCCTACAATGCTTTGTTGAATTTGGAGAATAAGACATTACTTCATTGTAAAATGCAAGAAGTCACCAGTAAATGGTTGTTCTAGTACAATCTCACAAGCCGACAGTGCCACCTCAGAGCGGCACAAGACCTATCAAAACTAAGAGGCATAACGATGATTCAACATACGTATAACCTAATATCTCAAATACACAGATAGTCAACAAATAATTTGAAGAAAACAGTATTCGACACAACGGATTAGTGCAACAAAAACCTGAAGTTGCTGCAATAACAAGCTTCACTACAACCTGCAATTTTGCTTCTATGAATCAGCACTTTTAAAATTAGTAAGAGAATCATTTCTCAAGAGGCCAGCATAATCAAGTAACAAAAGAAACAGAGAAGCACCATCCATAAAAGTAAAATCACATTGGAAGAACAGAGGTACCAAATAAACCATACAGCCAACTTAAAAAGTTCATAAATGGGTATATCATTCACTTCAACCTTGCTAACTTTAGACAAGAGTAAACAAGTGGTCGTCTGATCAACGAAACCAGAAGGAACAAGGATAGAAATAATAACCACAATAAAAAAAAAAAAAAAAAAAACTAGAAGCAACAAGAAGAAACAAACTACCATAAAGCACAGGGTTCTTACCAGAAAGACTATCGTTCCCACACCTGAGGGAATCAGACTGTTCAAGGTTTCTGTCTGAATTCACCGAAGCTTCCACTAATGAACCCGGCCGAGATAGACTACGAGACTTAACACAATTTAAGAATGGCAGAGAGCTCGACGCCCTATGGCTTTTGTAAAGGGAGAATGAAGCCGGATTCTTGATAAATACATTGCGATATCCAGATGGGTTTTTCACCGCGTCGTTTGATGGGCACCACTTCAAAACCCCCACATTGTAGCCAACGCAAGCCATCAAAACTTCAAAAATTCAATTTTTTCTTGATGCCGCTTTCTCCCTTTCCCTTAAGCCACAAAGAAAGAGAGAGGGAGAGAGAAAACACAAGTTAAGATCAATTTTCAACGGGTGAGGGCCAAAAAGTTCACAAGTACTTCTCCCGCTCTGGATATGTGAAGTTTAAACTTCAAAGAGTGTCTAAACTGCGGAAATCTCCCCTCTTGTCTAATCTTAAACCCTAAGAAACCTCGAACAGGAAATGATAACAGAGAAGCTCGCAAAAAAACTACCTCAATCTTCACTCTCGGAACAATCTGAACTTTTCCAGATTAAAATATTGAGCTTCAGATTAAAATATTAAAAAAGAGGTAGAGGCTAGAGGAGAGGAAGGTCGAATACGACGTAGAGGGCAGGAAGGACGGAGGGGGAGCGGCAGCGCTGCTGCGGGCGGAGACCAAGAGGGAGATGAGAGAGGAAAAATCGCCGAGACCGAGAGCGAGAGGGTGCAGCACGATGGGAGGCCGAGAACGAGAGGGAGAAGGGAGAGGGAGAGGGAGAGGGAGGCCGAGTGCGAGAGGGAGAAGGGAGACGGTGCCGAGAGAAAGACGAGAGCGGGTGCGAGAGGGAGAAGAATGACTGCGTCGGGAGAAAAAAAATCGGGTCCGACGAGTTATCGGCGGAAAGCACAACTTTGCCCGAGCCAAACTGCCACTTGTGTCCAAACTGCATTTATGTATTTAATTAAAATTGGAGTGTTGATTGAATTTTTGTATTGATTTAAATCTTAGTATTTAATTTTTTTATTGAAATTTTGTATTAATTTAATTTTTTAATTAAAGTAATGTCGTATATAATTTTTTATTAATTTTTTATTCAAAATATATGATGGGTTATTATAATAGAAATTTAATGGATGATTTATTAAAGTTAATTTTAATTGAAAATCTAATTGCATTTTAATGTTTGTGTTTCATTGAAATTGCAATTTTTCTGTGTTTAGGGTTTAGGATTTTCAATTGTTTTTTATTTAAGTCCTATGTCCTACTCCTAATTCTAATCCTAATCCTAACCCTAATCCCTATGGCTTATGCCCTAACCTTAACACTATTTTTTTTGTAAGAACATAGAGATGCCAATGAATATAGACAGGAAGTGTGCCCATAATATAACAAGTTGGCTTTAGTTATTGGAAACTCCATAGTCATGTGGACAACAAGTCAAACATATGTTGAACTCGGTGACGACCTTGTACATGTACCGGTAGGGGCATTAATTGCTGAAATGGACAATGATGATGCAATTAGAGAGATCCCTTCCCCACACTCTAGTACTGATTTTGCAAATGAGGAACAATGAAGAGGCAAAACATCATCATAATCCAATTCTGGAAGATCTTCTACTGATTGTAGGAAGAGATCCCAACAGTCTCCTAACAATACCGATAGCTTTATTGAAGGGATGAACAAGGAGATAATGATTTTCTATTCTCGATGTTCTCCTAATGGTAGTCATCACCTAAAAACCCTTGCTCCGAAAAATTTCACTAATAATCTCATTTAGATGAAATTTACATGCAAAAGAGATTTTGACACTCTTTTAAGTCAAATGTAATACCCAACTACACAAGACAAATCTCTCCCAAGAGATCTTTTACAACTAGATCCTAGCTCTTGTAAGCGCTTCCCTTATAGATTAAGGTTTTAGAATACCTCATATAGTAAGAAGTGAATATACACAAGAGTGAAAAAAAAAAAACTTACACCTTTCCTATAAGACAAACAACCTTCTCCTAGAGAGAGATCTAAGCTCCCAATCCATTGAGCATAAGAGGATATATAATAGAGCTAAAATTGCTAAGTATGCCAATCAATTTGAGAGAGGATGAAGAAATTTTTTGATTGGTAAATGAAAAAGTATGATCGGTCAACTATAAATAATGGCTATATTTTTTAAGTTCCCTAAGCCTATTGATGGATTAAGGTATCAATCAATGAGTTTTTGACCTTTTAAAAAACTCATTGATCTATCATACCTCATCGATTGATTGATCATGTTTTTTAGAACTAGCCAAGCAGTATTTTATATGATTTACCATGTTTTATAACCTCTTCCTAACAATATTCTATATGATCGATCATTCCTAAGCCAATGATTGATCATGTTTTACAAGTTCTACTAATCTGGATTTTGGATGATCCATCAAGCCTATATAGGTTGACCAATCATGTTATATGCCAGAGTACTAATTTGAATTTTAAACATGACATAGGTTATACTGGGGTTTTAGCAATTATAAATTATTTTATGCATCGATAAAACATGGTTTTAAAATATTTCGTGCCCTAAAGCTTCACTACTCTTAAGTACCTTAAGATCTAAATTTGGTTGATTGTCCTCTTACATAGCTAGTGTTCTAGAGATTTTTCTATGTAACTTGACTCTAGATCTTCAAGTTTTCAAGTTTCTACTTCATTTAAGTTTAGGCATGCATTCAGAAATTTGTGCTAGTAGGCATGTGTTTAACATATACTAATAACACTGTTAGTAGCATACTTTCAATCTACTCATTTTGTTATTGTCAAAATAATGAAGATTAGCATAATTTTACCATTGGTTTGACGTGTTATAGGGGGCTTGAGATGTTGTTGATTTTCAAGACTCCTTGGATTTAGCTCATGGAGGAAAAGGGAGAGAGACCTATTGGGAGAAAACCAGAGGAAGAAAATGTTATGGACTTGGTGTCCTAACCCTCCCTCTGAAGTTCTATTTATAGATTAATGAAACTATTGTATTATAATAATACCCCCGAACTTAAGATTTAGTGTTTTATTTACCATCCTGTCATCATTGTATATGGGCATATGGGCCTTTCCTTGATCTATGGGCCTAGAGTTTGTCTTCTATATCTCTTAGATATACGGGTCTCTTGGGCCCATCTTCTAATACACTTGGATATGTAGGTTTTCCTTGGTCGTGTAGGCTTGGGCCCTATCTTCCAACACTCCCCCTCAAACCAGGGGTGAGAGAACAGCATGAACTCCCAGCTTATTGCAAATGATGTGTAATTTTTTATTTTTTTTATAAAATGACACATCTTCTAATATGCGTTCATCTTCCAACACTCCCCCTCACGTTGGTGCTCTCGTTCATGAGGCTCAACTGGCATAATATGAGTGAGAGTAAAATCACTCCTAGCCGCTAAGACATTGCTCCATACTCTAGTCTTAACTCATGTTGGAGGTAGGGCACACTCCGTCTTCTGTAGGTAGTGTATCTATCGACATTGCTCTAAAGTGTCCACCTCCACCACCGTGTTCCTCCACAGGACAACGACTCTCAAATGGTAGTAATAAATGACAATAATGGGGGGAAGTGGGCTTATTTATCATAGTGTCCCAATCCAGACACCAACCCTCATGGTGTCCCAACCATGATATTTTTTAGAGTTACATAAATGATGGTGTCCCAATCCGGGCACCGACTCTCATGGTGTCCCAACTATGATATTTTTTAGATTCATATAAATTATGGTATGAGAAAAGGTACTGAGGCCTCCTCTTTTTCAATAATAATGTTTCATCCAAAGAGACACATTAGTAGCAACTGAAATGGGTTTGGGCCCATATAACACGAACCAAAATAATCCTTATAAAATTGACCCATAAAAAAATCTAATGCAAATATTTGTACCAAATAATATGTTGACCAAGGAATAATATGTCAATTATTTAAAATAATAATCCAGCTAGAAAAAAATTACCGAGTCGCACCGAGTCAAATAGTAGATCCATATATCCGAGTCGCTATAGAAATATGTATAAGCTTTGGTCCAGACAAGTATACTGAAGCAAAAATGAGTGAGTCATATCTGATTTGACTCACTGAGTCGACACAAACCAGGTTCACCCGGACCGAGTTGGTTCAGTCGAAACAGAACCAAGACCCTCGGGTTGACTCGGCACAACAGAAGTATGCTCGGTTTGGCGGGTTCGCTGTGTTGACTCGGACTGGTCCGGGTTGGCAGAACCGGCACTGGATTAAATAAGCGCTTTGTAAAAGGAACTCCTTTAATCGGGAAATATAACATCTTCTTCCCCAGGCAGCTGGCTCTCGAACAGAGCGGGACAACAACGCAGCTGAGAAATCAACAGCTTCTTAAACAAATCATCTAACTTGGTAGTTTTAATTTAGAAACATCATCTTCCTCGCGACGCTGGACTCCAAACAACGCGGGACAA
The DNA here is from genome assembly GCF_029961685.1 of Aristolochia californica. NCBI lineage: Eukaryota > Viridiplantae > Streptophyta > Magnoliopsida > Piperales > Aristolochiaceae > Aristolochia > Aristolochia californica. The sequence goes on along the minus strand of NW_027181815.1, from coordinate 27,025,441 downwards.
CAGAAAATGAGGGAGACAGCGTCTTCGGACAGTAATCACGGCAAGATCAATCAGTCGGTGTCTTCATCCTCTGAAAGCGGCAACCAAGCTTCCGCAGATTGAGCTCTCGAAATCAATCAGAACATAATCAAATAATCTCGCGAATTTTTGGCTGGCTGGAAAATAATAAGCCGCAACGAAAGAAGGATGAGCTGTTCCAGAAATACGCAACATCAGAGTGAAGGAAACTTTTCGAAAATCAATCCATCGTAATAAGAGGATGAGAGTCAGTGACGAAATTTCTGAAATCGGATTATTTCTACGGCTGGCATGCTTTGTTCTGCATTGCTGTTTTCAGAATGAAGAATCATATGCTAGCGGGATAATCTTCCAGCAATGTAGCAGCAGCGGAATAATAGTGATGACAACAGGACGACTTGCAGTAAGAGAAAACCAGACGAGCAGACAGAGACAATTGCGAGAGATAAGCCAGCCAGAGAGGAAAGATACGCTGCCAGAATGCCAAGGAAGAGGATCTCTGTGTTTTCACCTCTCTCGATGTCGCCGAAGTTATTTGCAGAAGGATACTGCACGGGTCCGGTTGACAGGATCAAGTTGCATTCAAGCTAAAAAGCAGAGAAAAAACCCAGATGCAGAAAACCGTAGTTTTCATCATGTAGAAAACGAACAACAAAACAAAATAAATAAATATATATGAAGTTCCAGCAATTATAAAAAACCAACTATCGATATGAGAAAAGAAAATCTGACGAGTCCTGAATTCTAAAATCTGACCAACAACAAAATCTAACAATTGAATTCTAACAACTATAAAAAAAACATCGAAAAAAGAAAAATAACGGTTTCAAGACCCTGATACCATGTTGATTTTCAAGACCTGTCTTTTGGGTAGTATTGGCTACGTGCTTAACATTTGGTATCAGAGCGGGCTCTTACGTCGTGAGTTCGAGTCCCGGGGCGCGCAAAGGCTGGATTAAAATTACTAGTAGGTTCAGACGGGGCGACCTAGCTGAGGGGGCGACCTGGAGAACTGCGAAGGGGCACTAGGAGTAGGCCGCCGCTAGAGTAGGCCACCCGGTTGGCCCAGTATCGTTGCGCCACCGTGGTCGTCGGCTAGCGAAGGTGGGGTGTGATGTTATGGTCCTGGGGTTAAGTACCTATGTCTTCCGCTCCTAACAGGCCGGTCTTTTGGGTAGTATTGGCTAGGTGCTTAACATTTATAGATTAATGAAAACTTATACCATGTTGATTTTCAAGACTCCTTGGATTTAGCTTGGAGGAAAAGGGAGAGAGACCCATTGGGAGAAAACCAGAGGAAGAAGGGATTACGAACTTGATGTCCTAACTCTCCCCATGAAACTCTATATATAGATTAATAAAACTATTGTATTACAATAATACCCCTGAACTTAGGGTTTAGGGTTTAAACCCTAGAACTTTAACCTAATTACATCAATGTCATCTCTAGGAGATGACCTTTTATTTACCATCCTGCCATCATTGTATGTGGGCTTTCTCCTTATCTGTGGGTCTTGAGTTCGTCTTCTATATCTCTTGGATGTATGGGTCTTACTTCTTTTTATGGGTTTTTGGATATGTGGGTCTTCCTTGGTCGTGTAGTCTTGGACCCTATCTACCAACAAATGTATTAAAAACTTATCCAAAACAATAACTGAAAATACATGGCTAGAACAAATGTTCATTATCCAAAACTCGGTGGAAAAAGGATATTAAGACCCATTATCCTCCTAGCATTGTCCCTTTCTTTTATGATGACATACACATTTTAAAAATAAAGCCCCATATGCACATGCATATTATCCTATCATATTTGACAAATCTTACTTGGAAAATTTTCTAAACTCCACCTAAGAACTGTTAGACCAAAGTAAAATCATATTGGTCTTCATTATTTTACTAATAACAAAATGAGTAAGTACAAATTTATGTAGTTTATGACAAAAGCTCCATAATACAATGAATAATCAAGTTACCAAATCAAGGTCCGAAGGAAAAATGTTATTAAAGAAATATTGTTATGAAGAAGAACTTACATGAAGAGGAAGCCTAAAGACTTAAAGATCTAGATTCAGAGTGTCATAGAAAAATTTCAAGACCTCTAACTATTTAAGAGGTTAGTTAGACAAATTTCAATTCTCAAGTAAAAGTATGTTTTGGAGCATTAGGACATGCAGTATTTTTTGAAAATTATTTTTTCAAGCATATATAAATGTTTTAGAACCTTTTATTCACTTAGAAGTTGCCTTATATTGTGCTTAAAGATTTGTTACATACACTGCCAATACGCATGATCGATCATCCACATAACAGTTGATTGTAGCTAGACATGACTTACCATGCATGATCGACCATTGTTTATGGAGCATGATTGATCATACAGAATGTTGCTAGCCAAGAATTATAAAACATAAAGCATGATTGATTTTATGTAGTGTTTGTTGAGAAAAATATAAAAACATGATTTATCAACAAAATTTGTAAAGGGCTTTAAAGTGGTTGATTGATGCCATAATCATAAGAACTAAAAAAATATAGCCATTGGGCAATGATTGATCGATAAATGAAAAGGTATGATCGATCAACCTCCTTTGCCTATATTTCCAAGTTCTCTGCATGTTTCCTGACGTTTCAAGTTTTACATACTTCATTCTACATGCTAAGCAAGCAAAATAGTTTTTTTTTTTTTTTTTTTTGGAAATAATGTAGACATTGAGAAATGTGGACACTCATGCTTTGTTGGAGAAATTGTCTCATATAGAGATGAAACACTTAAGAATGATAGTTTTGAGGAATCAAACAAGGAAGAAATATTAATACTACTAAATAAATCCATATCCTCCCTTACAAGAAAATATAGTGAAAATAAGAAATTAAGTAGGTAACTTCTGAAATTAAAAAATGGATTTTAATCTTTGAAAGCTAATTGTTCATCCAAGTCAGAAGAGCTTAAGGAAGAAAATGAAATGTTCATATCAAAATGTGACCGACATAAACTCTATTATTCAAACATTCATGAACTGAGAAATAAAAATCATAAACTATGTGTTAGGATTTTAAAAATAGTAGAAGAAAATAAATTGCTAAATTCTCACAAATAATTAGCCGGTAGAAAAACCTCATATTTATCTCATGCTTTAGAGACATTAATATTAAGAAAAACCACTCCTCCATAAATCAGATTATGAAACAAAAAATGTGAGAAATGAGGAACTTGGAGCTAAAGTCTATGAGACTAGAAAAAAAAAATTGAGTAGTTTTCATAAGATGAGTATGATAAAGGTCACAACATTATGTCACAAATACAAAACCCTAGGCCATTATGTATTTGAGTGCTCGCTAAAAGATCAAGGTTTAATGGGGTGGAACAAATTTGGATTCCCAAAGAAAGTCTAAATTTGTATTCAAATGTTGAGACGATGAGACTCAAACAAATTTAGTACCCAGGATCACTTGAACTTTGAGCAAGGAGTGTAATCTCCAAGCTGAGCTATATCTTGAATGAAAACTAATCCAATAGCTTGTTGAACATGAATTATGAAAAGAGAACTCTAAATTTGATATTTATGTCATTTAAAGATTTTTTAGATGGGACTTGGTTATGAGGATAAATTCGATGACAATTTCATCATTTAACTTCAAATACCATTCTTGCCTCATTTATACGGATTTAGAATTTCTATGAAAATCTAAATCTTATATAAACTAGCACTTTGAGTCAAACTCACATATGATAATCGGGGTCCAATTAAAAAGAAAACACTTTTTCATTTGCTTTTACAAAAATTTCTACCCATATCTCTAATGTATGAATACAACTAAGTTTTTGATAATTGTTTCATTTAACTCTTTAATCTATGACTATGCCTAAGTTTTTGAAATAATTTCTCTTTTTATTATCTTTATTTTACCGGATTATGATTTCGTATTTTCTAATATTAGTTTGTAATTTTTATATTATAAATCTATAAATTAAATTAAGTTATTATTTTATATTTTGGAAATAATAAAAATATTATGTCAAATTAGTTTTATAATAATTAAATTAAAATGAGTTGTGGATACTAAATTAATATTATACTAAGTCTTAGAGCCACATTAAAATTTTAGTAAATATCTAATAATATGGATTGCTAATAAATACTAATTAATAAATGATATCTATTACAACTTAATTGTCTTAATACATCTAAACTTTTTTAACATATTATGTAAATATTTAAAATATAAATTAATCTAAAATATAAGTTAGATATTTTACTTTTACTAACTACCTTTCATTATTTTCAAAGATTTTTTAATTTTTTTAAAAAATTACCCTATATTGTCCTATAATATGTAATCCGATACACGACCCAATACATTTGATACATCAACAATACGTCCAATACGTTTCAGATTTTTGGGTACCTAAAATATCAGTTCTTCGATATACCAACCGGTGGGTGCATCTATCCTCATGCATCACATATCACGACAATTTGAAGCATGAAGAGGCTGGCTAAGTGAAATATGTTGTGGAACAAGTTTCACACAAGAATTTGTTCACTTGTCTATTCAAATTCATTACATCTAAGAAGGCTGATTAAGTGGGAATGCAACTAAAGCTTGAACATTTGAGGCCCATGTGACATACTTGAGTACATTTTTTGTAGCAAAGGACATTTTTGGGGGCCAACATTCTTCTCAAATATGAGATATGTTCAAATAAGTGAGACCCACAAAGGATTCTCCTTTATCTATTGACCACAACTCTCATCCAACTTGTCTCTTTGTCTACTTGTAACTAACAACTTATTCTTTGGGACCCACTTTTTGGATGAGACAATGACTCTAGGGTTATTGTGCTCAAGTTGTGGTTTTTTGTTTGTCTCCTACAATGTCACAATATAGACCCACCCATCAGGTGGATAAGGTGCTAGAAGATTCTTTTGCTCTGTAAAATCCATAGTCTTTACTTGCCATAGCACATGAATTTTCCATTATCTACATAATGGAGGGGGTAGAACCATAGACATTCCCATTCCTTTTGCTAGTGGGACAAAGCCCCACCCCTCCCCTACATTTATGAAACTTCTATAAACTAGAGTAGAGGATAGGAGCCCTAGATCATGCCCATCCCTTTGCCTTGCAAAACTTTGGCATGACAAAGGGGTGGCAAGGGCTTCACCATATAGAAAAGGGGAGGGTGGTGATGCTTTCTCCCACTATCATTCTCTAATAAGAGGGGAAGGATCTCCTACTCCCCATCAGATGGCAAGGAATCCCCTCCATATCATTGTAGTCAAAAGGGAATGAAGATGAGGAGAGGAGTTTGTCGCCCTCAAATGAGAACTTTGAAGGTTGAAGAAGGAAAATTTTCATTTGAATGACACTTGCACATGAGTTAGTTAATGTTAAGCAACAATAAAAGCTTATTAATGTAATTGGGCTAAAATGTTTGAACTGAGACATGGGGTTGTGAAGAGTTATCTTTTCTATTTTATAGCCTTCTCACCCTAAAAAATTCTCAAAGAGAAGTAGATAGGGAAAAAAGGGTGGGGGCCTCCACTTTGTCCTTCCCTTTTCTTAGATTGTCAAAGTAGAATGTCCTTCCCTCTTCATAGTCAATTGGAGGGTGGGGAGAACTTTGTCCTAAGTTCATGTGTAACCTAATAGATCCCATGCTTTATGCTTTATTTTCATAGAGAAGCTTATGGGCTATATATCTTTAAAACTATAGAGACGTTTTTTTCTCAAATTTATATGTCTATATCTTATTATAATTTACTTCTTTGATGTCTTAATGTTTATATTTAATTTACATCATTTTTTCTTTTACATTTTGAGTCAAATAACCATGTATGCTTATTGTGCTAGGTGGAAAAACTTGGTAAGTTACACAAAATCTAGGATCAAGATAATATTTTCACTAGATATGCACTTTCAACAGCAAATTTTCATGAGGTATCAATTATGAGTTTCTTTAAATATAAGAAAATATGTAAAATTACTTGTTAATTATTTAAACTACCTTTTTCTCCTCTTTTATTCACCCGAGCAACCTGAAGCAAACAAGTAACTATAGCTTGCACGCTATTGCAATCATTACTATTCATTGATGTAATAAAATACAAAAATGTTCACATGATTCAATGTTTTATTTAGTTAGTTAGCATGAAGACTTGGGTGGTTATTAACATATCGATTCAAATCCTATAAAAGATACAGGGAAGGTCCAATAGTGTGTGTGTGTGTGTGGGGGGGGGGGGGGGGGGGGAGGTGGAGAGTTGAAACAAGTTTTAGTGCCCCCTTTAGTCATCTAATCTATTCTATTAAGTAGATGATCACAACATTCAACTTTAGGTAACTCCCTCTTAAAGTCTTAGTAGGTAGTTTCTACTTTAGAGACCTACCCTACAAGACAACAATTATTCTCTCCTATTTGACTAAACTAACCTTAAACTTATACTCTAAATTTTCTTACGCACTTATACCTATTTAACTAAATTGCCCCTTATATCAACTTAGCAAACTACCCTTATGATTGCCCACTAATATTCCACCCTTGAAGAACCTTGACTTGGAGGTGCAAATATAACCAATGTTGCAGTTGTTATTCGTTATCTTATGGGTTGCATTTTTGAAGATGTCTTGAATCATATGCTACCAAAAGTCATTAGCATCGATAGATACATTGATATGGTAGACCAAAAAAGATGCCACGAAACCAACATAGTGTCATGCACATGCCCTATGGTGGTGCCATTTTTGTGCTAAGCAAAAATTTAGCAACCAAATTTATTTGTTAGCTAGTGAGTGGGGTTCGACCTTTAAACAAACTATAAGGTAATCTACTTGCTACTTGTGAGATTGACACATGAGAAGATCAAGATGAGTGCTCTTTGGTCAGATACCTCTATTGGATTTGTTGTAGGTGATTCATGATGTCAAGGGGAATTCTAGATTGTGAATGATGGCTGATGCACCCTTTATGGTTGTAATACTTGGGAAATGGCTTGCACAACTAGTTATGAGGGGAAATCTAGATTGTGAATTGTGGCTGATCCACCCCTTTTGGTTGCAACACTAAGGAAATGGCTTGTACAACTGGTTTGACTCGTAGATTGTAGGAAATCTCAAACTTTATTAATTGCTTGAAGTGGGTCATGATTTGAAGAATCCTATCTTCAAAATCCGAAAAATATTCTTTAGGTTTAGTGTGTAGGCATGCATGGAGGCAATGAGGGCCAGTTGAGGTGCCTAGTGGGGGCTGCCCTAAGAGGTGGCATGAGGATAGGGAAATGCCAAATAGTGGAGCTGATGTAGGAGGTGGCGGTAATAATGATAGGCAGGAATGTTAGAAATTGTTATTCTAAAAAAAAATAACTTTCACTCCATCAAGGCTTGTTATAGTTTAATAATGATACATAAATAAAAGTAAGAAAATGAAAAGAACTACTTGAGAAATTCACGACTATCATCTCTCACCTATCTTTCTTTCATCCCATGATTAGAGTTATGACCTTCTTCTCATATTGGCAACATCTCACCAAAATTTATCTTCCCAGCTTTAAATTTTAATATCTTTGAAGAAAATCAAATTCACAAAACAATTGTTGTCTACAAACTAAGATAAAAGAACTTTGAACTGTAATATGAAAACCTAGTCTTTGATCTTATCGAGGCAAAAGATTGTTTTATTTGTGTAACTTAACCTTTGTGGACTTTGATACCATGGCTAGAGATTGTCTTTTACCATTGTGGACTTTGATAACAATTTCTCCCTATATGATGATCAGTTTTACCATGAAACTTATTGTGTTTGTGAGCTTAAGATTGAAAATATTACATGTATGATTCTTAGTGAAAAACACAAGGAAAGTCAATCTAATACCACTTGATACAATCTTTCCAACTTTAGTAGGAAATATTGAAAAGACAGAGAGAGAGGACAAGACTTAGAGATTAGAGAGGAGAAACATAGATATAAAACTTTATGGTTTTACTCATCCAATTTGTTCCACAAAATAGATGAATATAACCTTTCAAAATTTTGCAACTTCCATTTAAGAGTCATACTAGTGATTTCTACTTTGGAGATCTACCTAACAAGGAAACAATCACTCCTTCCGGGACTAAACTACCCTTGGATTTACTCTCTAACTTCCTTCAACCTACTTAAACCAATTTTACTAACTTGCCCTTTCATTATAATTACCTAATTACACTTATAATTGGCTACTAACATATAGAAACTTGAATCGAGTTTTCTTCTCTAAATTTTTTTCCAGAAGTTAAACCACCATTTTGTTCCCACCTCTAGGTTGTTGTTGTTATTGCTAGGTGTAACAAATTTATGTGATGATTTGTTCTACAGTTTTACCCATCAATTTGATTAATAATAAAGAACAAAAAGTATTTATTAATTCACTACATACCATTTGTTAAATGAATTGGAAATGGATATTGGTTTTTCCACAATTGATTACTTGATTACTTGAATATAGAGAAGGCAACTTTGCTATTTCAACACATCGATAAGTAAAAAAAATCTTTTTATATAGAAGATGATTTAACTTAAAGAATGTTTAGTTGATTATACGCTATTAAGTGGTTAATTTAATATTTTTACATGTCTTATAATATTTTAATGTTACTTTATTTTATTTTATTTTTTCCAAATTATTATTTATTATGTCTAAAATTATAATACTTTTTGTGTTACTCTATAGTTTTTATATTATTACTTATTATGTCTAAAAGTTCAATTTACTGGTCACCCACAGGTGATAGAATACGTTTCATGTAGTAAAAAAATATCTTACCTATTCTATCCGTCACAAGTTACCATTCCAAGTTGTTGGTTCAATCAACCTTTCGTTACTATCTTCATCTTTTCTAGAGCATTACCACAATAATTGATGGGTGATAGTTATGATCCTCCATCTCTCTTTTATCCATACATGTAATGAGCCTTATCTAAAGGATGTGAGAGGAAAATCAAGTAATTATCTATGTTTTTAAATACTAATAAACATAAAGCTATTATGTTGACATTATAAATATTTTAAAAATCAAAAGAAAACTTCTCGCTCGATTGGCATAAGGAAGGAGGTAGAGCTTTTGTTATGCACCTAACCAATATTACCCAAAAGATCGACCTACTAGGAGCGGAAGACATAGGTACTTAACCCCAGGACCCTAACATTACACCCCACCCAGCTCGAGCCAACGACCTCGGTGGCTCACTAGTCGTAGCGCTCGCGTGTTGTTTACCTGGCTTGGAGACGACACCTCCAACGCCGCTGTCGCTGCACTTGGGATTCGAAGTCGGGACGTAGTGCCAATTCTGATACCAGATGTTATGCACTAAACCAATACTACCTAAAAGACCGGCCTGTTAGGAGCGGAAGACATAGGTACTTAACCCCAAGACCCTAACAGCTTTGCTCCTCCCCCCTTCCACATGTTAGTGATGAAGAGGTTTCCACCCGTCCCGTCCCCCTGGGGGGAGCAACTTGATCTAGATAGAACGGTTTGTAGGCTCACACAAACGCGACTGATTAAACCACATACACCAATCTGGTTAGCCCATTTTCTACCCATTTTGAGTATTTAAAGTTGGAAATTTAATTAAACCTAAGTCTAATAATATTGAGAAAACCTGTAAATTGTGGTGATAATAAATGAAATATTAAAGGGTCACCTTGATTTTCAATAAACAACATGAAGATGAAACTCACTTTAAAAACTACCATAGACTACATGAGGGGCAAAATTGTCAGGAGTTCAGCCAGAGGGCCCGATGTATCCCTATGTCTCCCTCGCCTTGCCTTCACAGTGGGGTCGTCACAGCCGACAGGACGAAAGAGAATCGACTAGCCATCGTCGCTCGGGTTCACGGTTTATCCTCTTCTGTGCACGACTACAAAATTACCCCTGATCAGCGGCCGCTTCTGATCTCGTTCCACGTGGGCTCGCCTGCCATCTAACGGATGCCGATCGCCGAGAGCAACTTCAGCGCCAAGGGGAAAAGCTGCGACGCGGACGCGGACGCGAGACACAGAGCTGAAAACGAAAGTCGGATGCTTTTTAGTAAAGCAGCGAGCGAGGGATGTGGGATTTGGACTTTGGAGAGTAGAAAAATGTGGGAAGGATCGGAGGTCCAGGTGGCTGTGAAATGAGTGCTCAATTTCACGCTTCCGTGCTTTATCTTTGTTTCTCTCTCTCTCTCTCTCTCTCTCCCTCTCTCTGAAATTCTCTTTTTTTGCCTGAAATGCGTGAAATTGGCTCTGGGTTCGTCGGACCGCGCTCTGGGTTAGTGAAAGTTAGCTTGAAGATGTCGGAATTTCAGGTTTATCAATTCTTTTTTCGATTTTTTGCTTTAGTTATTACTTCTACCTTTTTGTTCTGTTGTTTTTCTGGTTACGTGTCAGTGTTGTTATGGCTTTGCAAATAGTTGGGATCGACAGTGAGTAAGTTGTTGGGTTACAAGTTTTGGTGGAGATCAGGATCAAAGAGTTGTGTTGCTGGAAATTCTTTGTGGGGTTATTGGGTGAAGTTGAAAATGATTGGTCTCATACCCAGTTGAAACTAGTGCTGAGTTCCGTTGTGGTCTGTCTGTTTTTTTTTTTTTTTCAAATCACTAGCGTATCATGTTCTGTTTGGATGTACGGGGTCCTGATTTACACTCTATTTCCTCCATTTTGTTATGTCACTGCGATCATTCAAAGTTTCTGTCAGTGGGATCACCTTTGTTAACGCGATGTTTTCATTTTATTTTTTAAATCTATCTTTCTTCTTTTCCATTCTATTTTCGTTCTACACTTCTCAGTTAAATGGCTAGTAATTTTGCTAGCAAGACCGTTTAATATCATTGATCTTTTTGGGCTTGATCCTGTTGCACAAGGTTCTGTACTCGAACTCAAAAGCAATTTGAACATTAATTTTTTTCTCTTATGATCTATTTCATAGCAATAGTAAATTCCAATTACTTTTCTTGCTCTCTTCTTGGAGTAAGACGTGCAAAAAACATTTTGATCAACAGGTTTTCATTCTTGTGCTTGCTGGTAAGCTAAGTCTGTATTTTTTGGAATATACTGGGAAGTCTTTCACGGATTAGTTTCAGAAGAATATTATATTCCATTTTATGATTTTATCATTTATGTTTTTTTCGTTTTTGTGGCTTGAGGTTTGATGATTCATACGGAGGATTCTTGCCTGGATGCGATGAAGTTGTGCTTCGGAAATTCATTAAAATGAGCTAGATGGTGTTGTGTGCGATAGGCTTCAAGTGAACTTATGGCTTCTGCTAGTCTGGGACATGGCGGTGGAGGCAGTTCAAGGGGGATAAACAGTTTCAAAGGATCTTCCAGTTCAGTTGATTGGCTTGGGAGGGAGATGCTTGAGATGAGGTTAAGGGACAACGGCCTGGATCTGGATGATGATAGAGTAAGCTGGTGGTCTTTGGAACTCTTTTTGTTCTTTTCGCAAAAAAATGCCTCAATTCATTGAGGGGTTTTGGCAACGGGATGTTGGAAAGTACTTGGATGTTTTCTTGGGTGTTTAGGGAATGTTGGAAATCTACCTGTTTTCACTAATCCCTGGATCACAGGAGTTTCATGTTTAAGAGTTTTTTCTATGCATGAATTGTCTCTAAATGGCAATATCCTTTTAAGTGAAGCATCATGAGTCAGACCAGCCCTTGGGATACTGGCTATTGCTAAGCTTTATTAGTATCTGAGCATTCTTATAAAAGGAGGTGTTATCTTCTCTTGTGATGGTAAAAACTGCGTCTCACAGTTAAACTTTTGCAGGATAGTGAGCCAGATATTGTGGACGGCCTGGGTGCTGAGGCTGGACATGTAATAGCTACAACTATTGGTGGTAGAAATGGTCAAATAAAGCAGGTCAGGCTTGCAGAAGTTCTTTTGCTTAGTATCATTAATAACATAATTTCTGAATAATGATGACATATTTGTATTGTAATTCAGACAGTAAGTTACATAGCAGAGCATGTCGTGGGTACTGGTTCCTTTGGAGTTGTTTTTCAGGTAAATGCAGGGTACTGTACGAGCTTTCAGTGACCTCATTAGTCACTTTTCTTGCTAATGTTAGAAAGTAATTTGTTCTAGTGTTTTGATTTAGGCCAAATGTAGAGAAACTGGGGAAATCGTGGCCATCAAGAAGGTTCTCCAGGATAGGCGCTATAAGAATAGAGAGTTGCAGATCATGCAAATGTTGGATCACCCAAATATTGTTGCTCTTAAGCACTGTTTCTTCTCAACTACAGACAAGGAGGAGCTATACCTAAATCTTGTACTTGAATTTGTACCTGAGACGGTTAGCCGGATTGCAAGGCATTACAATAAGATGAACCAAAGAATGCCTCTAGTATATGTGAAGCTCTACATATACCAGGTTTGTGGTTATTTCTCAGTATGACTTGTTTTAGCTTTTTTTGTTTGGTGAACTGAGCAATTGTAATTCAGATTTAGGTAAAGTACTTAAATTTTTTTACAAATAATGATAATGGTTCAGAAAGTTGCTCTTGTTGGATAAATTTAAAGTTTCTTTTAGTGGGAAACATTTGTTGGACCTCCCTTCCTCTTTGACTTTTTTTTTTGTTTGTTTGTTTCTCTGGCCGAGATTACATTCTTTGCTTATCATGTACTTTTTGTTCCTTAATGAATTCTTTTTCTCATTATTAAACAAAATTTCCATGTTTACAATAGTCTCTTTTTAGTGGTAACTGTCTTGTCTACAACATCCTTTTGTGTTGATACTATTTTAGCTTCACCGTGTCTATGACAATGTAGTGATCCTTGATTGACTTTAAAGAACCAAAAATATGAAATAAAGGTTTCATTTGTACTTAGATTATTTTTCTTTGTGTTTCCTCTGAAAATAGAAGGCTCTTCATGCATATACTGTACATGTGAAAAAATATAATGGATTTACGCAAAGTGCTAAATGTTTTACAATGATTCCGGCAAAAAGTTCTAAACTTTTCAATCCATAGAAGTTTCCACCGATTCTAATGAAGACAAAAATGTAATCAGAAAATAGGCACTATTGGAGTAGAGATTTTTCATTCTACCGCTTGACATTTAGACTGTTAACATGACTATGTGCATTTACTTTGACTAGCTCTTATTAATAAGTTTAATTTCTAGCAGATTTGCAGGTCACTTGCTTACATACACAATTGTGTTGGTATTTGTCACCGTGATATTAAACCACAGAACTTGTTGGTAAGGTTCATCTCCCTGAATAGGCTATAACTTTTCCTTTTTAGGTGTTCTTGCATCTGTGCATGACGTAGTCATAGTTTTATCTGTCTGAATTGTGGTCGGCCAAGTATACCCTGGAAAGAGGAACCTAGCTTTGCATAACTAGTTAAAAAGTTGTCCTGCTTTTCTAGCGAAGAAAAATTAGGCATAGTTGTTTGCAAGAATCTGGCTTGCAGAAGGGAGCCTCCCTGCAATCTCTTGTTGTAAGGGATCTGCTCCCTCATCCTTTGTAAATTTTCTCTTGTTAATATAAATACATCTTTTTTTTTTTTTTTAAAAAAAAGAATATGGCTTACAGGCTGTAATTGCTGAACTACTTTTTTACTTTCCTTGTCATCTTTCAGGACTTTTGTATATTTTAATGAGTGCTCAGATGCCTTACTGGCAAATATTTTTGGCCTAAAAACAAAATAAAAGAGAGAAAATAGATGAAGAAATATAGGTAGATGAGCAAAGGCTACTTTAATCCACATCTATCTCATTGAGTGAAACTGGTTGTTTAACATTTCATCTGGTTGTTATTTATTCAACTTATAAGAGATTCTGTTTTTTTTTATTGCTGTATTCCTTTTCTGTTGCTTTTCAATACCTAAACCATCAACTAGCCTCTCATATGCTCCATTTCAATGTGCACCCACTCTGCTACTTCTCCAAAAGCCTACTTGTTAGTGCAATGCTTTAATACTTTCCTTCTCAGCAACCTGGACCCCAAGATCTGTTATCAAAAACTGTCTTAGGTTGAGGTGTAATGGTCTGTTGAGTTCTGGCCTTATGCAAATATATAAATATCGATAATCTTCTCCTGGTCTGCAGTAGGCAGTGCAATCCCTGTTAAGGAGCAATTCACTCATTCGTGTTGTTAAATAGTGCACCATTTTTCAAAAAAATCTTAGAGTACTCTTTCTTTAGACTTAGGATCCTGTTTAAGGGCTGGTACAAGCTTTTCCTTAAAAGTCTTAAATTCCAATTTTCAGGTGAACCCTCACACTCATCAGTTGAAACTCTGTGATTTTGGGAGTGCAAAAGTGTTGGTAAGCCTTTTCCTATTTTAAATATAAATGAAACTCCATCCATGTTTTATATTTAATGTTGGCGTGTATAATACAGGTCAAAGGAGAACCAAATATCTCTTACATCTGTTCGAGATATTATCGTGCTCCGGAGCTCATCTTTGGTGCAACTGAGTACACTACTGCAATTGATTTGTGGTCTACTGGTTGTGTAATGGCTGAACTACTTCTTGGTCAGGTTGTTCACTTCTCTGGCAAGTTTTAGTTTTTAATTTTTTTTTTTTTTTAAGAAAAAAGGAGGATGGACCTAAGTCCTTAAGTGCACTCATTTTCAATATTATGATCAAATTTGAATTGAATAACTTAGAAATTGACTCCTTCTTATTCTACATTAATTTATTATCATATGTATTAGAGTGGATGTTTATTTAAGAGTTTCTTATTTTTATCCAATTTTTTTATGATGAAATTGAGATAATGGCATTTTTGTAAATATAATAAAGTAACTGGCATTCCTGTAAATAGCAACCTTGTCTGCACCAGGTTCAACCTGGTTGAACCAGAACCTTGTTGACCCAGACCCAACCACTCTTTTGACCAGACCCTTTTCCGGTTCTTACATTAAGGAAAAGCCGTTTTCAGCTTAAAACTAGAAAGCTCGGCCAGTGGGTCTGGTCAGATTGTAAAGTGGACTGGTTAGATTGGTCTGGTCCACTAATATGCTTATGAAGAGATGTGAAATAATTTTTTGCTGAATGGAGGATTTGAAGAAGTGACTGAACACTTGCATGGAAAATATCATACTAGCCAACCAAACTGCTGATTTGTGTTTAAATCCAATGAAATAATACTATATCATAAAACCTGAAGGTGGTATTCTACTTTGGTCCAACCAATGGTTGAACCCAATCTAACTTAGTTAGACTAAAACCGGCCATCCTACTGGTTTGATGGCTGGTTCAGTTTTAAAAATATTGGTAAATAGAGTAGTGATGCAGCACTTCATAATATGGAATATCTAGCTGAAGAATTTTTGAGGACTGTCGATTATTCCAAAATCTCTCATGTTGATGAAAGAAGATGAAATAAAGAGACCCAATTTAAAGAGGATTGAATTTCCTAGTTCAGCTATTTTTGGAACTTGTGTCCAAAATAGGAAATTCAGGCCTCTTTAAATTTAGCATCTTTATTTCTTCTTTCAAAAATATGGACTTGAATCCAACTCCTTTTCCTTCTTCTTAAAATCATTTTACCTTAAATACTCTATGCATTTCATTAAGGACATGACAAAGGCCTCTGACTGCAAAAACTGGACCTGCTGTGACTTGAAGATGCTGCATAGTACTAGAGGAAAATTTTCTTTCTGTGGTCTGTCTCTTCTGTCTTTTCTTTCAGTCTGGGCTCTCTGTTTGTCATTTTATAAGTAACAGCTAGTGTTAGTGTCTGAATGTATCTATACTGGTTTTCATTCAATTCTTCTCGTGCTCATCTCTTTCTGTCTAATTAACAGCCTCTATTTCCGGGAGAGAGTGGGGTTGACCAACTGGTTGAAATTATCAAGGTAATAAAGCAACTTACTAACCTTACTCGTATTACTGGACAAATGACATTATGATTCTGACTTTCAAATGGTTTGTTCAAAATGGTTATACAGGTATTGGGAACACCCACAAGGGAAGAGATAAAGTGTATGAATCCAAACTATACAGAGTTCAAGTTCCCCCAGATAAAGGCTCATCCATGGCATAAGGTGCGTCATCCTCCTTGTATTCTCTTAGTGATCCATGCTTTCACTTTTGATATGGGAAAAATAATCCATTACAGAAATAGGAACTATGGCATGGAAATCTGATACTTAATCTCCATTGTTTTACTGATTGTAGGTTTTCCAAAAGCGGTTACCTCCTGAAGCAGTGGACTTGGTGAGCAGGTTTCTACAATACTCTCCTAATCTGCGATGTACTGCTGTAAGTTCAATCTTTTACTGTTGAACAGTATTGAATTTGAGAGTTCAGTTATTGATCTCTCCATATTGTTCAATGATTTCCTATGTGAGGTGCTGACAGTTAGAAGCCTGCATACATCCCTTTTTTGATGAGCTGAGAGACCCTAATACTCGCCTTCCTAATGGTCGCCCTCTGCCTCCTCTCTTCAATTTCAAACCTCAAGGTAAGAGAATTCAAACTCTTAGCGCAAATAAACTCTTAAGAACTTAAAACGGATGCTGCTATTGATTCTCACAGTTCTTCAAAATGAGCAAATGTATTTTGTTCGTCATCTTTAGGCTCATGGCATTGTTCTCGTCCATGGAGCAGAGAGGTCTATAAAATAAAAAATCTTTTGTTTCTATTCTTGTTAGCAAGGTCAATTTATGATTGTGTATCAGTGGTGATGACATGTGACTATTTTAAACATTAAGTTGGTAGCATGATACTATTTACCATTGCTACCATTTCTTTGGGTCTTGTAGAAGTGAGAGATTAAGAGGAGAGGGAAGGGAGGAGAGAGAAGAAAGAGAGAAAAAGGCTCGGGTGTAAACCTGAATTGTGGCACTGGGTTGGAAGTTAGAAATTGACCTCCACTCATTCTTAAATATCACTTGAGTGAATAAGTACAATGATAAAATTACCCCTCTATTATAGTTTATCCATAACTTTCTAATTACAAGGTATAAAAAGCTGTAGACCAACTACTAAGTAATTCAGAACAATTTCGTACTCCTAGAGAGTGAACTGATAAGGATAAAATGACCAAAATGCTTTTGTTACATATAATTTAAGACTTTCTCTCAAACTGGAGCGTATATATCTAGTAGCCCTAGTTTGTTACAAAAGATCCCAATTTATCTTTATCCCAAAATTTTAGTAAAAATATCGCCTAGCTGATCAACAAATTTGATGTAGGGATTGACTAGGACACCACTCATCATATCATCACAAATAAAATGTAGTCAACCTCCATATGCTTGGTTCTTTCATGAAACATAGGGTTATTATTGATAAAGATTAACATCTTGATTATCACAATGCATCATTACAAAATCCTTTTATGATGGATCCGAACTCAGTTAAAACAGATCAAACCCATATAAGTTCATTGATTCTGTGTGCCATTGCCCTATACCTTGCTTTCGCATTGACCGAGCAACGACATTTTGTTTCTTGCTCTTCTAACTAATGAGATTTCCTCTAACAAACACAGTACCTAATGGTTGACTTCCTGTCCGACCTAGATTCAGCATAATCATCATCCGAATACTCCGCAATCTCCAAATAACCATGAGGTTCATATAGTAAGCCCTTCCTGGTAGTCCTTTGAGATACTTCAAAATTTTGTATTGCCTCCAATCTTTCTAGGAGTCATCATGAACTGACTCACCACACTAACCACAAATGTGATGTCTGGCGAAGTCTCTATTGCATAGATTGGTTTGTCGAGTCTTCTATACATAGTCTTGTCCTTAAGTACTAGATTCATGCCTTCGTGAAGATTATGATTTACCTCCATAGATGTCTCAATAGGTTTTGCTGTGGTTGGCCATATGGCTGTGGTTAAGTATTAGATTCAGAAAGACGACATTACTGTAATACCATGATAGAAGTGAGAGATTAAGGCAAGAGAGGAGCATAGAGTTGAAAGAGAGAACAAGGCTTGGGTGTAAAACCTGTAGTACTGCAATGTGTGGCTCTGGGTTGGAGGTTAGGAATTGACCTCCACCCTTCTTAAATATTACTTGAGAGTGAAGTATAATGATAGAATTATCCCTCTATACTAGTCTATCAATAGTTCTAACTCTTTATTTACAAGGTATAAAAAAATAATTATTAAGTAATTCAGAGCACTTCTCTTCTAAGGAAACTTGTCCACTAAAGGCACAGATTTGATCAATACTCTGTAAAGGGTTTTATTAAAGTACAAAACTGTTTTAAACTTTTAAGGAATGTTACCTCCCATCAGTAGAGAAGGCCTTACTATGGATGACGATATCAAATCCAGCATAGCATATCTGACAACAATTTTTTTTCAAAAAACTTGGGTGGGTATTGTGGAAACCCAGTATGTACTCAAATACTTGATCCATATTGAGTATTACACATTATATAATGCCTTAATTTCCCCAAGATCTTTATGTCTTATGTAATGCCTGGAATGCCTCCTCAAAATACGGGGGCGACAGTGTAATGTAAATGTGGATACACTGATATATGCGCACCAGAGTAAAGAAAGCAAAAAAACTGGAATCGATGTGGTGGTGACAGAAGAGCTCCACGATGATTTCATTGCCTAGTCTTACTCATGTGGGTTTTAATGGCTTCTAAAATGCAATTCTGACTTTTTCTTCTCTTGTTTTGGACAGAGCTTGCAGGAATCCCACCAGAAATTCTTGCTCGACTTATCCCAGAGCATGCAAGAAAACAAAACCTTTTTATGGCTTTGAACACTTAATGACCTCGATGGCTCTACTCCCATCTCCTTATTCTTGGTTATCTGCTCGAGGTGAAGTGATAATGTAAAGTTCCCTGACTTTTTATCCCACCTCCCCCTGATTTATTTTGTACTTTTGTTTGCTTGTTTGTTCTGTTTTGTTTCTGTTTTTGTTTTTTTTGTTTTTGGAGGGGGGTGTCTGCTTCTTTGAGAGGTAGCTGTAATTGTTCCCACAATCTGAATTTTTTGAGGCTCGAGTATAATGTAATAGACTTGAGTTTCTTCAGTAAGGCTATGGGTTTCGAATTCGTCTTGTTTGTCCTTCTGGTTCTTAGAGACTGGAAACCTCTGCAATGACAGATGCCTTGGGAAATCGATCCAATGCCAATCATTCAACTATCAAGCTGTGTACTTGGTGCTGCCCTTGGTTAATGCATATAGGATCCTAATAAGGGACCGTCTGTGTCGTGGAAGGTGAACACGATGGAATTTTCTTTTTTAACAGGAGATTTTATATTGATAATTTTTTATTACAAAATATTTTTTCTTTGATCAGATGGTTAAGAGTATAATCAGGACCACAAATTTTTTTCGAAACAGTTCTATGCTTTATGCTCTTCTTAGGACTAAACATACACAATAACCAGAAACAAATTTCAGAGTCAAGGGTTTAGGGTTTAGGGATGGTCAATCACTTTAGCGAAAAATATGCTCGAAGTTAGTAGTCCTATTGATTCCAATACCTAGGTGTTGAAGTTATCAGAATTATTCAAGGTGTTTTTGTTATTTAGTCTCTTCTTTACTTCGTTTTCTCCTTCTTAATGTAGCCCTTACGTATCCATGGAAATACAGGCTTTTGTAAAATGATCTCCCTTCTCCTCCTTTCTCTTGTCCTCACTCTTCTTCCTTGACTTCACTCCTCTCTTTTCGGCCTTCTTCTCCTCCTTCTCCTTCTACTCTTTTCTCTCGTAATTTTCTTTGCCTAAACATTGTGTAGACTAGATTAAGACCCTGGAATTTATATGGTATCAGAGTAGGGTTCCAGGGCTTGTATTCTTTCCTGCTCAAGCTTTTTTAATTGGCTGGATAGACAGCTTCATGGGTGCTGCAAGGAGATTAATGGCTGGCATCTTCCTGCAAAAGATGGAGTTTTTTCCTTACCTCTTCTCTTGGTTGTGATTGTGTTTGAAATTCCTTATTCCATCAGTAAGATAGAAGATTCAGGCTCCAAATCCCAAAAGAAGTCCATTCACTTAGTGGAAGGCAACATGAAAAGAATGTAAAGAAGGTTGGACTGTTTTGACCTAGATCAAATTATTGGCAACTAAAGGTAATGCTACGAGAAACTGAGCTCATACGCCTTGAAAGTTGGATCTCCAGCTTCATAAAAAAAAGCTGCAGGGATGGAGTTCTACCCTGCAATTTGATAACTTTAGATACCAACAGCATCAAGGAGTTCAGAATGTTGAGACACAGAAACTAATGAATTGGCAACTATAGCACCACTGGCTGCAACTGCTGGAATTCCAATGCCCGGAAAGGTTGAATCACCACAGCAGTAAAGCTGGGGGATTGGAGTTGTGTGCCCGGGGAAAGTGTCTTGGCCTGCCTCTATAGCAGGTCCATAGGTTCCTCTGTTTCTCCTAAGGAACCGCTTATGCGTCAGAGGGGTTCCAACCAACTTCACCTCACAATTATCACGGTTGAAGCCTGGTCCAACTGCACGTTCAACGGCTCTCCACATTACCTGGGTTCATAGAATGTAAAAACACAACTCTGTAAAGGATCCACACATAGAATCACTCTGACACTCTTCTGTTTCATACCAAAGGCACAAGCAGAAGTAGAGTGCATGTAAACGAGAGGTGTATATGTCAGATGAATTTTAAGCAGAGTTTTTCAAGTCTTAACAACTTCTTACAAAAAAAAAAGTACTACATATGTGAAACCATGATTATGATATATTATAAAGAATCCTAAAGTAAAAAAATCATAATTACCTCAGATCGTTCAGCTTTTAATCTTTTGTACTCAGAGCTTCTGCGATCCAGTCCTTCCCACAATTCATATGGTTCTGTTCCTGGTGTATAAGCATGCAATACATGTTTCCCTGGTGGAGCCAAATCCTTACCGAGCACACTCGGTATGGAGATCAAAACAACATTCTGATCAGCGTCAACTCCCCTGCTCCAGTCATTTACAACAATATGATGGATGCCCAAGTCGTTGCGGATGTTCTGGTGGTTAAAGATTGCTATTAATGATGGAATTCACATTGGGTGGATATTTTTTTGAGGAAAGGTGACAAGCTAGAAATGAATGTTAGATAAGGAGCTAACTGAAGTTGGTTCAATCTAACAGCTTTGCTAGAGCAACATATGGTTACAACAACTCACCTGTGCATCAAAGCCTAAGTGGAGGTGCATGAATGATTCACATTGTTTCGTCCTTTTTATTCTTTCCATGTATTCCTTTGGAATGGCCTCTGCAGGTAACAGATCAAGTGTATCCCACATTGATGCATTGCTGACAACAGCCTTCTTAGCCCGCACAAACTGCACAATTGAAATAATTAAATTAGTTCAATGAGTTCAACCATGAAAACCTCAGTGAACTATTTAGTTAATGTTATGGAATTGATAACTGCACTTAGCAATTAATAAAGTATCAATGTAATGGGCAATCAAGCTATCCTGATCGCAAACTTCACTAAAGGCTCTAAGAATTCTGATTAGTCAATGAAAATATCTAAAATGTTAATTTCGAAAGAACAGTACAGATAGGATAGCTAGTGTATTCATCTGCAGCATTAAATGGTTGATCTTCATTCAGAATCCACAGGCCCTGCACGAAAATCTAGCTGCTAACTGATATGTAATTAGGAAACCTAAAATGGGAAGTACCAGTTTGAATCCTTTAAGACAGAACAAACAGAAGTCAGTCTTGCAAGAGAAAACAACAAAAACTGATACATACTTGGCCATTCTTCAGCTTGACTCCAGTAGCTCTGCCATTTTCAACAACAATATTAGAGACGTGGGCACCTAAACTGATCCTCCCTCCAAATTTTTGCATACCTCTAACAAGTGCATCAACAACACCGCCACTCCCATCGAGAGGGTATTCAAGTGTACAACCTGGCTTATACCATTCTGCAAACATGTAAACCTGAAATTTCGAGATTAAATTAAAAAAATAAAGTCGATACATAACTTTCAGGTTTTCTCAAGATTGATTGTTTCAGTCCAAGTCAAACTAAATTCCTTCAAGATTAACATTAGTGGGCAAGAAAAAACACATTATTATAACTTATGAACCTCACTTACCATCTCTGCTGATAGTATACCATCAGATTTCACTCCTGCAAGTAGAAAGCACAAAAGATCCACCCAATTATGAATAAAAGGATCTTTCAACTCCAACGAGTCCATGATCTCAGAAAAGGGCCGTAGAAGCTTTGTAGCACTAAAAGCTCCTTGGGGTCCCATCTTTATGAAAGATTTTAGTAGTGAAGGGGCATATCTTGCTGCAGCTGTGGAAACAACGCCAATATCACTTCGAATAGACAGAGGTGGTAAGGCTGTTGCCGCGGCAGACATGGGAAGTACAGCATCCTGTGGAAGATTTCTTAGGTTTCATTGATGAACTATGGAGATCATGATTTGTTATTTTCTCTTTTATTTTGGCGAGTACACTTTGGCATACCAATGAATGCACACCAAAATAGAGATATAGAGATAGTCATAAACTGGTTAACTAATTAGCGACTTCTACTCTCTTTAAACACCGGCTGAGCATGTGTTTTCTCATTCAAAAGCTCGGGTTACTATAGAGAAAAGGAAAGATTGCTATGATTTTTCAGTTGATTGCAACTAATTTGCTTTCCTTGCATTACATACTGTTGCCATGACACACCTCACTTCAGTGAAGGAGTCCACGACGAAAAGGTTTAACCTCATTAGATTATCAAGATGGTATAGGACATTGAGCAATACCCCTATTATTTAGATTAACTATGCAGTAACTCGAAGCATTAGATGGAAAAACAGGTGATGTGTGTGTATGTGTGTGGCACTGCAGTATGCACTAACATAAGTATCTGTGTGTCTATAGATGGACAGATAGAATAACACAGACAGAGATATGGATAGCAATGGTCAAGTCTAAACCAAGTTAAAAGCACCAGAAGTTTTCTCCATTCACGAGCAGCTTCCATACTGACATACTTTTCAAGATCCTGTAAAAAGGTACAAAAAATTCAACACCATCATCTATCTGATGAAGATTGATTCATCAATTCAAATAATAGGACAAACCATTTTTCTTTTTCTTTTTTTTCAGCTGAGTAAAACAGCTCAAACTTACGAGTCTCGATTCAGAGAGAATCCTACTTCTTTTCCACCATTTTCAAAATGACAAAGCTTTTGCTATAAATTATTCTGAACATGTTCTTTATTGTTTATTTAAATAATAAATTATTCATAAGAAAAGGAGATGGTCAGTGAGAGAATCACCTTAAGAAACTCTGTTGGGCCTATCCGAGAGAGGAATTCACCTTCGGGTAAGTAGACCATCCAGGAGTCATAACTGGCACATGGAACAGACTCATCCATTGCATCCAACACCTATAATTCATGAAGTGAAAGTCATATATGTCTCTATCAGAAAAAAAACATGGCCATACTACTCGTCACATTTTTTCATTTAACTTCTATTGTAGTAAAGAAAATATAGTTCAACTACCTGTGCAAGAGGATTAGCCTGAGGACCTCTTGATTGGAAACCAGAGAAAAGAGATGGACCTGAGTCAAACTTAAAGCCTTTGATGTCAAACGAGTGAGCTGCCCCACCAGGTAGGTCATGACTTTCTAGAACAAGGACATCTTGCTTATAACGAGATAAAAGCCCTCCACAACATAGTCCCCCAATACCACTTCCAATGATAACAACATCAGCTTCCGGCTTTCCTGCATCGTTCAGCATTCTTCTATTACTCATAAGTCTTCCACATACAAGATTCGAATAACAAATTTTACAGTGAGAAATACAATCACTCTATATGAGACAAAATAGAAAATTTTCATCTGCAAAGCCCCCTTGCATGCCAACTTTTAGAAGCAGACCAAAATGCAAAATGTATAATTTTATTAATTTTTCTTGTTGACTCTCCAGTTCCGGTTTCTGGTTCTGTAATGTTCGAAATGCAGTAGTGGATTGTGTTCATTTATGACCAGAAGAGTGGTATTTGCTTCAAAATAACAGTTTTATCTTCACAGTTTTTTCCTGTCAATATTACTACTTAAACATACAGATAATATATCCAGCCAATATTACTTCATTGAAAAGATAATATTCGTACCAAAATATTTATTTTCCTGCGAAGAACTTCAAACAGCTATCCTTATCTTCACTTAGATATTTCAATTCCAGCTTCAGCCTCTGTAGTTTCTATCTCCAGCATAACATAAAACAAGAATCAAATGATAATAATCCTATTCCACAAGTCACCTCCCGACCATCCTTAATAACCTACGACGATGTACAATGAATTGAAATTGTTTTAAGTTTTACTTTCCACCTAAAGGATCTCTCTCAGAGTTCCAACTGAGCTTCTTACGTGTTGACAGCATGATCCTGTAACTAAACCTAAAAAATTTAAACGTGATCAGAAGCATCGTCCTACACTACTTCTATCAAAATACTGAAAGTCGCACACTATACTTTCCATTCAAAATCATTTTCGATGAAGAAGTCACCAGTTTTTTAACTCAAAACCAAGACAAATTAACTGGCAAACTCGTTTCCGTTTACCCTCTCTTGACACGCAATAAACATCAAACGGAGCTCATACGTCATTAAATCCTCTCCAGCACATGTCCTACCAAAATCAAACAAGGTACAGAGAAAGAGCATGCTAACCAGCGGAACACAGAGGGAGAGAAACCTGGGAATGGACTCTTCTCGTTGAAGGAGAGGTGACCGTTAGAGAAGGGAGGGTTCTCCACGTTTGAATTTCGCGCCGAAACCGTCCTTCCTCTCCTAAATTTGAAAAGGGAGTATAGAATCTGGGATTGGAGAGGAGTTCCCAGAACCAGAGGCATTGCCACAAAAACAAAAATTGGAATGACAATTGGCACAGAGTTAAGAATGGATTAACGAGAAGAAAAGCATCAGCGGAAAACTTCCGCCACCGGTGGTCGAAATTCCTTAACAAACGAATGAAAGAGAAAGGACCAAAATGGCGGGCGGTGGGTGGCACTATGTCGGCCACGTTAGAGAGTCGAGATTCTTCAGATAAGAGCGCGATTTATCCCCTCCGAATCGACCAGGAACTGAAAAAACAGATTAATATAAATTAATCTTTGATAGGTTAATTTTACGTTTCACTGTTGATGGACCCCCGCACGGGCCCTGGAGCAGGTACGTTAGCGGTGCAATTTAGCAAGAGAACAGAAGCAGCCAAAAATGTCTCCTTGAAGCAAGAGCGAGGACGACGGGAAAATCGCGACTTGTAAAAAAAAAAAAAAAAAAAATTTCCAGCTTTGGTAATTGAATAATTGAAGATATTAAATAAAAAAATTTCCATAAATTTCGTGAGAGATGAGAAGCGTTGGAAGCTATGTACGATTGACAAGCGTCTTCCACTCGCTGCAAATCTCCTTCAGTTCCTCTGGTTACTTTCCGCTCTGATTCCTGTCACCCTTGTTTCATTTCAATCTTGTCTTGAATTCCACCAGGAAAATTCTTTTCTAGTACGGATAGTTCGCATCTGGGTCGGTGCTGAATCTCGTTTCTGCGATTTTTGAAACGGAATTGTGGAAGCGTTCATGACATCATGGAAATGCCTCACAGATAGTTTATTTTGTTCTTTTTATTTTTCTTCTTCTTCGCAATTCGAGTTGACACAGTAATACTTGCAATTTTGTTTTTTTGTTCGTATCAATTACTTGTTCTTTTCTCATCTGGATTCTCTGTTTGCAGAATCTACTGACTATTTGGCTTTTTGTTTATCGACTTTCTGCTCCGATCTCTTTCTCTTTGTATCCTAGAAAAACAGGCTTTATATTTGGTTGGGGTTCGGTTTTCCTTTTTTTTTTTTTTTTTTTAAAGTTCTTCTGTGCGTGAATAATCCAGTGATATTCCAACTGAGTAATGCAGATGAAAGAAAAGGCAAATAATGACAACACTCATGTGGGTCCTTTTCTGAACTTGTTGTCCTCTTCCAACCGGTAGGCGAACGAATTTTGACCTTTTTCCTGCAACGATTTTCCGCCGACTCGTTCATAATTTTTTCTTTATTTTTATAGAAGAATTTGAATCTTTCCTCCGAGTTCACTGGAAGACAGTGCAATTTATCCCCATAAAGGTCCTTCGCGCTTTGATCTTCTTTCCTCCGAGTTTACAAATGGGTAATAAACTGATTTGCATGCCAAAGAAGGGAAGCAGAGATATTGGATCCAAGAGCAAGAGAAGCGGGCGTCTATCACAGAGAAAGATGGCCATGGAAGAAGAATTATTGCACCGGCAAGCTCTTTCCATGGCAATTCAGCAGCACCAGCTCTCTCAAAGGTTTGAGGGGTCCATGTCACGCCGAATCGGATCTACAAGCTCTCGAAGGAGAACAATGTCTGATACATTCTCCAATGGGAAGCAGGTTGGGGTTGCATGATTTCTTCTATTGCTTGTCTTGTTTCCATCCTAGTTTTTGACTTGTTGCTGCTTGCTAGAAAAGTGATTCTGCGGCCAATTTAAGCATTTTTGACTAATAACTAGAGAGAGATAATGCGTGCAACATGAAATAACTTAAGACCTGCAAGACCAACATACTGGTGTAGATGAAAACTAGTTGGCCAATCCCCTCTCACTACTTAAAGTGGCGTGGGATTTACTTATCTCTCAGCCAAATGGATCAACTTATGAACCTTCTTTTGGCTATAATTCAATAAAAGTTATGATTTTACTCCAAGTGATTGGTGAAACAAAAAGGGGCTAAACATCATCTGTTTTGATCGTTGGCTTGAGAGGATGAAGTGATAATAGTGTGTGGTAGTTGAAGTCTACAGTGAGAGCAGTATAGCACCTCAGAATTGTTAAAGAACATGTAAGCTGCTTATTTGACAACTCCGTCCTAGTCACAGCTTTCGCATTATCTTCACATCAGCCTTTAGAAACTAGGTTGTATAATTTCAAGTTACACATCTTATCGTTCTTTCTTGAAGTTATTATTTCCACTTTGAGCTTAGTTGGAAATTTTTCAGATTTGTATGCGGACAGAAGTGCCCCGGACTGGGGCTTTGATCTGTATGAGCTCAAAAAGTATGGCTGGAACAGGGAATTGTCATTCCCATAAGCTGTATTTTGTTCATCTTAAGATCATAAATAGATTGGGTTATTTGTGTTCCATAATCTGTATGAATCACTTTAAAGTTATTAAGATGTCTTGTGATTTCAAGATTCCTACCACCATCGTAAAATTGAATGCAAAGTATTGATTCTTGTGGCATGTAAAAAGCATGTATTTCTAATCCTGAAACATATCTTTGCAGGATCAAGATTTTATGGAGAATATTAAGACCAAAAAATTTGTTCTTATCCATGGAGAAGGATTTGGAGCATGGTGTTGGTACAAGTCGATTTCTCTGTTGGAGGAAGTAGGCTTGTTTGCCACTGCACTAGATCTCACAGGATCAGGGATTGACCACACAGATCCAAACTCAGTATCAACTCTGGCAGAGTATTCAAAGCCACTTATTGACTATCTAAGAAAACTCCCTGAGGATGAGAAGGTATTCAGTGGGTTAACTCCTTTAAGCCTAATCTTTTTGGATTATTTTATTGAACACTTTCATGATCCTTTCAGCACTACAGGTTATTTTGGTTGGTCACAGTTGTGGAGGGGCAACTGTATCTTATGCTCTAGAGTCTTGTCCGGAGAAGATCTCAAAGGCAGTTTACTTAAGTGCCACAATGGTGGCAGATGGGCAGAGACCCTTCGATGTATTCACGGGAGAGGTATGTTATGCTCATGCAAGGCATTTGTGCTCTGGTCAACTCATCACATGAAGGTGCCACATTGTGAACTCTTACTTCTCAACTCACCAGGCTCCCCTGTTGCCTATGGTCTCTATCTTATACCTATGCATATTAAATTTGTTTTTAAGGTAACGTCCTGGAGAAGTGAACCCTTGGCATAATGCCTATGCAAGCTGATGACCATTACAGAAAATGGTTAGGAACAGTTGTATCTAGCATGTTGTGGTAGTAGATCTGTGAAAATATAAGTTTCTCAAATGTGAATTAGTTCCACTGCTTATTCTACTGCATTTAACAATAGCCAACAACTACAAAAACATGATTAGAGATAGCAGTATCAATTATATCTCTGTACTGTGCTACTTCATCTTTAAAGTATAATTTTCTGATGTAAAGATTGGTATTTTGCAGCTAGCATCTGCTGAAATATTTATGCAGGAATCGCAGTATCTAAAGTATGGTAATGGTAAAGACAAGTCTCCTACAAGTCTCATGCTAGACAAACAACAGATCAAGGGACTATATTTCAACCAGAGCCCCTCTAAGGTATTATTTTTTTAGACCATTTCTTCTTTTTTTTCAGTTTTAAAATTTTGGGGAGAAGAACTTCTTTGTATGATTGGAGCATCTTGTATGTATTTGTTGAATGCTTTAAGCTGGATCATTGGCAAATCCATTTTAGCTATTCTTAGTAATCTCTGCTACTTTTTTTGTTTTTTTCAACTCTCTTTTATCTGTCCCAACTTCCCTTGATATTTCAGTTAATATTAATGTTAAGTTGAACAGATGGTGATGATTGACATATATAAAAAATTTCTCTCACCACCCTGCTTAATTGGTTGTTCACTGAAGCATTGAATTCCAAGTGTAGAGCCAGTCCATAGGTCTAATAATGGGTATAAACAAGAAGGAAACCTTCGATTGAGTACAAGTCAACATGATGATACATTGCAATTGACAGGTTCGAGTAATCCAAGTTCAGAACAATCATTTGTATGTTATGCTGAGGCAGAATATCAAGCATTCTGAACTTTGTTCCTTAAAAACTTTCATGAGCAGTTCTGTTGTGACCAGAAAAAAACTGTCTTATCCTATAACTTCTGACCAGCACAGGAATTGGTACAGAAAAATTCTATTTGAAGGTTCTTCTAGTTGTGATGATCGATTAGGAAATCATAAACTTGTAATTTTTGACATATATATTTTGTGCTGCCCTGAGTGTGTTACAAGCCATATATGACAGGCAACTGATTTGCAAAATGTACAAAAAGACAAACCCAAATCTGAGAAGCAAGGGAGCATCTTGCATTCCCAGAAAATAGGACTAGAATTCTTTCTGACCTTTTAATAGGAAAGATTGAGGCAGGTGAGACACAGTAGGATCTCAACAAACAAAGACATTAAGAGTTTCTACTTTACCATTGAATGTGGCACTACAAAGATGACACAGACAAGTGAATCAAAATGTCTTTTCTTCTCTATCCATCTTCTCAACTAAAAGGCCTATTTGAAAAAAAAAAAAAAAAACAGAGAAAGAAAGAAAAGGAAAAGAGTGAAAATGGTTTTAGTTGTAAAAAGGCATTAAAGGAGTGTGGGTTTCATTTACAGAAATGGTTCTAAACAGCTAATGAGTGAATTACCTGCACTTATTCTGCTCTAACTGGAAGGTCTGTTCGCAGGATGTTGCATTGGCTATGGTTTCCATTAGGCCAATCCCTCTGGGACCCATCATGGAGAAACTGTCTCTATCGCAGGAGAAATACGGTAGTGTACCTCGTTACTACATCCAGACACTGGAAGACCACACTCTCTCCCCAGACATTCAAGAGAAGCTAGTGAGAGATAATCCACCTCAGGGGGTGTTTAAGATCAAAGGTAGTGATCACTGCCCCTTCTTTTCAAAGCCACAGTCCCTGCACAAAATTTTACTTGAAATTGCCCAGACACCATGAAACATGATTCCATACATGAGCTGCTCAAAGACGTTCGGATTGATCACAGAAAGTGGTAGTGTTTATTTATTGTTGTACTATGTAGTTAGATGGAAGGGAGAGGTGTGATGGGTGAGCTCCAGGAATGATGAGCATTAAAGATAGAAGAAGCTTGTAGATTATTTGCATTTGTTGTACATTAATTATTTGATGAAATCATCAAAACAAAGTTGTACGTATGATGACTGCCCCTGTGATTCAAAGTAATGTTTACATTTTAGTATCATCAAATATTGACTTACTTCTTAATTACTGTTCTTGTTAAGTTCAGACATAAAATGTCATTTTTTCCCTTACATAGGGGAGCTTCCCCTAACTGTGCTTGTGATGGGGAAGCCTCCCCTCGACCTATGGAGGTAAGGAGATTTTCTACTGCCTTTCAAATTTTTTCTATAGGCCTTTTAAGGCATTGTTTAGCCAATTGAGCAGTTGTCCTACCCAAATTGAGCTTTGAAAATCTCCGACAACAACATTCTTTGAAATCTTTTTTTGAAAACTTCATGCCCATTTGATCTAATCTTCTATGGCATGGTTATGTGCTTCCATTTTCAAAACATGCACCTTTCTGTTTAGCAAGATCATTTGAATGTAAAACTTAATTTGCTTATTCCTCCCAAATCATGTTCCATGACGAATGAATCTTCGGGGTAGAAGCAGAAGGAGAATCAAAGAAAGAAAGTAAAGGGGGGAATACTTGAAAGAGCTCATACACCATTGACATGATATCAGTGACAGTCAGGTTTCCGCTGGGAAAAATATACAGCAGCACCTGAAAACTGGTTACATAACAGCAAACATCTTGTTTCAGCCACACACCAGAAACATTTTGTTTCTCCCACCCATTTTTGCTTTCCACTCCTTCAGTCAAGCCGATTGATCAGGGCGGGCACCACATATGAACATGGTAAATGGGTCCCCTCACCTTCACACCTACCCATTTCAAAGCGGCTCTTATTTGCCCTGGATTAACAAAAGTTTCAGTCTATCATATGCCTTCTTAATAGAGGATCTATATAGACAGCGAGTAAGAAACAGAACTCCAACTGTTCCTTTTTTTACCAAATATTTACAGTTTTACCAAGAACAAATTAACCTAAACCAGGAATCCTCCAAACCCAATGTGTTAACCAGCACCTCTCTTCATGCCATCTATCACCCAAGAACAAATCTAGGCATCTTTTACTCGATAGAGGGATTCCTTGATTTGGGTCTCTGCCAGACGCGATGAAATCTACTAATCTTCCATTTTCGATTGTAAGAAGCATCGGATCGCCATGATTCTGTGTGAGCAAAAAACTTGACAAGTATCCTTGAGATCGACTAAAATCTTCTGGCTTACTTAGATCACAGGTATTTGTGCCCCGTTTTGAACTCATGGGTTTCTTCCCTTAATGACTGAAATATTATGACACCCGCAAACCCCTTGACAAAGGTACAACACCAACCAAATTTATCTTCCGCAACTTGTTGGGAATCCAAAATTTGCTAAGACATGATGCCTGCTTCCAAACCGAAATCTGCTAATGCATGACAAGAGCTGAAAGATGAAACAGGTTGAACAGATTAAGAAGGAAACATTTCCCTAAAATGGTAGTACAACAATACCGTAGCATGAAATATATGGCAAATCCTGATACTAATGCTTACCATATCTTGCAAATACCAACCCAATTATAGAGCAAACAGAACTAGCATGCTCAAATTCATAATGCTACTTAATGCATAAAAAGATTTCTTCTCATTTGCTTGAACTTGTCCTGATAAATCTTACATTGGCTTTATTGTACCAAAAAAAGGAATTAATTGACACATGATCATCTCCAATTAAAAAAAAAAAAACAAAAAAGTAGAATAACATCAGAAACCGAAAGGGCTTACCAATTTAAAAAGGTCAAGAACCGGGTCCTGACTTCTGAACCCATACTTGTTTCTGCAAATGAAGTACGATCA
This sequence comes from Aristolochia californica, assembly GCF_029961685.1. Classification (NCBI taxonomy): domain Eukaryota; kingdom Viridiplantae; phylum Streptophyta; class Magnoliopsida; order Piperales; family Aristolochiaceae; genus Aristolochia; species Aristolochia californica. Next base: position 26,993,740 of record NW_027181815.1, on the reverse strand, counting down.
AAATTCAAATGACAACCACAAGGATAATATTTACCCAAAATGAACTGAACGGCTTGATCAGAACAAACAAACAAGTGTAGTAAACGTATTGTCTCACCTCATGGGAACCATAGCCAGTAGCACCTCTTTTAGAAGGCTTTCCTTCTGAAAGATTCACCAATCCGTCATCCTTTAACCCATGCAGCCCACGCCGACCCCCATGTCTATGAGAACCTAAACAAGAATAGCAAGGAGACAGAATAAGATTTTATAGGAAAATCGTACACATGAATCACAAATGTTTCAGCTGCAAAGAACTAACCATTCTCTACAGAGGACAAAGTGTTACGTGCATTTCCAACATTTTTGCCATCTCCAATCCTGCTTCCACCAGGCAATTCAGCTTTCATTTCACCAAAATCATGGGCTAATAAGGAATTATTACTGCGTCCCACACGAGAATTCTGGGCCCCTGCTTCCAGGTTACGGGACTTCCCTCCTGTGGAATAGCTACCATTATCTGTATCCCCTATTACATCATCTCCAGCCTTACTAGGACTAGTGTGTTGAGACACAGACATGTTATCAAGAGGTTCAGACATTCGTTGAGTGGGCTGCAAAGAGGAGGAAACAAAATCATCACTGGTTTGAGACCCATCAGGACGGCGAAGAGGGGTCCATACCCCACGATCTGGTCTGTCCTTGTTCCGAGTTCGTCTCTCTGGCGTCTCATTGGTAGAAACAAAACTAGGTGACTCACTGCCAAAGGCCTTGTCATCCAAAGCTCTTTTCATCTCACTATCAGGAGATGCTATGTTCGAGGTACTAGAAATATGATCTTTCGGTATAGAGCGCATATTGGTAGGCCTAGGGGCACGCTTTTCCTTTTCAATGTTTGACTGTTGTGGTTGCTGCTCAGATGAGCCTGCTGTCATAGATGGTTGATTTTGGCGCAGATCCTTGTTTGAGAGTATGCTTCTAATGATTCTTCCACTAGCCTCACGTCGTTGGTTCTGTTTGAATCCTGTAGAACCTGGTGAACTTCTGACATGAGATGTAACACCTTGTTGGCTTACACCACCAGATGCCTGCAAAAACGGATCAATGTTGTATCAAGTTCCTCTGTTCTAATTTAAAATAATTCAAAATCTTAAAAGAATAACCCGAAATCAAGAATAGATGACTACAGCACAGCCAAATTGAGAAGCCAGGTCCCGAGCAGCCTGATCCAACCCAATTGAACCTTAGCAGAAAACTACAAGTTAAAATTCATGGAGCTTACAATGTTCAAAACATGCATTTTTTTTTTTGAAATATTGTTCAAAACATGCATAAAATCACAATAGTGTGTAAAATAGCAAAGATTCTGCTATCATACTTAAATGACCAAGCTAAGGTTCAAGATACTCATCATAAGAAAGGATTAACCCTAAAACAATGCACACACATGAGCTAAAACATCAAAATGAAGGGAAAAAAGGACATCCACAACTTTATGGATGAAGATCAATGGCAGATGTCAGCACGTACGTTCAGCAAAATAATGCATCTGGTAAATAAACAGTAATCAAACAATAGAGTAATAGCATACAACAGTAACTTGGAAGGCTGAACTCTATAAAACCTCTAAAATATCGTACACTTTTTTCCCTATTGAGATGCATACATTAGCAGCAAGGCCTCAGCTCAGCTATGAGTAAAATGATTGGAAGGTGGAACAGAAAATATATTTATTGATTTGGCATAATAATGAACCATTATTTCATTAGTGCAAGAAAATTGTAGATTTGGTTAGAAGAGAAACAAGTCCATGGATTCCATCTAAACTCTTCTAGAATTTCTATCATATTTACCCAAAGGCAGAACTAAACCAAGCCATCAAGATTAATTTTGAGTATTGATCAATTTCAGGCCAGACATAAGAACTTAAACAGAACCATGCTGAGGTTTTGCAGATGCCGAAGGGCAGTTTCATCCTTGCAATACCACCCCAACCAGACTCCAAGAATAAACGGTAGCCTCATCCCCAGCCAGGGACTCCCAGGTCTCCTTTTCTTCAGAAAAACGGAGGAAGGATAACGTAGATGGAAGAAAATACAGGAAGACAAATAAAAACTCAGAAAAGGGCTAAAGTATCAACTAGAAGGAGAAGATAATTGTTGTTGTTGTTTAGGGCACCTATCCTTCTGCAACTTACCTAAATAAACCTCGCCCTTTCAAATATTAACTTAAACTTAAAATAAAAAAAATAAAAAAACAGTTGAAGGAAAAAGAAACGCTAAAAGATCATAAGACCAACGCCGTGTTCCAACCATACATTTTCTTCCTATCCAAAATGATCGATCTTACACACTTTAACCCTTCCTCATCTTTCCAAATATTAACTTAAACTAAAAAATAAACATTCTTTTAAGGAAAAAGAAAGGCTAAAATATCATAAGACCAACCTTGTGTTCCAACCTTACATTTTCTTCCTAACCAAAATGATCAATCTTACACAATTTAACCATTCCTCACCTTTTAAAATATTAACTTAAACGAAAAAATAAACATTTTTTAAGGAAAATAAAGGGCTAGAAGATCATAAGACCAAAATGATCGATCCTACACACTTTAACCCTTGCTATTTTGAAAAATTATCTAGACTATGCTAAATCTAGACCAAAAAAAAAAAAAGGCTAAGGGGTTCACAATGACATGTTGCTTTTTTGTGACTACAAATCCACAAAGGGCTAATTTAATTTGTTTCTGCTGATAGGTTCCAAGTGCATCACGGGAACTACAAAGAAAGGGTTTGTTATCTTTTCCTTCACAGCCACTGCCTGAAAATGAATTTATTGCTCTTCCTTGCTCAAAGCGAGGCAAAGCAGGGTGGGTTCCCTGTGTACTTCGCCCAGCTTACCACTACTTTGGATGCTCTCCAGGAGGAAGACTTGATAGTTAATTTGGATAGAATGCACATGGCCAAATGTTGATATAGAGTGATTAAGCAATCTGAACCAACAACAATGAAGAAAACCCTTGGCATTGACAAGAGAAGCAACAAGATTCAACTATCAGTTGAACACGAATCAATGAAACAGATGGAAATCACATTATAGAACTCAAGATCCAATGCCTACCTGAGCAATTTCTCTTTCTTTTCCTTTGAGAAGCAAGACTTTTTTCTTTCCAATCTCAACTGTTCCAGGCACTCCACTTGTAGATCCATCCAAAGGAAGAGCTGCAGATCAATTAGTAAGTAAGTATTGAGCAGTAATATTTTTCCCTCTGAAAAACCATTTTCCTCTACAAAGTACAAAAGTTAATACGCAATAAGCAACAAATTCCAAACTCTCCCCACCCAATGAAGTAATTTACTTTCTGTCACAAATAAGTATGACAAAATCAATCTTAAGAAAAAAAAATCAGACTAAAAACCCAAAAACACACAAAAGAACCAATGTTCAGTATTTCAATATAGATAGAAGCCTTTCAATTTTATAAATATATATATATATACACACACAAAATTTTCATGATCATTAAATGAGTGTTAAAGTCAGAAAAATTATGATCCTACGAAACACAAAGAATGTCACTCCAACATTAAGGGGAATATACCTGCCAATATTTTGGTATTGTTCATGATTTAAGAAACAATATGATGCCTCAAAAATTAAAATTTTGAAATAGATGACAACTTTGAAAATGAAAAAACCATCTCCAGACAATTTTCCCTCTGTAATCTTCAAATTTACATTGACACAACAGCACAAAAATCTTCTCTTTTATTAACATTTTCATCTTTAGGCACTCATTTCAAGAAAATATGATATATTAACATATTATTACATTTATAATATTCTTTTTTTTTTTTTGAAATGTCATTTATAATATTCTTTTGAAAGCTGATTACATATGCATGTGCATTAAACCCCAAATGCTGGTGAGACTTCAAGCAAGACCTCACAATAAAAACCCCATGGCCATTGAGCCAAAGGCCCAATCCCATGCCATTATAAAATTGTCTAAGAATGTTAAGCCCCGACGTGTACCTGAAGTAGGCTGATAAGTCCACCCTCATATAAGAAAATATTAGCACTTGTAAATTTAATTATAACATATCAGAACAGGTATATAAGCTTCTGATATAAATATTGCGTAATAATAGGGAGTTCTTTAACACAATACCAGTTTCAGCTTCAGTCGTTTCTGATCCACCTGCAGATATAGCCTTCTCTGAGAGTTGTTCTTCTCGCTTTGGCACTAAAAGATAAGGGGACTTCTCTTTGCTATTTGAATTCTTTGTAGTATCCCTCAAAACATACTGCAGAGGTAAGACTTTTTAGGTAAGTGCATAGCAGGCCAATGATATTACCAGGTCAAACAATCTGTAATCAAGTAGCAGATATTTAATATTACTTAAAGAGTAATAATAACGAAAACAAAATAATTAAAACAAATTATAACTATACTTAAAGAGAATACAAAATTATAACTAAAATTCGTACAAGTAGAAGCGAGAAAATATCACATAGTCCACGAAAAAACAGAGAAAAATATAAGATGAAGCTAAACAAGAGAAAGAATACAGTTGCAACAAAATTCTTAAGATTCCTCAACAACTGCTTTTAAGTATGCTAATCCCATCATACTAAATAGATTCACCATGGTTCAAGGATAGCAACCCTCAAAATTCAGTTTTAACTTGCGTTCACAATGTATAAAAAGAAGAGTTTAAATATTATTCCATTGTTAAAAGCTCATTCATCTGATGACAATGTCCATTATTAGACCCATGGCCCTTCTGGCTAATGCTGCTTCAGCCACTGTTTGGAAGTAAATGGGCCCTCCAAAAGTTCTCTCTATTTGCTGTTGTGCTGCTAGAAATCGCATCCTCACCTATGGCAATCTATCTAGAGGCGAATGTGGTGGTTAATAACATTTGTAGATAGAGAGTGATGATTTCGAGGAATCAGTGGATCATCTTACTCTCAGTTGTGGATTTTCATCTAATGCTGCGCACTTCATTGTCCAGTTATTCAATATGACCATTTTCTTACGGGGTACATAAGCCACCTCATTACCCAATGTACCTTATGGCCTCTTCCTCATTCCGGAAAGCTCCTTTAGAGCACAATGCTTTTGCCATTACTCCATGGTGTATTTAGACAGAAAGAAACAGCCGTGTTTTTACAAGGTAAATCTGAGCAGGCAGCCAGGTAGTTCACAAGATTGTGTGTGTAAAGACTTTTGGGTTTGAAAATATGTGGCTCTTAGAGGACTTTGATAAAGTTGTTGAAAGCTGGTGGGCTGAGCTAAATGTTTCTGGCGCTCTGGGTTGGAGATTAATGCTCAAGCTTAAATCCCTCGAAGCAAAGCTCAGGCTCTGGTCGAAGGGTCTCCATACTGCCGCAACTACCCAAAAATGAAACCCTTCTCTCCCCAACTTGAAGCCCTTGATGAGGCTTAGGAACACAAAAATCATGGTGAGCACATATTGATCTATCAAATCAATTTCAAGAAATTACCTATTGCAAGCATGCTCAAGGGAAACAGAGAGCAGGCTTCAAATGGCTGACTGAGGGAGATGGTAACACAATTTTTTCATGCCCTTGACTACGCCACATGAAGATCTAACTGAATTACCTCGTGATCAATTAAGAATGAGATAGCATCGGATAGATCTCACATTACTAATGAGATCTTGAGATATATTGCAGAACTATATGAGGAATTCACTATCATACAAGATAATCAGAACCTTCAATTTAACAGAATTTCTCCAAATCTTGCTAATCTTCTTATAGTGTCTTTCTCAGATGAGGTTGAGCAGGATGTAATGGGCTAATCCAATGATCATTCTCCTGGTCAGGATGGTGTTAACAACAGGTGTGACAAGCACTGCAGGCCAACTCTAAAATCAGACATCCTAACTATGGTCAAAGGCTTCAATTAGCAGGGTATAGAGTGTAAAGCAATGGGGGTGTCCTTTCATTTCATTAGTTCTTTAAAAGAAACATGCTGAGCACCACAAAGACTTCTGTCACATTAGCCTCATATGCAGCCGGTACAAGATCACCTGTCTCCATGCTCATAGGCTAAAAGTGATTCTGCTCCTTATCATTCATGGAGGGCGAAGCACGTTTATCAAGGGACAAAACATCCTAGACTCAGAAATGACTATTCATGAAGTTACTGATCACTTCAAAAAAATTTAAAAGTTCTGGTTTGGTTCTCATTTTGGATTTTGAGAAGGCATAACATCCTGATTTTGATGGGATTTGTAGAGAGATGGAAATTTTGGATCTGCAGTTGCATCTCATAAGCCACTTGTTCACTTCTCTTAAATGGAACTTCTTGAGGATTCTTTAAAAGAACAAGAGGAATCAGGCAGCAAGATCCCCCTCCCTATTGTTGTTCAATATCGATGCAGAATGTCTCTCTTCTATGATCTATGCTGCAAAGGAGATAGGTCAGCTTTTCCCTAGAAATGGAAATCCCCCTTCTACAATCTGCAGATTATACTATTTGCTTCTATGAGGGTCCTTGTTCAAAAGGTTAAAGTCCTTCTTGGTCTCTTAAAGTTTACATCTCGATTGAAAAAAGACTACACTGTTTGGTTGTAACCTGGAAAATATTCAGATCAGTGAGTTTGCCAATTGTATGGAGTGCACTCAGTCCTCCACATCGGTGACCTACCTAGGGCTTTGATTATTTGATAAAAAACTTGACAAGAGTCTATGGGTAGCAGTTATTGAGAAGCTTGAGAAGTGCCTTTCCACATGAAAAGAAATCTTCATTCAAAGGCTGGCAGGCTTACTTTGTTGAACTCCAGCATTGCTGGATTGCCGAACTACGAAATGTCTTGCATCCCGTGCCTGGCTCACATATATAAAACTATTAAAAGTCTTAAAAAAAAAATCTTGTGGCAAGTAGCGGAGGGTGGTTTCAAGCACCACTTGGTAAACTGGAAGGATGTCAGCAAACCTAAATCTATGGGAGCGTTAGGAGTTCGAAGTGTTAAAGAAATGAAGTATATTTTAATTCTGAAATAATTCTGACAATTTAATTCCTCTCCTGGAATCATGTGGACAGTGGTGAAAATGATGAGCTGGGAAGACAATAGGTGGCTTAAGGGAGGTACTCACAGAAAACTTATCTCCTTGGTGGAATTTCCTATTCTTCTTCAATAAGAAGGCAGTCAAGTTTTATATTGAGAATCACAGCTCAGTCATATTCCGGGAGGACTGGTGAATAGGTGTCTCTTCCCTTAAAAACTCAAAAGCCTTTGTTGTACAATTCAGCTTCCAACCAATTCCTTTCAGTGGCTGACTCATAGAAGCAGAATGGAAATAACTCCGAATGGGATTTACGATTTAGAAGGGGCTTGTATAAAGATGAATTTTCAGAAGTTAGTGGCCTGTTTCTTTTTCAACAAAAAAAAAAAAAAAAAACAGAGGTTAGTGGCCTGATTGCTTCTCTGGAGAGGATGAGACTCCAGAATCATGCAAGAGGCAGACTTGTGTGGATCATAGCTGATAATGGCAAGTTTTCACCCTCTTCTGCCTATAGCCACCTTATAGGATAGGACACTTCACTGAATCATGATGCAGCTATAACATGGAAGCTATCAGGGCCCCTTAAAATCTGGTTCTTCCTAGAGTGCAACCCTAAACAGAATCCTCACAGCAGATAATCTAAGAAGAAGAGGCACACCTGCACACCAAATATACAATGTAGCTTCCATGGATCTGTATAGAAAAGCATCAACCATTTTCTTATGCACACCCCCATTTCCTGGCAAGTTGGTCTCACTTCTTCAACAAAGTCGGGCTCCATCTTTGCTTTCCAAGTTTCCTTGCTGAACTCTGTCAGCTAGGTAATGGTATTAGGCTCCTGCACTGGGTAAGACTTTGGTCCCCGCATGCACAGCACACATTCACCAGGGGCTATGGTTGGAAAGGAACAGAGAGCAGATTTAAATATGATAAAAGCTGTTACGCAATGAAGTCATACACACAATCTCAAGCTCTTTTGTTGCTTGGCCTGGCCTGAATTTGAGAATCATCGAGTCGCTATTCTATAGGACAATTGGAAGCTTGTGGTGCAAATGTCATTTCCTAGGAAGGTTGGGGTTACTGACTGGACCCCCCTCACCAAGGTGCCCATAAAACTTAATATAGATGGTTGTGCTTCAGGTAGCTCAGGGCCAATAGGATGTGATCGTGTTTTCAAGTTGCATGTGGGAGTCACTCTTGCCTTCTATTCTATCCCTCTCGGTATTTTTATTACTACGATGGCTGGGCTCCAAATTCTCAAAAATGGTCTTTGAATCTTTAAAGAATCCTTTGGTGGATGGCTCTAGATTGAAGATGACTCCAGTGTAGAGATCGGGTGGTGCTCTAAAGCTCCACATCCTCCTTGGCATCATTTGCATGAGTTAAATGAAATTCTTGACATTTCATCTTTGTTGTTTCTTCCTGGAATCATGTTCCAAAATCAACCAATCATTTGGCTGACATGCTAGCTAAGTAAGGGGTCCCGTTCAATCCCTTATTATATCGGGATCCCTTGTGATATCAAAATCCACCTTCAATCATTTGGTTTGTAATTTTTAATTTTTTTACAATTTTGGCAAAAAAAATTGCCTCTTTAACAACCAAAAAGAAAAAAAAAAAAAAAAGATAGCATGTAGTCCTATCTTAGCTACAAACAAAGGAATTCTCTTTGTTTATTGTTTCTTTTATGAAGATCCATTATTGCCTGGTGGGGACACCAGTATGCCTATCGAGCCCAGTGGACCCATCAATTATGATAGAAATCGTTTTTATGATTATTTTTATTTTATTATTTAAACTTTATTTTATTTTACTGGATTTGATTAGTTAGTGATCTTAATTATTTTGAATTTTAAATTTTAAATTTTATTTTTAGTTTTAGTTTATCTTTCCTGGTTTTATTGGATTTGATCAGATAGTGATCTTATCTATTTTGAATTTTAAATGTCAATTTTAGTTATTTATAGGCTGTAACAGGATGTTGAAAGGAGCATTGATGATGAATTATTAAAATCTCCCTGTTTCAGGTTTCTCCTCTCCCTCCCCTTTCCTCTTCTTCTTCCCCTTCTTCTTCTTTCTTCTCTATTCTTCTTCTTCTACATTATTCTTCTCAATTCTCCTATTTCTCATTCCCAATTCTTCTTTCTTTCTCTCTATTTACTTCCTTTCTCTTTCTAATTCCAGAAATTAACCGATATTCACATATAACAATTAAATTGTGCCTCATCCCGCATCACTGCCTCCCTTAGAGAGCCTCACTCGACCAACATGATAGAATGGACCCTCATAGAATGGTTTTATCAAAGCTAAATTTTGATGCAAGTGCCTTCAGCAGTCCCGGACCTGCAGATTATGGTGGCATTATTTGTGACCATCATGAAAGTGTTCTTCTCTGCTATGCAGGCCTTTTTGGGATTGGTGGGTCTCTGGCTGCTGAAGCTCATGCCCTTCTACTGGGGTCCAAATTGCTGCAGATGGATTTGCCACCCCCTTAATCATCAAGAGTGGCTCAACTGCAGGTTAAAACAGGGCCAAACACCCTTGAAGGCTCCTTCGCCTCATTGAAGAAGTAGACAAAACCAGCACCTCAATGTCACATGGCAGCACACACCAGTCTGTGGACTCTCACACAGACCAACTTGCTAGAGAGGGCGTAAACTTGGAATATTTAGAGATCAGACTCATTGACGTTTTCCTGCTTTGCTTTCTTAGTTTCAATCTAGTTTTCTTGGAATTATTTGTTTCTTTGGCTGTATTTCTTCTCTTGATCACCACCCTTGCTCGTGGGGCTAGTGTTTCTTTCATATCCTCTTGCCTCTTTAATGAAACACCCTTTTCACTCTTCAAAAAAAAGACCAATATAGAAACAGAGAGAGGAGAGAAAAAACAGAAAATCTTTTCCGGGGACCTCCATTTTCCACGAAGGAATTGATCTATTCAATCAAAGCTTCTGAACAACCTTAACTGGACAACTACCAATATATCCAATTTGGAGAAAGATTTTAAACCTACTGGCCTCGAGCAGAGTACAATGGACAAAGAGAGAATTAAATGAATGTTTAAATAGTCTCAATATGTAAAACTATTTAAACTTCTGAGCAAAATCCTAACAGGACTGACACCAACACCCCTCAGAGAAGATTCTGAAACTAATGAACCAGGAGACCAGTTCAATGCCTAATTATCTTATTGATGACTCGCATTATAAGGTTACAAATATATTTTGGGATGAAAGAACTGCAGTTCAAGGGCACTCAGTTTTTAATTTAGCCATGAAACTTGAATTGAATAACTTAAAATTTTGATTTCTCCTATTATATTTTTTTTTAAAATATTCTCCAATTATAAATTTGTGTAATATTTCATGCATTCTTGTTGATGTTCTTTTGAGATTTTTTTCTTATTTACATTGATTTTAATGATAAAATGAAGATAATGCTATTTTTTAGTTATTACAAATTAAATAGCACTCTGGTAAATAATATCTTTTCTAAAAGAGAAAAAGTTGGCTTAGAAAAAATGGCTGGACTTGACTCCTTTCCTTCTAATTAAAGATATCATTCCAAAAAAATATCTTTTAAAAAAAAAAAAAAAAAAAAAAAAAAAGGTATATATGATAGATATCAATGGGAAGTCCCCCACCTTCGGTGCAATAGGAACCATTGACATTCCTAATTCAAGTAACCAATAAGGTTCACAGCCAAACCTCAAAATCACACTCCAAGATTATATGCTAATCAGCCTGCTGCCCCTGCAGCAATAGCCCTTCCTACTCACATGGTACTGCCCAATTTTCTGGAAGAAGTTTATCCACTAAACAATAAAGTTAACCAACCCATTAAAAGAATCTATACAGCATATAAGTTTATGCAGAAAACATCCTGGGAAGCAATCAACTGAATAGTTAAATTAAACAACTCTGATCAACCTGTATTTTGATAAACACCAGACCAAAAAAAAAAAAAAAAGTGCACTGAGAAAACATAGTATACCATTGAGGTGGAAATTCTCCGTTTCTCTGAACCTCGTTTACCAGAAGCTGAACTAGAACTGCCAGGTCCGGATCCACTGGCTCTTCTGCTAAGCTTACCATTACTTGATGATCGCTGTCAAAAAGCATGATATGAATTTTCAGGGCATGCTTCTTAAAAAAAAATTCAGGGCATGAATTTTCAGAGCATCTAAAAGAATGTCTGAAATTATTTTAAATATAAGTAACGAAAATTGGAAATCATGATCAACAACTTCCTGTACAGCATGAATCCTTTCATTACAGACTTAAAGCACTGACAAAAGAAGCCATCAACCCTATTGAGCAAAACATGCTACTCTTTATCAAACAATGGAAGAGACCATTAAACAGCACACAATCAGCATTCGACAGATGACTCACAAAACTCATCAGTATGACGCATAACTTATGTCATATTAGATCAAAAAATGTAACTTCTCTCACGATAAAGATGGTATCTGCAATTATATATCTTGAGGCCTCAAATACAGAAACAACTTTATGCAAATAGAAAAAATTAATCCTTATGCTATACCTGGGACCCAGTCTTAGCCGCTCTTTTCTGTCGAACAAAATCCATCAAAGGTGTAATAATAGGAGATTCCTTTGGTTGGCCTGGACAAACAAAATGAGAGAGTTTCCATAACCCAATACACCAATGTGTCTCTTTATATTTCACTCTTAAATAAGAATATGATTTGCATTTGCTGAAAACATATGTACTAGTGTATGTATCAGGCACAAAAAACTAACCAGCTCGTTCTGCTTCTTTCCTTTCCAGTTGTATCTCCGCACTAGGAAGATTTTCAGCAGGTTTAGCAATAAGCTCAAGGAACTCCAAGTATTCAGGATCTAATTATTCATCAAAGAACTGTTTGTCATTAAACAGAAACAGCTGACATATATGAGTCAGCATGCACCGTAATGAGCCAACAAGAATTCAACTTGCAGGCAAATAAAAAGAGGAAAATACCTTTAAATATGGTTCCCTCACGCCCATCCTTCTTTGACCAAGGCTTTGGAACACGTTGTGATGGAGCATACTCCACAACTGTTTTAAACTGAGAACCTGAATGTTGATTAAATTGAATCAGCATACAAACAGCACTAAATACATAGACAGCAATATAAAGACAAGAATGTCTACACAAACCAATAATTACACAATGACTGGTAGGGTCTCTGTACTAGGTATCCACCTTCTATTGGTGATAGATCACCAAGTTACATTGAGCACTGACATAACTTTATGTCAAGCAGCATAATATCATGAATACACAGTGACATATTTTTGTCTTTCCAACAAAAATGCTTTAAAGTATTTATAGCATCTGAATCAAGCACCTAAATTCTCTTCTAAATAATATTATCAAACAGATGTCTCATGTTGTACTCTTTCCTCCCTCGGGAGCTCTCTTACTGAATCCCTCTTTTCATTCTTATCAACACAGAATTCTCCCTTCTGCACATAACCTCTCTAGATGTACCTAGAACTGACAGCCGATGAAAACAATTCCATCTAGTGATTTTAAACACACCATAAAACAAGGTCAAATTGGTATGATGACTAATTTGCGCATTTTTTGGTCAAATACCATTGTAATACCTAGTCTAAAGTTTCTCCAATAATTACTCATAAACTCATATTTGACCTTTACAACAATTTTCCCTTACACCGAATGCAATAAATTAGCACACTCACACCTACAGCAATTTTTTAGGGACCATTTATCACAATAAACAATTCTGCAGGACTATGAATGGCACAATAATTCACCTCAATACTATTTTCTTTTCTTTTTTAAACTGATGAGCTTTATTAAAAACAAAGAAAAAAAATTCACCTCAATGCTATAGATAAATAATACTAAATCATGATAAAATAAAATATAAAAAAGGAAGTGAAGGATTAAGCAGGTTCTTCACCATAATGGAAATGTGTAAACTTATTTCTTTGAAAAACTAATTTCTGTTTTGCAGATTCAAAGCAGTGTTATCCCTTCAAGTGTTTAGTGTTTATTATTTTTTATAACTACTAAAAACAACAAAAAGATCTCCATGCAGGACACGGTGCAATATGCATAAAAAATTGAAAGAAAAAAGTTAGAAATTTTATGTGGCTTTAGGTATCATCGTCATCGTCAATCGGACATCACACCAAGCTCCAATTAAGTATAGAGCCGGCACTGACCTAACATGCCCTAATAAGATAGAACTAGGACTGAAAACAGAGGGAAACATAAGGGTTTTGTCAGGTAATGTAAGTACATTTTTCCTTCACTTTTTTTTTCCCTGTTTTCTCTTCTCTCTTTTGTCTTCCCCTGCAGAAATAGTTCTGCTCTTCCTAAATAAAACTTTATTCTAAGAATCATCAGAAACTTGCAGAAAGTGAACAATCCTAGAACCGCTCTAACCAAAGAACAACAAACATAGAAGTCCTTACAACACATTGCTGCTTGTACTATTTGACACATTTCAGTGCTTATGAGTATTTTAATTTTAAACATCACAGATATTCACATGTCAAATAGACCACATCGTTGACCTTTATATTTGATAAAACAGCTGCAATTTTCCTATTAATAGAATAAATTTGACCGAAGATTTGTAGTAGAAGAATAGTTGCAGACAAAACAAATGAGCAAACACATAAGGTACATGCACAGACAAACTAAAAAACCCCCAGAGACAGTCAAGCATCATTTTCACTTCCTTAAGAGCTTTTGCAAGAAAAACACAGTTCAAACTCTGCAGTAATCATGAAGTAGAGAAAAATATACTTTTGTCGGACTTATACCTTTCTCATTAACAAATACATGGCCATCAAAGAACTCAGCAAACTCCAGAACATCTTCTGACTTCTTGAAATCAATATAGGCTCGGGAATATCGGGGTTGCTTCTGGCTGCGTCATATTAAAATAAGGCATTGGTAAGTGGCACATGGCATTACAAAATATTTGCTTTCATGTTGATTACAGGTAAACTAAAATTTAAATACGAAAACAAATTTAACCAAATGGAGCGGAAACAAATACAAGTATCCAACTCTTGACCTCTTTGCTTTTACTCCTTTACATGACAGATTGTATCACCCGCTTACAGTTGTTTTGCTTCTTGTCTGTTTGTATTATTCATTCATATTAAGGAAAAAAGTCCAAAATGAACTACATTATGAGCAAAAATTGCAACACTGAAGTTTTCAGGTATGCTACCACTTGCAAATTGATAAAGAGGTATTTTATTCAACATGTAGGGTTCCTCTTCATAACATGTGGACATGACACTAAGTTTCAGAGCGCTTCATCCAATCAGATGTATTTAAAAACAAAGTTAGCAATTCAAAAAAAGAAAAAAACAACGTTGAGATATATCACTACTAAGGTTCACTATCCCGAGTGGTGTAAGTTTGTCCGTTTGCAATCCGACCCAAAAACAAACAAAAAGTTTTACAGAAACAATCTTAAATATTCAAATAAAATGTTGAGATATACAAATGTTAAGGTGCACTACACAGCGTTGTGCAAACTCATAACATTTGTTCTTTTGCAATTTGAACCCAAAACAAACGCAAAGATGTACAGAAAAATGTGCTAAGCCGTTCCCAGACTCAAAAACCTTTTGCATTAGGCTCCGGATTAACAAAACCCTAAAATACATTGCCAACACTTACATCGCTATGTTTCGCATAAGGAAAAATACACCTCGGCATCAAAAAATATAAAATGCAACAGGAAAACAGAACCCCGAATAACTCCAAGGTGACAAAACTCTAAAAATTAACCGTCTAAGTCAACAAATAGAAACGCCCAATTCATGCATCGGGTAACAAAACCCTTACCTGTTCTTCCCGGGGCGGAAGCAGACCCATCTATATCGACCGGCGAACCGTCCATCGATCTGTTCAAGGAGCACCGACTGGGAAATAGTCGGCGGCAAGTGCCGCACAACCACCTTCGTACGATCGAAGGGATCTTTCATATGAAATTCGCCTGCGCTGAAACCGATTGAAAATCGAAGGAAGAATAACCGAACGAAAACAGAGAAGACCAAGAACCAAAAAGCGTCAAAGTGCGAACTGCGTGAAGATTCTAACTAGGATTCGGAATAAAAGAAAGAAAGAAAAAAAATCCGTCCGTGGGATTAATCTCTAATCTCCTCCAGGGAGGAATTGTTCAGGGTTTACAAGTCGAGAGGCTCTGCCCTAACTTCATTAGGGTTTGATTGGGCGGACATTTGGAGAGCAGGAGAGGAGCAGTCAGATAACAGTGAGGGAAAAAAAAAAGGAAAAAAGAAACAGAGAAGAAATGGGAAAAGGAACGCGAGAGAGGAAGAGAGAGAAAATTGGAGGGTATCGGGTGTGAACAAATAAAGGTAAAAGTGTTAGCAATTGGCCAGGCGATCACATTACAGGGACGATTGCGAAGTATGGCAATGGGCACGGCGCCTCTGCACTCTCTAGACTCAGGAGGGACCCTTCTCAGCTTCAATCCCTGCCTAACATTGAGTTTACCCACGTCCAAAGCCTCGTTTTCAAACTTCAAAGAGCCATATTACGCGTGGACTTATCACCTGTCACTTTAATCCGATTATCCACTGTGGTATTTTTTTATCTACCACCATAGCCCACTTCCTTTGAAAACAATATTGAATAATTTAAAGATATTATATAAATATAAATATATATTATTTAAGTAATTATATAATAAAAATTAAATTTTTTATGTGGGTATTGAGTAATTATATAGTGAAAATTAAATATTCCATTTTTAAAATTAAGATTTTTTTTTTTTTACCTTTTATTTGCCTCGATTTTGCATGGGTTGTTTCAAAATAAAAACAGTCTTCACCATGAATAGATGAAAAACCTTGTTTTAAGCAGGTTGGGTCACTCGAACTTGCCCCTTTGTCATTCCCTTGATGAAGACAATACTTTTGAAACTTCAAAGAAGATTAGGTTCCATTACTTCTAACTCATTAAGGTAGAATTTGTCTTCTGCAAGCTCCGCATTAGTTATGAGACCTGTCTTGTTACAGTTTTGAGCATGACAGAAAGCAACTGACAACTAAGGGGGGGTTAGTCAACTTGAAAGACAAGATGATCTTCAACCACATAACGCCCTTCTCCACTTGAAGTCGTTAGTGGAGCGCAGATGAAACTTCATCTCGATGCAGGGGATGAAGGGGTCCTTCATCTCCACGGTTTAATTTCAATCATGTGGAAGAAGGCCCTTTTTGATCTTTTTCGAATTGACGGACGGGCAACGCTCGTATTTTTTCCTCTCTCTCCTCGCACCCCCCCCCCATCGCGCGTCGTCATTTTTCTTTTTTCTTCCTCTCTCCCGCACTCCCTTCCCTCTCTCGTCTCCCTGCGCCCCCGACGTTGATCTCGGCCACCATCTCAGTTCCCTCTCGTCTCCGGCCTCAACTCTCGGTCTTCTCTCGGCCTCGCCCTCTCTCTAGCACCCCCTCTCTCGTCTCCGTGACTCTTTCTCTTCTCTCGGACAAGCTCTCTCTCGCTTCTCTCTCTGTATTCCCTCCCGACCTCCCTTTCTTCTCTGTCTTCTCCCTCTCTTCTCCCTTTCGGCCTCCCACTCCCTTCTCTCTCTGGCTAGTCTCGATTAGGCATCGATTAGGCATCGATTTCACCCTTCGGCTTCGGATTTCCCCCTTCGATTTCACCCTTCGGCTTCGGATTTCCCCAAATTTCAGAAGGTATGCCTAAACCCTAATTTTTTCATTAAATTAGTGTTTTATTTGATTTAAATTTATTTTCAGTGCGTAATTGGGGGTTATTTGTGCATTATTTTGGGATTTTGGGTTACGGTTTATAATCTAAATTCTTATATATGATCAGTGTTTTGATGGACTTAAAAGGGAAAGGAAATAAGAGAAGATATGGTTTTGTTCAATGGAGCCAATGTTTTGATAACAGTGGGATTTATTTATTTTTATTTTTAGTTAATTTTTATATGGAAAACTGATCTCCTGATTTCAGTGGTTTTTTACTTTTTTATTCTTTTGTGAGGTAGGCAAATGTGTTTTATCTTGATATTAAAGACAATCATAAAAAACTTACATAAGATGCAACTGTAATGTAGTATTTGGCCGGGATACTGTACTAGGACCCCGTCATTTTTGACCTGTTGCAAACTTAAAAACCACGATCCGTGTAAGACATGAAGAGCAATCCGAACCTGTTACCCTCCTTCAGAGTATATTTTAGTTTATTAACTCTCTTACTATTGGTGAGCTATAGACAGTAGAAGTTTTAATATTTTCTACCCAGATATTATGTGGCAGGTGGAATGACGTGACTATGTGCTTACCATGTAGGTAAATGCTAAGAGATCTTACTATCGCAGTGTTGGCAAAATTCTAGACAATCTCCATGCTCAGGTACATCATATTACAACCCAATGCCACAAATTTTGTATGTGTATTTTTTTTTACTTGTACTCACACAAACTAGTGCAGCATTTTGCATCTTTGTGAAGAAATTTAGTTTTTGAATCTGTACTGTTTTGTTTCTATTGGGAATAGATGATTTGGCAGAAGCAGGGTTCTGAATCAAACCTAGAATACACAGCTTCTTCAACTGCTGAGCAGAATTCAACAGAGTGCATAGATACCAAACATTCTAATAAACCCAATGATCTACAGACTGCTATGGAGAAAAATATGTTTTTTGTTGCAAAAGTAAGGCCTTAACTGTGTTAAACAGTTTTTGTATGATTTGTTTCTAACCATAGAGCAGTTTGATGCTGTGAACTGTTTGAATTAGCTTATGAACTGACAATCAAAGGTGCAGACATCTGAATTAGCTTATATCCTCTCTCTCCTAGATTCCACTTTTTATAACTAAATTTGTTTCTTTCCTAAACCTTTTTCTCAAAGGCTGTGAACTGACTACCAAACATGCAGACATCTCATGCTTTCTAAAAAATCTATCTCCCGCATTCCATGTTCTATAACTGAATTTATTTCTTTCATAAATCTTCGTTTATGACGATAGCTACACTATTTCCTTGTCCACCTCTCTTGCAAATTTTCTATTTTCTATTTTCAAACAGCTATGCCCACTGTTTATTTGATATGTAATCATTTTGTGTCCTTTCGGTGATTAGTACAAGCATGACAAAAGTTCTTTCTGATGCAGTTAATAATTTGATACTGCCATTTTTATTTGTTTATATTCAGGTTTTACATTCATTTGATGCACAGGCAGAGGGTGAACTTAGTCTATTTGTTGGTGACTATGTTGTCGTTAGACAGGTAATCCATCTTGCTATTCTGGTGTGAACTTGCTGATATTATATGGTATCATCTTCAACTGCAACTCTCTATTGATCTCGACTGGAACAACAATATTATCAGTTTCACTGTAAACAAGTCCCGCTGGTGCAAAATTGTAGGTTTCTTAGACTAAACTGGGTGAACATAATATTTGGTTCTTCTTTTTGCATTCACTGTAGAAAATCATTAGAATCTCTTCAAAACGCTTCTACTCTCTTTTTAACGATCAACAGGTTGCACCTAATGGTTGGTCTGAAGGAGAGTGTAATGGAACGGCCGGTTGGTTTCCTTCTGCTTATATCGAAAGGAAAGAGCAAATTCTTGCAAGCAAGTTGGTTGAAGCTTGCTTAAGTGATTTCCCAAATCATCTTCCGAACTTGCTTGTACATTGTGTAGCTCCATTATCATCTGTACCTATTTGTATCTATTCATTGCATTATTTAGCTCTGTAACATCCCACTTGGTTGCAAGTGTACAATCTCCTGGTAACTCTGTGTAAATTTATCACATATAAAGTAGTTGTGGTTTCATATGGGAAGGTTGTGATAGTGCTTTGTTTTAAATTCATTTTCATCCTATGGAAGACAAGTAACAAAATGGTAGGGCTTAGTGTCTCATTCAGGTGTCTTTAAGGTTTTTTTACTTGGACTCTGGACTTGAATCGGATTTGGAACCTGATTTAGATACAAGAAAATCCAAGTTGGATCGGTCTTAGGGTCTGTTTGGAATCCTAAAAAAGAAAATAAGAATTTGATTATTATTATTTTTAAAATAGTTAATAAAATAAGATAATATTTTTTTGTTTTTTTAATTATTTTTAGAAATAATAATAATTAAATTCTTATTTTTATTTCTTTTATGTTTTTTCATGGGTTCCAAAGAGACCCTAGGTTTTTGTGGACTTATTTTTTACCGGTGCAAAGAATATTCTTGAGATTTTTAAGTTATTTCGTAAGATTATAACCAGACCGTCCATTCGTGTGGGTCTAAATTTATTTGTCAGTGACCTATTTACCCCTGACATCCATGTGGAACGATAAATGATGGTTTACTCTTATTACTTTTGAACATGCGTAATTTATATGTACTAAACTTGTAACTCGTTGATTGTAATATTAAAGGCACGAACTCGTTATTTGAATAATTTTTTTTAGGTTATTTTCAAAGTTGTATATGTATTTATTTATTATCTTATTTTATTTTATTACTATATTAAACTTCATATTTAAGTCTCTGGTAAATAAAATATAATTAAAGTATGCATTTGATTAATATATCATCATTAATTATGTCAAAATATATTATTAATTAATACAATGCAAATCTATCTTATGTTATTAATATAATATTTTTTATTCATTAATCAGAATTTTTTTTATTTACTCTATTGTATTAGTGATTTAATAGTGGTAATTAAAATATTGTTAATTCAAACACTTTGGTTTAATTAGTTTATTTTTATAATTATTAAAATCAATAATTTTAAATTTTTATATGATGAAGATGAAGATGAAATTGTCCACACTAACACCCTATTTCAAAGATTTCGAAGATGAAGTTATCCACACTAACACCCATTTCGAAGATGAAGATCATGTAGATACATAAGATGAAGATGAAGATGAATATCAAATTTTCATTTTGTTGACTAACCCCCCTAAAGGAAGCTGCCTCCAGTTATTTACCATGATAAAAATCACATGAAGTTAGAGCTAGCATTTAACCCTAGTAGCATAGATCAATAATGGCAAGGCAACTTCCAACTCAACCAAGCAACTAGTCTCGATTCCCATCTTCTAAAGCCTAAACAAGTTCTGTTAAAACTATGAGAAAGATTGAGAATGGATTTTTCCTTGACAGAAAGGATAGATTGAGAAGATGGAAGTTGTTGTATAGATATAGCAAGGTACAAGAAGTTTTAAACAAAAGACAACGACCAGAAAAACTATCTGTAATCTGACTAAGAGAAGCATGTTGTATGGCCCAGCTAAAACTAAGAATAAATAGTTTTGTTCTTTTACATGGGCTTGTCAATCAGCTGCAGTCCCTAAGTTTCTCCTCAATAGTGACTGTCAAGGTACCGGGAAGCATTACTATCTACAGTCACTACCCCATGGCAGTCCTGAGCCATTCCACAATGATGGCTACATTAGAGATCAAGTTGTAGTAACTACTAACAAAAATGAACTCATAGGTCAATATGAGGACACCAAGGCTGATGCAGAGTCCTTTTTATAAGAATGGAAATCCTTACCAAGCTCAACTCCCATCCTTCCTGTGATAATTGGCGATTCAAAGAATGCCACATAATGAGTTCAAAATATACAGGATGGAAGAGCGATAACAATTGGAAAAAAATGTATAAACCAACTACTGATCTTCGGGCATTAACAATTGGAGAGAATTTTATGATCAAAGTTATGAGAAATTTTCCATGTTTCAGGTAGCTCACTGTAGATGTTTAAGATATATATATATATATATGCTAACAATATGGACTTTTTAGTTTAATTTTAGATTCAGACAAAAATTCCATGGTGAAAAACCATTCGAAAATGCCAAAAGATCTAAAATAAGTTGCTTCAAATCTTTAACTATCCTAAGTTGCACCTCACACCAAGCAGCCGGAATCCTGATTTCAGGGCCTCATCATTCTTCAAAAAAGAGAAACATCAGCATAGAGTGCAACTACACAAAATGTATATCTAATCAGACATTAAATATGGTTCATAAAAAAAAAAAAAAAAACTCTTATATATGCATATAACTTGTTAAGAAAAACCCATTGACACCCATCTGGGTAGATTGTCTTCCTTCCAACAAAAAAGTAAGCTAAAGTGTCTAACACCCAATGACTTTCATCAGAAACCAGCTACATAGCCAATTCTTTTCCTTTGTTTTGCCTCCCAGCAGTGAAGAAATCACATTTTCGCAGCAGAAAAGAAAAATGATTTTTTAAAATTGTCAAGCTGCCAACAAATAGAAATTTTCCAACTGCAGTGACCCGCTAAGCCATCCATACTGAGTGTTTTTTTTTTTAGTATAACTATCTGTTTGTTTCAACTGCTATTGTGCAAATTTGCACTCCAGCATCCATAAGGAACTTTAAAAACATCTTGAAGTATCAAAATGATTAGTTACATGCATATCTAGTAGTCTCTTCCTAATCTCTCTCTCTCTCTCTGTTTTTCATCACGTTATCATTGTTCTTAAGATAAACAAACCACAGAGAATTAAGATAACATGCTGATTATTAATCACAAAAAGGAAAAAAAATGTAGATTTTCAATCATATAAAACAAATGTTGGAGCACCAGAAATGTAAATCCTAGCAGAAGTTAAGTATGACCTCAGCTTCCATCCTTCTACTGGTTAGTAGTGGCCAAAGTTACCTGCCAGGTACCAAAACTTTCCAGTAAACCAATATTTCAACCTGATAAAGGCAATCTAGAAGAAGTGTCAACCTTAAACAACCCAAACTTATAAGAAATTCATTTTTAGTCAGAAGTTTACATTGAAGAGTTTCCAGATTATGAGAGCTATTTGTATGTAGTTAATCTTGTAATATAAATAAAAGATTTTCCTAGTAAGACCATCACTTAAACCAGTAAAGAGAACTAAAGTGATCGCAACAGAAAGGAGTTCTCTGAAGTAGAACTGGCGAAAAAGTAAAGAGCAAGGAAGATAAAATACATTACAATCAGCGGATAGAAGCTGTAGTATCCATTTGTCGATTCTATACAAGGTCCAGAGGAGAACATGCCGAAGAGTTCTGTTTTAAGTTAGGAAGATGATTCAAGAAGAACACTGCAAATGGAAACAGAGAATCCCAAATTCTGAGGAATTGTCAAACTCGAGCCAATGATTTTTTTTTCCCTAGGAACAACGTCTTTATTCCAAGATGTGAAACATGAATTTAGAACATGATAATGTTTACCCTGGGGAGAAAAGAAAAAGAGAAAGACAGAGGTAGAGAGAAATGAAGTCAGCCTCCAACAGCCCGAGACAGAAAAAAAAAACTCACTCTCCTCTATACATGAGCTTTGATCTCCCTTCCTTGTATCTAATTAACCTATACACGACCACAACAAGTCTTACAAGAGTAGCCTGAGCCAACTCTAACAAGGTCTACTCGGCATCAAGCAGAAGCAAAGTCGATAACTTCGTATACACGGAGGGGGAAAAGCACAAGGGAGACTTATATTTCAATCGACGTACTCGAACTCATCCTCCCTGAGATGCGCAAAGAACTTAAGAGGACCCTGACGACCGTCGACCTTGTGCGCGAGAAACTCAACCTTGAAGGGGAGATTGGCCGAAATTCGCTTCCCCTTCCATTCCACCACGTACTGTTTGATCACTCCTTCCATGCCCATAAGATCTATCTCCGGAACCTTGGGTACGTGATAAACTTTCAAAGGGACCTTCACCCGAACCCTAGACCCAACCTTGGCAGCCGGGGAATCCAAATCCGACTCCGAGGAGGAGATTTCATTCTCAGTGGGTTTTAACTCCGCAACCTCGCATGAGATCCTCGTCCCATACCTCCGGGTGCATCTGTCTGGACGGCTGAAGGAAATCGAGAAAGGAACGGAAATGGGGACGCTGGTGCGACTACTGCAGGACGGAACAATGCGACGCTGATTGCGAACATCAAAGAAAGAGCAGTAGGAAGAAGAGGCAGACACCGAAGCTGAAACAAAGGTAATCGGCATCTCACGTCGTGCTTTTGGAAGCCGAGCAGGAGAACTGACAAGAGTTTACCAGTTAAAAAAAAAAACCTGAGATAAAAGGGTTGAAGACGATCAATTGGCATTGATGATTATTCAAAGCCATCAACAAAAGAAAGGTGGGCTATGAGAATTACCCTTTGGCCCATTAATAGATGCTCCAGAATATGGTTGGTCCGGTCTGATTCAGCTATCCAGTTAATTACTTTTTTGCCCTTTTGTTTAAATGTTTATGTGGTTCCTTATGTCCTAAGCTTTCTTTGATACTCTTTGGCATGGTTATATTCTATGATTTTGCCTGCAGTTACTTTAACCATGCATTTCCAAAATCCCCAAAGGGTTTAGGGTTTAGGGTTTAAGAGACCAACTTTAACTGTTGTGGTGAAGATATCATGCATTTCCAAAATCCCCAAAGGGTTTAGGGCTTAGGAGACCAACTTTAACTGTTGTGGTGAAGATATCGACAACTTGACTTTGAAAAGAGACATGTTGAATGTTGTTAAAGAAAATATCATATACCTCTATACCATAATACACAAATTTGAAGGTACAGTTCGAAGTATCAAATCATGCCAAAAATTAGTAACAAAGAGGCTCTAGATATGGCAGCTTTAGACAATATCCACATTAGTAAGGGAGTCTATTCACCAAACCCCTTTGTTTGATGGCTAAAACTGATTCCCATTAGAAGATTGGGATAATTATCTTCTTTCAGTCTCAGGTTATGAACATCAACAGAAATTAAAGAGCCAACATCCCTACTCAAGTTATATAGATGGTAAATGTGTAGCAACTAACTAAATGTGGTTCAAATGATCAAAAGATAAAAAAAAATTGATTACACATGCACAATGAAACTTGACCTCAAGATCTAACACCAAGTTTGAATTCAACATGACCTCAATTGAGTGTTAGACCTGTACGAATTCAACCAAGTGTCATCAACTTGACCTGATCCATGGATCCAGAAGCTACATTATACTAATTTAAGATGATGCCTGAGAAAACTATTCTCCAAATCCATGAAAATGAGTTGCAATCATAGGGAAAAAAAAAAAAAAAAAAACAGTTTCCCTGAATGATTAATATATAAGTTCTAACATCAGTGCTCAGAAAAAAATGGGAGTCTAGGATGACAACCATTAGGTAAGCATAAGAATTCATCAGAATTGTGCCTAAAGGCTTACAAAAGAGGAAAAGAAAAGGCTTCTTTGAATATGATTTCCATATCTAAGTAATGTCATGTGAGTATACAACAAACCATAGACAGGCAAATATGGAGAAGGGTCTTTTGTTCTGTGGAGAACCATAGAACCTTACATGAATGTACTGCACCATTAAGTACTGAATATGGCAGCCAGAAAATTTTAGAAATATATTTACTACAACCAATGACGATCCTCCGTCACAAGGGATACTATCTCTTTTAGCGTTTCCTGCAGAAAAAGCAGTGACATCGCCGTGAATAATATAGTGCCAAATAGAAGTCAGAGGAACACCCTCAGTTGACCTCCACCACTGATGTCAACATGTAGGTCAACTATTTGTTACCAAACAACGGCCATCAGTAGGGCAATATTTACCCAAAACAGTGACTGCAACCGCATAATTTGACATCATGTTGACATCCACATCTTACAGAAATTATCTCATTGATAAGAAATTTTAAAAAATTAAAAAAAAAGAGGAAAATAGACATGCAGGTAGGGTACTACCAGAGAGTGGTCTTTGAGGCCAAGAGAGATCACCAAGGGCCTTGATGATTTACGACTACAAAAACAAAGATCATAATATTAATGGGCAGCTCCCCTGGGTAAAATCATGTGAAACAGCTGCATTATTGAGTTTGATTACCTTATATGTTCAATTAGTTGACGTGCACATGCAACTAGCATTGGCTGCAAGAATTCACAGATTCAAAAGTGGTCAGTATCGTTTCAAAAACAAATCAAAACGGAAAACTAGTTTTCAACATCTCTCAGCCCCATAAAAATGGCAGGAGCACGGAGTAAGCTGCCTCACCTCATCTCTTTTACCAAATAATACAGACACGTTGAAGATAGGATCCACCACAGCAACAGTTTCCTCCTTCCTATCAAATAATAGAAAAAAGGTAATACAAAAAAATAAAATGGGGCAAAAAGTAAACAGGTTTCCAGAATACAAGAAATAATACATCCTTATGGACAAGCAACACAACACTTGAAACAAATTTCACTTTATGAGTGAACTAATCCAGTGGGACTTTATCTCTATTTCATGTTGTCCGCAGGAAGTAGATTCCTCTCTAAGTGAAATCCTAAAAGCAGGGGAGGCAAGAAGTTGAATCCTCTTCAAGTGAAATCCTAAAAGCAGTTATAAATAAAGCTGGTACCAGAATTCTGCTAACACAAGCTGTTAAAATATTCCCTATTGAAAAGGTAATTATGCTAAAATTCTTTATTTTTTGAAATGAAGAAACAGAAATTTTTTTAAGTCTTGCAATGTTGAAAAACTAAGGGCTTGTTTTGGGTTGACTTATTCAAAGGTACATATTTACTATTGATAGCATAATACTTGTACATCTACTTTTTATTTTTTTCTTCAATATTTTTAGTGCTCAAAAGATAGAGAATTAGAAAGCAAAAATATCTTGCTAATGTAAGTCATGAAGTAGTTCTATGGAGTGATTTGGCCTTCGACTCAATGACCACATGGGGAAATTTTCTGGTGTGGGTCTTGGGTTCATGTCTAGGGATTGGGCTATAATGAGTTAAAAAGAAATACTTACATGGAAGTGCAAAAATAACATCCAAATGCCAATCCAAACCATGTTTTTCCAACCCAGCACGTCAACCTGCGACTCAGCTGGGCGGACAAGGATTTTAACGGGGCAGGTTCAGGTTGTGGGTCTGACTCGCAGACTTGCCCCTTGTCCCCTCCGATTAACCTGAGTCCAGCTCTGCACTCGGGTTGAGCCAACCCGACATGGCTGACCTGACCCAGGTTTTCAAGAACCCAGGGTCGGGTTCCAATTCCAGGTTGGAAAACCCTGACCCAAACAGGCAAATATGCTACATATGATATCCAGAACATTGAACTCATTATAAAATACGGAAGATGCTCTACCTGGCATACAAGATTGTTCCCATACTTCCTATCTGGGTCACGATAACCTGAGGTCATTTCAGATGTTAAGAACAGCTCTCAAATTGTTCCCTTCCCCAGTAAAAGAAAAGGTGAAGAAAAACCTGAATACAGGACTCACCAAAAAATGATCATCATAACTGCTGATCACAATATCAGTTTTATTTCCCTGAAACAAAGAGAAATGTTCTACCTTGTCAAAAAAAGCAGGCATATGAACAAGGTAAAGTCAAGGCTTTCAGCTGAAGCACTAATTAAAATCATTTGGTTTAAAACAGCAGAAGCTGTAACTCCACTCTTCAAGTTCAATATTGATTAGAGAAAGCAGAGAGTACTATTGTGGTTCAGTTCATGCAAGAAACACCATGCCTTCTTTGGTAAAGTACAATGAAACTTGGATATGAGATGGCTTTTCCTACAGGCTTCAAGAAACCCATTTTCATTGGTGTCCTATCACTTGGATTAGGTATGATGCACTTATTACTCCTTTTCTTTTCTTTTCATTAATTTCATTAAGAAGAAAGAAATACAAAGTGACCCCCCCTAAAACAGAGAGAGGGGAAGGCTGGTGATTACATATGAACACAAAGCAAGAGAAGAGATTACATGCTTCAAATAATTTACATCAGACACATGTTCATTCACGCCCAATAATCCTTATAACTCCAAATTTGAGCAAAACCATCCTACAGAGAAGACCTTCATTGGTATGGCCAAAAGCCTTCAGCAATGAAGCACATATGGATTATTCAAACATAATAAAAGCAGATATTAGTTGGGGTTAATGAAAGATGAGTCCATAATAACAACAATTTTTTATTCATCTTTGATTTTGGGTTGATTTGGGAACACATTTAATCTATGAATCTTCACCTTCTGTGCTGTATTCATTTCTTTTATGATGTGAACGTCGTTCGTTCAACGCGTGGATGATTTTATTACTATCTCAAAAGTTTTCCTCACACTGGTTTCTCTGAATAGATTGATAAACAAAGTATAATCACAGTAAAAGGTCATTTAATTACATATATTCCAAAAAAAGTGTTTCAGAACATCTATTGCAAAGTCAATCATAACAGTGTAATATGTATAGTAGTACAGATTAAGATATACCACTAATATCATGTATTCTCCTAGTCATGATTGCACATCCTGAGCATAATCTCAGATTTTGAGGATCCTTGGACAAAATAAAAGAGGTCTGACTTGCTTGAAATCTCAGCCAAGTAAGATGAGTCATCTCAAGTCACGCAACTCTGCTCCTGGTGTTGTCCCACAAGTCTTGACTTTGCATGCATCTTAGATTCCATAACTCCCACAACTCACGCAAGTCTGACTTCTCATAATAAATTAGGGGGGCTTCAAGTCTTAACAGATAAAGTTACCATTCCTATCATCGACTTAAGTTGGTGAGTTGATAAAGTAAACCTAGTGCACGCTCAACAATTAGGGGTGGGCATGAGTTGGGTTAAATGGGGAACCCAACTAACCCGATCGACCCGACCTAACCAAATTTTGGTGGGGCTGGGGAGAGAAAGCAAAAACACATTCAGATATGGGACAGGGAGAGGTCAATTTAATTGATATATATATATATATAGATTTTTACAACAAACTGTTGTAGGTTATGTGCAATTTCATAATTTATTATTTTTTGTCTCTACCCCTTAAAAACCTGTTATGAGGTAGGCATGGGAATGGATTTCCGAACCCGTGACATGTTTTTATGAGGACAAGTTTCAGACCAAGTTCACAAAGTGGGATTTCAAAAACCCGACCCGCACCCACCACTATCAACAATATGGGGAATAAGTACTGCTTAATATTATGCAGTAGTTACAAAACATACAATGACATTTGGAAGCTAATTGGTTTTTCTCACTGCTTTCCCCAACCTCTCTCCCATCCTCTCCCCTGCAGCCAATAATTAAAGGAGTCTTTTTATTTGTTGGTTGAGATTCTGAGAGGCAATACTCTCTCTAACTCTTCCTTGTACCTGCAACCACAAAATATCTAATTGCATTCCAAGTACTCTCTATGTTTATCAAGTTGCTTGATACATTTTGATTATTTTCTTACCATTTAATTCAGTTATTTGCATATTTTGTTAGTAGTGGTCAGAAGGGGTTTGATTATTTGCTTTAATTATGTAATCGGAGAGTTATGTGTAAGCAAGGGCACAAGTGTAATTAGTCCAGTAACATGAAATATAAGCAGCAATCTGGCATGTGAGAAGCAGGCTACATTTTCCCCCAAAAACAGTTGTTCTGCTCGCAGAACTTAGGAGACCCAAGGCCTTCTTGAAGTGGCAGAATTATCCCCTCATTATTTCACATACTACTAAATTTGTCAATTGCCAACATTAGTCATCCTTAATAACTGTATCATTTGGTATCAAAGCGGTTCAAATTCTTGGACTGTGGAATGGGATTTTCAAAGCTTGAAGTTGAGGAGAAGTTTAGCAACTGAAAGAATCAGTCGTCATGAGTTGGTTTGTGCATGGAACCCCAAACCACCGGGAGAATACGTTTCCTCACAGGAACTCTGGGCATTGGAGGAGGGTTTTGAGAGAAACCCTAATCTTTACTGCTTCAACCGGTTGAGGCGCAGGGCTGTTTACACAATGACAGTGAGATGTTTCAGTTTCTTTACATTTTTTTCTCTTCTTTGAACAGAAAAGAAGAGGGAAGTGTTGAGCAGGAATTTGTTGAATTGCACACCAATTGTTCAATATAATTATATTACCATGACCCATTTACCCATGTCAAGTCACTCTGGAGCCACTTTCAGAGCATAGTGATGGGTATGACAAGAAGCTTACAATTGCCAACTCAAAGACTGACTTGCTGGCACCAATAATGGAGACTAAATTTGAAGCTATGCAAGAGCTTCTTAAGAGAGACTCTCGAGTTAAGAAAGGGAACGAAGAGGTGCTCTATCTGTAGGTCAAATAGATAGTTCCCAATCACGGGGGTGTTAGCACAAGGATGATGAGTCTCGATGGCCCGAAATATGTAGATTATGAAGAACATACTGAATGGGTGAAGAAAGTAGAACAATTTTTCAACTACTATCGGACTCAAGAAGGGCAGAGAGTAGGTCTAGCCAGTTTTTACCTAGGAGGGCAAAACTATAGTGGTACTATGGTCATTAGGAGGACAATGGAGAACCCTCATGGGCGAATTTTACCACAACATTTTGTGCAAGATTCAGACTCAAGGAATATGAAAATCTTCATGAAGCATTGCCAAAACTCTAACAAACAACTGCAGCTGTGCTTATCAAGCAGAATTTTAAAGATTGTTGAATCAGGTCCAGGACTGACCTAAAGAAGTGAAGGTAGGTTCTCCAAGGAGAAATTGCAGCAAGTTCATTTACTCCCAAGTCTGCAGCAGAGGCAACTAGAATAGCCAACGTGCAGGAAGAAACACTCGAAACTTAATGTAATTTGCGCTTGCAGACAAAAAATGGGAGTAAATTCACCCTCTCCACCAAAGAAAAATGAAAACATTGGTTCAGTAGTACAGTGTCCAGCACCCATTACGAGAGCAAAGCCATTTTGGAAATTAACACAAGAAGAAATGGACAGTGGAAGAGCTCAGGACCTTCACTTTAATTGCCGCAAAAAGTTTTCGACCGGCCACAGGTGTAAAAGGTATCAATTATATTTATATGCAGAGCTAGTGAATATCATCATTATTCAGAAGGATGAACCTATGGCCAAGGTAATTGAAGAATTCTTAAAAGTATCTTTTCATGCACTTGCAGGAAATTAAGACCACACATGATGAAGATGATGGGTACCATTAAAAATCAAGAGGTGGTTGTTTTAATAGATAGTGGCAGAACACATAATTTTATGTGGGAAGGGCTCAAAGAGGCTGAATTTGGAACACATGATTACCACTTCTTTTCGAGTCATGCTGGGAAACAGTTAATCTCTTTTTTGTTCATCAATGTGCAAACAAGTGGAGTTAAAAATAAAGGGACAACTATCATTACTGAATTGTATATATTGCAGGTCAAGGGGACTGCCTTCATGCTTGGACTACCACACATTGGGCATTGTTTGATGGAAGTTCACAGGTCCATTCTTTGAATTTGATCATTGAAACTATTGAAGAACATGTATGGAAGAGTCTTACATGACTCTCATAATAAGAAGTCTCACAGAGCAATGATTCATACGGCGGAATCCTACAAGAGTCATACGAAAGGAAGTCCCGTAGAAGAATCTTAGCCAAAAAGTATTTTAGTTACATTAGTCTTCTATTCTTGTTCAATTGCTTAATTATTCTAGAACTTATCTAAAGGAGTTAGACTTTTAGTGTAACTAGGATAAGGTAGTTTAATTAAACTACCCATCGAAAAAGTCTCACATTGAAAAAAAAAAAAAAGTTAATGGGTTATAAGATTGAGTAATAGGCCTCCTACGTGACTAATCATTTGGGAATGGAACCGGGCTCAAACCAAAAGCTCAACAGAGACCATATTGTGCACTAGAAAATATTTGGACAACATTTTGTGGGGTCCGACATCTCTCTTGAGGCAGTTCCAACGGTTGCCATTATTGAGCCTATTTACCTTACAATGGACAGAGTTCTTCATATTGCTAGTAGGGTATGTGCACCTCCCAATGCTCTCACCCCAGTTTTATCATACTTTGAAGAGTTATTTTAGTAACTAAAGAGACTTTCCCCTGTGAGTGAACTGAACACAGTATTCCAATCAGTCTATCACAATATTCCAATTAGTCTAGTGCTCCACCTACCAATGCGTGCCCATATTTGATATGCACATCCGAAAAATAGAAATTAAGAGACTGGTAAAAGAAATGCTTGACATGGGCATCATTCATCTAAGCCAAAGCTCCTATTCTTCTCCAGCTTTGCTTGTACAAAAGAAGGATGACACGTGGAGATTTTGTGCATTATAGGGAACTGAATGCCGTAATTGTAAAAACAAGTTCTTTATTCCTGTTATAAAGGAACTTTTGGACGAGTTACGTGGAGCTACAACTGTTTTCACTAAGCTCAACCTTTGCTCTGGATATCACCAGATTTGGATGGTTCCTTCGAACATTCAGAATACAGATTTCAAAACTCATGTAAGTCATTATGAACTTCTAGTCATGCCATTCAATTTGTAGATGAATTCCATCTACAACAATTTGTGCTCTTATTTATTATAATATATTGGTGTGATCGTGTCAATCATCTTTGTCAAGTGTTGCATATTTTGTGGCACAATCATTGTAAAGAAATCAAAGTGTTCATTTGGAGAGACTTCTATGGCTATTTAGGTCACATTATTAATACAGATGTGGTGTCTAAGGACCCCGAACAGTTAGATGCCCTTGCAGCTTGGCATATTCCTACAACTGTGAAGGATCTATAAGTGTTTCTTGGTTTGACAAGTTAACTTTTAATCAAACATTATGGCCTCATTACCCATCCACTGACAGAAATTTAAAAAAAGGGAGGATGTTCTTGGACCGCAGCAGACACAAAATCTTTCCAACAACTCAAGTCTGCCTTACTTAACAAACCGGTACTCTTTTTACCTGATTTTTCTAAGAATTTTTTTATCGAATGTGATGCTTCAGTTCTTGGCGTAGGTGTGTACTCAATCAAGAGAGGTGCCCTATATCATTCTTTAGCATGGCATCAAAGGGGCCAATAGGTGGATATTATACGTGAAAGAAATACCACAGTGGCACCCTTACCTCCTTTTGCAGTGTTTTCAGATTTTGACAAACCACACGTCCCTTCGATCGGAGCAGCACATTGTGTCACTTTCAATAGCAACAATGGTTGGTGAAGTAAATGGGATATGAATATGAGATTGTGCGTCGGACGGGTTTCGACAATATGGTTGTGGATGCTTTATCTCGGCGGGACATAGTTGACTACATGACCTTAGTGCTGGTATCACACTTGGACTTTCCGGTTAAAATTAGGACTACGTACCACTTCGACACTCAAACACTTGTTTTCATTCATAAAGTACACCAGAATCCAGATCTTTATCCTCACTATTCTTGGCAAGATGATCTTCTTTTCCGTAAAGGGCGCATCTATTTTCTTACGGTTTCCACTTTATATATTTATATTCTTCATGAGTTCCACAACACAATGGGGACTGGCCATGAGAGTGCTTTCAAAACTTATAAGTGATTGCCGTCAGTTTTCTTTTCAGCCAACATGATGAAGGATGTAAAGGCAAGTGTGGCAGCTTGTGATATTTGTCAAAGAGTCAAAAATAAAAGTGTATCTCTGGCAGGCCTCTTGCAATTTAGTTATTTTTGAAGTGGTAGACCAACTCCCCAAGTACGCACACTTTTTGCAGCTCAAACATCCATATACTGCACGTTAGGTTGTTCTATGCAAAGTTGTCCGCCTCCATGGGATCCCTTGCACCGTAGTGTCAAATAGAGGTGCCATTTTTATCAGTCAATTTGGGACTAAATTCTTCACCTTGCATGACACAGGATTGTAAAAGAGCACAACATATTATCAGCAGATGGACGACCAAACAAAAGTGGTTAATCAGGGTTTCGAGAAATATTTGCAGAGTTTTGCCAGTTTTAAACCACCTCATTGATTAAATTTCTCCCATGGCAGAGTAGAGCTTTCACACCTTTTTACTCAAAAAAAAAAAAAAAAAAAAAAAATGGTAGAGTAGAGCTATAATACATCATTTCACTCCTCAATGGGTATGACTCCGTTTCGAGCAGTATATGACAAGGACCCCCTATAGTGATCACTTATATGTGAGGGACTACCCCCCCCCAAAAAAAAAAAAGATCTTTAAGTTCAAGTTGTTGGGCCCAGATG
Source organism: Aristolochia californica (assembly GCF_029961685.1). Classification (NCBI taxonomy): domain Eukaryota; kingdom Viridiplantae; phylum Streptophyta; class Magnoliopsida; order Piperales; family Aristolochiaceae; genus Aristolochia; species Aristolochia californica. Next base: position 26,960,720 of record NW_027181815.1, on the reverse strand, counting down.
AGACTTTGCGGCTTTTAAAGCACAATCTTGCCATTGTTCAAAATACAATGAAGAAGCTTGCTGAGAAACTAAAAGGGAATTTCAAATCAGTAAGTGGGTTTATTTGAAATTACAACCTTACAAACAGATAATCATTATTTAGTGCTGAAATCAGAAACTCACATTTTGATATTTTGGTCCTTTCAAGATATTGGCTATGTGGGACTGATGACTTAGAAGTTAGAGATGCCGGCATCTTCTATTATTCACCCTGCTTTCCATGTTTCTCAACTAAATTCAAATGCAGGGAAATGCCTGACACTTCTCCTCTTCTGCCACAATGGACGTTGGATGGACAATTGTTGTGGGAACCAGCCCAAGTGTTAAAAAAGCATCGTGTTAGAGTCGACGATCGCTTGAGGACGGAACTTTTGATCCATTGGAAACACCTTCCAACTAACAATGCTACATAGGAGGAAGAGGACTCGTTCTGAATCACATTTTCCAAATTATGCTGAACCTTGAGGACAAGGTTCTTTAAAGGGGTGGGGTGGGGTGGATTGATATGTTTGATTATATTCTTAGAATTTAATTCAGTTATTTGCTTACTTTGTTAGTAGCAATCATAAGGGGTTTGATTATTTGTTTTAATAATGTATTGGGAGTTATGAACAAACGAGGGCACAAATATGATTTGTCCATTAACTATTTTGCATACTACTGAATTCTGTCAATTGCAACTTACTAATTCCAGCATTAATTGTCCTTAAAAATATATTAACCGCATCAAGGTTCTTGATTCTCTTGCTATATCACCCACATAGTTATGTATATATAGTGCAACACTACCTGCTTCTCTGAATTAAGTAACAAGGAAGCAAACTGGAAGCATGAATTCACTTCCTAGAAAGAGATCCAACAGATTATGCACAATGACAAAACCCAGTAAAAAATATTCCTTTTTGAAATGGGACCAGTAGGTTTCATTATTAGCCATATCAAAGATGGGAAACAATAGAGGGCAGAAAATAATTGCATAAGCAGACTTCTGAATTTTCAAAACAACATAACTGAGGGAAGGAGATACCTTAACATCAGCAGAGACCGTTTTGGTAGGAACTGTAAAATGACCAGTCACCGACATATTCCACGGCAAAGAAGAAGTAACTGGAATGTGGAAAGCAGAAGAAAGATATGGGAAGCCAAAATAAGGTATCCTGGTCAGTCTACCAATATAAATTGGAAATATGTGAAGCTACAACTCGCATGCAATGTGAAAGTGGCCAACGAGAGGTCAAAAAGTGCTGATATAAGTAGGACATTAATCAATCATCTTGGATTGGAGCATCTCAGACTATTATGTATGTCGAACTACAGTCATGCAACATCAAGCATACTGATAAACAGGATGCTTTAACCACTACAAGTTGCATCACTCAAAGAATTAAGGTTACCTATACATTTTAACTATTGGAATAAAAGGTAGCAAATGCCTATTATAGCCACAAAAAAATCACTGAAACTTCTATGACGAAAGTACCTCTAAGTTTAAACAGTAAACAGTAGACAGTGACCATTCTTGGATTCTGTTGAAACAGCAGCAGCAGCAAGCCACTAGAAACTTTACTTCATTTGCTCCTCCTTGGAAAAGGTAACGTATTATGCATTTGTTTTTCAAATATAAGGTGGCATATTTTCTTTAGATTTGAGCAGCACTTTCCATTGGTGTGCAGCTCTAACAAAAAGGTTTTGCATCCTAAGCTCGGATCGAAATAATTCTAAATTCCTTTAGTTACAAGGTCATATTGTCACTCAATTTATGTGAGACTATGGCACGAATGCCAGTGTGCAAGAGATCCTTTACATTGGGAGTGTAGAAAATACCAAAATCTTTCATTTATGATGTTGCAACTCAATTGCCACTTCAGGAGCCATCTCAGCACCACAGTAACAGAAGAAATGAAAGGCCTGCTAAGTTGGTTGCTCTTTCTCTCAACTGAAGCTGACAAGGAAGATAGATGGACCGGGCGATGGAGACTAATGAGAGGAATTACTAACAGAAATGCCATATAATGAACCAAATGAAAGAAAAACAGAAACAAATCAGTGTTGAAGGGTGAAGAAAAATAGTCATTCATCTCTCCTCATTCTTGTACTTCTGGAGTTAGCTGAACCTCAAATAGAGCAACAATAATCTGCTTCAACTTCCGGTCCCCATCAAAACCTTCTCTACTTCTGTATGTTAATCTGTTTTATATACTGAAATTGTAGGAACAGATAGAAGTGGATCATCAACTGGTTTGTTTTCCTTATTGTTTCTTATCTTCCCCATATTTTCTGAAGACTAGAGTTAGATTGACTTGAATCTTGAAGAAATTCGAGGAGAATCACAGATCTCAAGTAGAAGAAGGGGATTCGAAAAACAAAAGAAATGAATTAAGCTTTGCTCTTGAAATGGTTATGGAAGTTCAACACTAATTCTTCTAATCTATGGAAGGATATGGTTCGAGCAAAGTTGGGTTGGAGCTCTCCATGGTGGATGTCTGGTGGAAATCGGAGAGCATTGTCCTCAATATGGAGATCATTGTTCCCATTGCTCCAGAAACTCTCCTCAGCAATAAGATTCTAAGTCGGAAATGGTCGGTTGCTTAAATTTTGGAATGATTTGTGGACAGGGCAAGAGCCATTACGGATTTCCTTCAGGAATCTATTCCTCCTCTCTACACAGAGGGAGATGTCAGTTGCTGATGCTTTTGAGGGGGGGAGGGGGAGCCTGAACTACACCCTCGAAGGGGCCTGTCAGACTCAGAGGCTTTGGAAGCGAGTTGTTTATTGGACACTTTGAATTCTGTCAAAATGAGACCTTCCAACGAGGACAAACTTATTTGGTGGCATGACAAAAGTGGAAAATTTTCAGTTTCATCTGCATACAGTTTTATTAATGGTTGGGCTTCGACACAAAGGGAGCATGATATTCACTTTGTATGGCGTCTTTGTACACCTCCAAATATAAAATTCTTCATGTGGAGTGCTTGCCAAAGTAAGATTTTCACAAGTGATGTGCTTAGTAAAAGGGGACACCCAACTATCGACCCCCTCTGTCCTCTATGCAGCATTGAAGCGGAAATTGTCAGTCATATTCTCCTACATTGCTCCTTTGCATGGTATGTGTGGACCTCTGTTCTAGGCAAGATGGGGCTGCAATTCTGCATATCAGCTGATCTGATCTCCTTCAGCAAGTCGATCGTTGGCCTCCCCCTCTCGGGTCTCAGAAAAATAATGATATCTGCCTGTGCTAGTTTCATATTGTGGGGGCTATGGAATGAACGCAACCGAAGGCGGTTCGATGCTAAAAGTGAATCGGAGGTAAGAGTAGCGAACAGGGTGTCGGGGCAAATATCCTCTTGGCTTATAACTAAGAAGGTTTTTTCCTCCTTCAAAGGAACCTCTATTTGTGAAAATTGGAATATCTTGGCTAGAATGCACGTTGGGATCAAGGCTCCAGTAATGCAGGAGTGGACCCCTAGAAGCTGGATACCTCAAGCTGAATTTTGATGGCTTTTCTCTCGGCAATCTGGGGATTGCTGGTTTTGGGGGAATTATTTCGGATCCATCTGGCAATCAATGTTTCTCTTATGCTGGTCCGTTAAGCATTTCTAATTCTACAACTGCTGAGGTCTATAGCCTACTCAACGGGCTTCGCATTTTCAGAGACAACTGCAGTGGTCCCATTCACATTGAAGGAGACTCAAAGGTGGTCATTGGATAGTGTGAACGTCCTTCCCCTCCAACTTGGCACCATTGGGATATCTTTCGAGAGATTTTAGATTTTACCTCACTCCACTCTTGTATTTGGTCTCACATTCCGAGATCTGCAAATTCGGCTGCAGATGTGCTAGCCAAGCAGGGAGCGTCCTTGCAATCTCTAGTTGTGAGGGAGCTGCTCCCTCTTCCTTTGTAAATTGTTTATATATAAATACATCTTTATCAAAAAAAAAAAAAAAAAAAAACATTTGTTTTCTGCTGCTCCATTTCCTTCCATACTGTGTTGCAGAAGATAAAAGATGCCTGCACTGTTCTCTGTCTTTCTTACTATTTGCTGCGGCATATATCATTTCTGTTAATAAGGGCTTTTGGGTCAATTAAGGACTCAGTGAATATGCTGGCCCACGAATATAATGCACATTCAAATGCAACTCTCAGAAAAGATTATAAATGAAATTTCCTCTTCTTTTTATATTACAGCAGGCTAACTTCAAGACTTAAACTTCCTGCTCAACAGTCTAAGAGTCTAGAAGTAATTAGTGCAGCCCCTGGGAATACATCCACATAGGCAATAAATGAAAATTCCTCCATTGACACTACCCTGTATGAAGTTGATAAGAACTTTGCTTTTCCTTTTTTACCAAGATCAGCAGATGAAGAGGCAAAATAGAGGATAGCAGTAAGGGAACAGCTTGGGGAAAAGTGAAGATGAGAACAAATACCAGTGAGAGAAAAGGAAGTTCCCACTGAGGCTTGTAGCCTCACTGCAGAAGAGTAGAAGAGAACAGCAGAGAAGGTGAGTGGCTGAAAGGGCAGAGTGAAAGGAAGCTAAATTAGACAATCTTTTGTAGATGCTAAAGCCCAGGAAAAAATTGAAAGAGACATGGATCGATCTATTTTGTATAGGAAAGATAGACACATATCATCCACTGCATCTTTTCAGATGAAGTAGGGCAGGCTAATTCAGATGCAGAATCCAATACCTTTATGGGTGAAGCACTTTCGAACTCCACTATCAAATGAGTATTATCATTGCCATGTAAAAGATCACAAAGAATGTGCCCAAAAGTGTGAAGTCCACATGGAAAGGTGAGTGGAAAAAAAGAGTCACACTGTTTATACAAAAAATAAGAGAGTTACTTTCCACAATGAGAAAAAGAGAGACGTGTTGGAAGATAAGATTAAGCCCAAACGACCAAGGAAGGCCCACATATGTAAGATTATTATAAGATGGGCCACATGACCAAGGAAGGCCCACAAGATGGGCCCAAACCATAAGAAGTAGGACCCACAATGATTACCAAGAGCTGACATCCTTATCACATCAGTTGGAAGATCAAGAAGGACTCACAAAAGTATCTTTATCTTAGGGTCACGACCAAGAAGAGTTTTATTTTAAGTTATATTTGTCTTTTATCAATATTGAGTTACCTAATTATGTTAGGACTTACCTTAAGTGTTAGAGTTTGGGTGTAATTGGGACAAAGGTAGTTTTATTGTAATTGGACTCTACTACCTTCCTCTATTATAAATAGAGGTTCATGTACTCTGATTACAACAAGTTATTGAGGTCAATGAAGTATTTCACTTTTCCATAAATTCAACATGGTATCAAAGCAGGGTCTGTGAGTTGACTTGGTCAACTCACGGAGGTAATGTGATCCTTTTCTCTAAACCCTAAACCCTAAGTGTAGGTTCGTAGTTATTTTTTTCAGTCCCAACACCCGTAGTTTTCGTTGCGATTTTCACCTCTATACATAGTTTTTCATATTGCAAGTTATATATTAACGGAAAGATATTTGAGTCTACTTTCCAAGAATAACGATTTGTTCCAATTGGAGTTATCTACAGAGAGATATCGATATTTGAATGAGCGAAGGTCAAATTGCGAAAAGGTTCGAGCAACAGCAGCAATCTTCAGATTCTGAGGTATTTTTAGCTATCAAGAACTAGACTTTATATGGAGAAATATATATCAAACGAAAGATATGTAAGTCTATTCTTTTACCTATTCAACCAATTTTTTATCTGAGTTATGTACAAAGAGAAATCGATATTTGAAGCAGCAAAAGTCAGATTGAAAAAGAGGTTCGAGCGGCAGCAGAAAGCCTCAACTTCCGAGGTATTTTAAGCTATCAAGAAAGAGACTTTATATGGATAATTATATATCAAGATAAAGGTATGTAAGTCTATTTTCTGACCTATTCAACCAATTTTCGGTATGATTTAAGGAGATATTGATCTTGGAAGAGTCTATGGTCGTTCTGGAAAAACAGGAGAAACAGAACTTAGTTCGGCAAGATGAAAGAGACCAAAACCTATCAGATTATTTATCTTCTGATAATTATATTTTATGAAGAGATGTTATACTTGGATGAAATTTATTTCAGTCTACTTTCAGAAGGAAAAAATTTCATGCCAATCTGATCTATATTGAAAGATATATTCGAATTGGAAGAAGGTCATGCTGGTATTTTGTTGTATTGAAAAATTCGAATTTATGTTAATTGTTTTGCGTCACTTTTTGAGTTGATCAGGAAAATATCTCACTTCTCCCTGGTTTGAGGGCTTATTTATAAATCTCTGTTATTTGGGTTTATTGCTACATCTATGATATTTGGTTCAAGCTGGGATCATTGCCATTACCTCCCAACTTGAGGGGGAGAAGTAGAAGAAGAACAAGAAAGAGGTATTTTATTCTTTATGTTGTGGATAAGTTTATGTGACCAAAATATTCAAGAAAGGGGGAGCACAAAAGATAAAGCTTGTGCAGCAAAGAAGAAATTTTTTATATCGGATTATTTCATGGTTCTTTGACAAAGTTTACTATTTGGTTCGTGTTATATGTGTTGGAAGATGGTCGTGTTATATTCAGCTGCAGCTATTATGTCTCTTTGGAGACATTATTATTGAATAAGAGGTAGCCTCATGTCATCATTTATTTTACCCCGTCAAAAAGATCAAAATTGTTTGTGGTTGGGAGTCCACGACGAAGGAACTTCATCCCCGTCAAAAAGATGAAAATTATTTGTGGTTGGAAGTCCATGACGGAGGAACTTATGATTACATCTATGTTATCCCCCCCCCCCCCCTTGTAATAGCTTTTATGTTTCCTACCACTAGAGAGTTGTTGTCCTGTGAAGGGACACGGTGGTGGACACTTCAGAGCAATGCCGATAGACACACTACCGATAACAGTGGAGTGTGCCCTACATCCAGCATTAAGACTGGAGTAAGAAGCAATGGCTTACCGGCTAGGAGTGATTTTTACTCTCACTTATAATGTCGCAGGGCCTCATGGAAGGACGCAACAGCGTGAGGGGGAATGTTGGAAGATGTGCCATTTTATACAAAAATATTTTATACATCATTTGTAGCAAGCTGGGAGTTCATGTTGTTCTCTCACCCCCAGCTTGAGGGGGAGTGTTGAAAATAAGATCAAGCCCAAACGACCAAGGAAGGCCCACATATGTAAGATTATTATAAGATGGGCCACATGACTAAGGAAGGCCCACAAGATGGGCCAAAGCCCATAAGAAGTAGGACCCACAATGATTACCAAGAGTTGGCATCCTTATCACATCAGTTGGAAGATCAAGAAGGACTCACAAAAGTATCTTTATCTTAGGGTCACGACCAAGAAGAGTTTTATTTTAAGTTATATTTGTCTTTTATCAATATTGAGTTACCTAATTATGTTAGGACTTACCTTAAGTGTTAGAGTTTGGGTGTAATTGGGATAAGGATAGTTTTATTGTAATTGGACTCTACTACCTTCCTCTATTATAAATAGAGGTTCATGTACTCTGATTACAACAAGTTATTGAGGTTAATAAAGTATTTCACTTTTTCATAAATTCAACAAGACGTATCATCTAGTGTAGGTATTCATATGATGAAAAGCTATTTTGGATGCAGAATCCCATGCTTTTGTATGAGAAGAAGGGCCTTCCTAACTCAGCAATAGAATAAAAATTATTCATATTTATAAAAAAATTAAAGGCACAACTCTGCAATAAAATAACTATTAGTTGTATTAAAAAAATATATTATCAATTACCTTATCACCCTTGGAGTGCACAGGTTGAATGTTAGGAGAGGCAATCAATTTCCTACAAAAAATGCCCAAACATATTCAAGCGCAGACAGAAAATAGAAACTACATTACTTAGAAAAAATAACCACCCTGTTTACACCTAAAATAAATAAATAAATAAACAAGATGAAAGTTCCATACAAGGAATGGGATTCCATTCTTCTTAAAGAATGTTTAAGTGAAATGAAGAGGCATGACGTCATCTTCCATCTCAACTTTAAATTAAAATAACATGTTAAGTATCCCCTCTCTTCCACTTGAATTTTAAATTTACACACAATTATATAAAAAAGTACATCTTTAGGGTATAAAAATCACCCTACAATATATATATATATATATATATATATATATATATGTATATGTGTGTATGTATGTATGAATGTAGAAAGTGGGAAAAAAAGAAAAGAAAGAGGAAGTGAAAATAAAAAAAAATGAAATGAAGTTTCCTTCATCTGGTTTGGTAGAAAAAAAATAGATAGAGAAAATAGAACTATGACCCACATAGAAAGTAGAGAAGAAAATTAAAAAAGCTTTAAAAAACAAACCAATTAACATAAAGATGAGAAAGCTATGAAACAAACCACATCTCTCTCTCTCTCTCTCTCTCTCTCACATCTGATAACCGTTTTGGATAATTGAAAGGAATCATTTGATGTAGGCTGTAGATGGAGGATATGTTGGGGCAAAACTATAATTTAACTCCTTTGTAACATTTCCTACTGTCAAGCTTTTCTGTTATATGATTTTTTTTGCTAACTCAGACCACTTTTGATTTATTAAAAGAACATTTTATTCACTTGGTGGCATTGTGGCTTAGAATTTTCTTTCCTCCTTTGCACAACACATACAAGAAGCAGCCACTAGATCCAGAGAGCTTCATTCAATATTTCAATTCTGGACGATTTGCTGGTGAGGTCAGACTCAGCAATTGCATGGCTATTATAGACTGGCATTTTCATCATCAAATTGGGCCAATGATTGAGAAGGGATCATGAATGAATGGGACTACAGAATCCCAAGGATCGAGTGCAAGTGTCATCTAGGCATATAGCAGAAAATTTGAAAATAATTGAGTCAGAAATGCATGAATAAGAAAGCACGAGATGGTTACAAGATAGACTCAATATGGCATTGGACAGCTAAAGTTGAAGGCATAGAATAGAATACTTGCATGCACAGAGGCACCATTCTTGCTCACCTTCATAGGCAGATCCACCGCTGTTTAAGTCAGTGTAAACAGGGAAATTACTAATTTGAGTTAGCAGTTTAAGTCAGTGTAAACAGGGAAATTACTAATTTGAGTTAGCAAGCTAAGGATATCTTTACTTCCTTTTTTAAAAAAATAAGGATTTCTTTACTTCATGATTAATTTGGGGTTAATTGATTTGCAAAGGTAGTTTAGTCATTTATTTATCATAAGCTAGAGTTAAGTTGGAAGGCTGCCATTTGGGGACATCATGGTGGTTGGAGAAATTATTCAATCAAAAGCCAGAAATTTTTAAGGAAATGTCTGCTAATCTATGGGACCTACCCAGTCTGTAGTGATTTGCAAGTAACAAATTAAACATATGTCTAATGGAGAAGGAGCTTAAAACCCCAATAAAACTGTTTCCTTTTTGTTCCTCTCTGTGTTTGACTTAATGTGCCTCAACCAGCTTTTTCTTTCGCAATTTTTGACTCTATTAATAAGCTCAAACCATTAGTTTGTGAGCTGTTCATTTCCTGAGAGAGGGCTTGTATTGATCCTCTTCTTATTCAAGATCAGCAGCTATACAAAGAGTTCTTAAGAAGTGTTTAGAGAGGATGATACCCATACAATTATGAAAAAAGAAGAGTTCTTTTTGTATTTTGTGTAACATCTCTCTTTAATGAAATTCTCACTTTTTTTCAAAAAAAGAATTATGAAAAAAGGTTAGAAAGTGTAAGAGAAAAGCAAAGGAGCACAAGATGTCTCAGCTTCTCCTGTGCTGCTTTCTTAGGTTTTTATTTGGGACATGAATGATGGGTTGGGAAACTGAAGACATTCATACATGTTTGACTGAATTAGTGCCAGTTCCTTGAAATTAAGATAAACACATTGGAATAACTAGATCATTCCCTTCTCTAATTTATTACTTGATCAAGGGAAAGAGGAGTTCCACTGAGCCTATCACGATGGATATTGGAGGGCTGACTTCTAGCCTAAAAAGTGCAATACTATGACCAAAAATGCAAACATCATAAATGGTTTCAACCATAACTTTGAAGAAGTCAAATAGTTTTAGTTGAAAACGGAGTTTTCCAATTAGAAGTAAAGCTAAACAAAATCCAATAGAGACAAATTCAGACCTACAAATGCAAGATTGCTAGCTCTACCTTTTCCTCAGAAAGTCGGGAGTTCTTGGTTCCTCTGGAATCTGAACAAGTCGACAAAGAAAACAAGAGAGATAAAAGTGTATTCTAATACCACCAGCCAAAGGTGGCCTTGGGCCTTTGGGTCAATGATCACATGGGGAGGTTGTAAGTGTGTGGTCTTGAGTTCCGAGGGTAAGGGGGTGTCCGCTTGTGTAATTAATATTTTAAAAAAAACAAGGAGAAAAATAAAAGCAATAGTCGACTAGAGCATAAATTTGAACCTGAAATAGATTTCAACGTGTATACAAGTATAACACTTCAGTAGCAATAAAACCGTCCCTGACAATGAAATAAGCAAGCAAATCAGAAAAAAAGTTCTCTTCTCGCGGGTGACCGATGAAGAAGAACAGCGGAATAACACGTTTTAATGAGTTTATGGGCACAATATTGTCTCAAGTTTCTGCGAATTCTAATATGAAGAGGACAGGGGAATGCGGGTGGAGAGATTTACCTGTATTACGGTGAAGGGACAGAGGAACGTCCAGTGAGGGAGGCTCCTCGGCAACGGTGAGACGGGGGAAGCTCTTTCTTCTCGGTGAAGGAACTCTAGTAGAGTGTGAAGTACTTGTGGTCGTGTTCACAACGAAAAATGCCTATAAAAAAATTATTAATAGAATACATTGATAGTTTTATTTAATTTTTCTAATATTAAAATAAGAAAAATAATTATTAATTATATTAATATAAAAAAAAAATACAAACAAAAATATTATTGTCCCACTTGGAAGTAATTTTAAGTTATAACACTCGGTTGTTGCGTTCGTTATTTGGTAACTAGGGAGTTGGCAGTGTAGTTAGTATGCACACCAATCATTGTCCCACTTGCAAGCACCACATTTGTCTTTCTAATTTTCTGAATCAATGGCTCCCAAATATTATGGTTAACAAAATTTAACCATAATTATGCTAATATTTGCAACTCTAGTGTTTTATATGCATTTCCTTAAAGAGACACATGATCAAGGTCTATACAAAAAAATCAACAAATTCAATGCAAGACCTCAAGCTATACGACATGTCAAGTTATCTTGAAGAAGCACCTATGATTAAAAATTGAAGAATTGAAGACTAGAGTCAAAATGTTTTAGAAATATCTCAAGAGTTTTAGCCATGTACGAAGACAATGACCACACTTCAATTCTAAGGTACACAAAAGCATTTGAGCTTAATGGCATATAGTTTTTAAAACCATGTTTGAATGATGCCTAAAAAAATTTAAACTTGCAAAAACCCTTAATCTTGTTTTTGTCATGCTTCTTCATGAACTTGATCAATCATCCCAAATGTAGTATGATAGAGCCTATAAAGTATGATCAATCATTGAATTTGGCATGATTGATCATACAAAATGCTACTAGTGAAGTTATAAAGCATGATTGATTATACTCTATTGTGTGATTAGTCATCCAAAACTGCAAAACCAATACTATAGAGCATGATCGATCAACCAAAATGGGTTGATCAATCAATGAGTTTTTTTAAATATTGAAAACTCATTGATTGATGCCCTCATCAATCAACGAACTTGGGAAAACTAAAAAATATCGTTGTTACACATGGTTGATTGATCATATTTTTCCAATGATCGATCAACACTTTTTGCAGTTTGTTTGTAACTAGGAAAAAGTGAGTAGTTTGGCTGAAAAACTTATAAATAATCATCCAAAATCGTTGGGGTATTTATTGGAAATTCAAAGCACTCAAAAAGCCTATTTATTTGAAATTTTCATGCAAATCCATTTTGAGAGAAAAAGAGCTATATAGTTGGCAAAAATTGCATACCTATCTCAAATCACTCAGTATTCCAAATAGTCAAGCTCCAAACTTCAACTTTTGTGCTAAAAAAGATTGAAGACTTGGAACTCTTGAGAGAAGGGCGTCTCTCCATTCAAAATGGTGTAAGTTTTTCTTTCTTTTGTGTGTTTTCGATTTATTCTTTTGAAGGTGTTCTAGAACTAGAATATAAGGAAAAAAACTTACCAAAGCTATAATCTACTTGTATAATCTTTGGGATAGATTGACTTGTGTAACTAGCTAATAAATTAGGCTTAAAGAGAGCTTGAATCTCTATTAAGTGCAAAATTTCAACTAATAGAGCTTATTTGTGAAATTTTCCTTAATAAGTGTTCTTAAGTGGTGACTACCAATAGGGGAACAACGAAAGCAAAAAGTCTGTCTCCTTTACGGTGTGATGAGGTCTATGAAGTCATCTCTTCAGGATGAGATGTGTCACTTCTTTTTTTAGATGCAAACTCGGACTCTATCTTCTTCATATCCTCCCCCATACCTCTCCTCAAATTATATGTAGTTTTTTTTTTTTTTTTTTGCGTAGTTTGTAATTTTTTACATTTTAATATTTTTTTTATATATATATATACATATATTTTATAATTGAATTGATTATGAATAAATTTATAATTTTATCAATATTATTGTTTTCTTTGTATTTCACTTTCAAAGTAACAAGGAAAAATATAATTTAAATAATAAAAATTATATAAATACTTTGAAATACCTTCTGCTAGCATATTTGTAAAATTGCTAGAAGAAAACAACTATATTTTCTACAAATATAGACCATATCCCATCGAAGTTAAAAATTTGTTGCAAGAAAATTCAATCTTTACCAACAAATTTACTAATTATCTAGGAGAGATTCTAATTCTCAGCTTGCGACCTAGGAAAATTGATGGCTTAGTTTTTGAACTATTCCAACGAATTTCAAAAATTTACTGGAAAAAGTCTACTAGCGAAAATGGGAAACAAAATTTTTTCGACGAATTTTTCATTGCCAGAAGTACCGCTAGCGAATTTCTTACTTCCACTAGCAAAAAAGAAGTCTTTTTCCTTGTAACCAACACACATAAAGTTTAATATAATGTTTCGGCCATGAAATATTCATATGGGAAAAAGGAATACAAATATAAGTCCATATATTCATATGGTTGAATTTTAACCATAAAATTTGAAATGAAAGACTTAAAAAATTAATTTATTTTCTTCTCTAGTAATTTATTTTAAAATTTTTTTTGATAAATATTTTATATAAATTTACCCATTTAATTGATCATATTTAAAATTTAAGCAAATTAAAAAATACAATATTTAATAATTAAAGATAATAATAGTGGTAAATGAGTCAAAATCTGTATAATCTTGAAGCACCCATTAGAAAAGCTATGATGTTACCACTTCCTAAAATCTTCAACACATTTACAAAGAGAGGCCCTCTAAAGTTCAACCACTTCATCATTATGGGCCAAGATTAATATCCTTAGACATTGTTGCATTCTCTGCTGTAAACACCATGGCCTGTACTAGAAAAGAAGACAATCATCTGGAATCTTTTTGTGACTCAACATCGAGTGGTTGTGATGTTACTCTGCCATTTGTGGCCAGAAAAGATGGCTTATGCTTCTGGTTTGTCGCCATGGCTGCCATCACCCTGATTTATGTGAAACTTTAGGATTTGGAATCACATGAGCATGTAATCGAAGCCACTTTGGAGGGTATAAGTTTAGAGATCTGAATAGACGAGACACTCTTCTGTTAACGATCTGAAAAATTTAATCGTTGTGACTGGAGGTAAGCGTTCATGGTTCCGTTTCCATTATGATTATGAATTTCATGTTGTATGATAGAAATTCGTTTTCTTAGGTTTAATAGCTTGAAATGCTTGAACACATAAAGATGATCAAGATTGATACACTGCTTGAATTCAAAGTAGGATAATCCTAGTTACAAAAGAAAGAAATTCCAAGGGTTTTTTTGGGTTGAAGATGTGACTGTGGGGAGAACAAAAACACCATTTAGGCCTCGTCCTACACATTCTTAACTTAGTCTAAAAGCCTGGACCTCTTGTCTTCGTCTTTGCTTTCAACTTGGAAGACTTTCTTTCTTTTCTTCCTTCTTTTGCCTAACTAAACCCTTCGATATAGTCATAGCTGCTTGATAAATCACATCGTCTTGAAAAACAATGGTGAAATCTACTCTAACTTTTACCACAAAAACCCTAAAATCTCTTGTTGAAGTAATGAGGTTCCTTGCACAATCTGTTGAAAGGAGGAAGTTCTACCTGGCGATCTCCTCCACTCAATCCCAAATCAGATAATGAAACAAAGGAGGTTACAAGCAGTCACATGAAAGACCAGAAGATGGAGACATTTGAAGTAAATGAGTCAGGTCAAGGAATCAGATGAAGGGTCAGTTGCACTTTCTTAAATATGCTTTTCTAGTGATTAACATTCTGGATTTGTGATATTGAGTATCTCCTTAATTTTCAGGCCAGAGAATGAACACTGGAGTTTGGTCTGTGTTAATGGAGGGATAAGAACTGGTTAACAACCAAAATTTGCTCTTCTTGTGAAGAACATTTATCCCATTTATGTTAAGCTCTTCTTACACAGTAAGTGGTGGAAGACATGAATTTGGGAGTTCAATCCAGGTAGTTGGGTAGAAAGAGAGAGAGAGAGAGAGAGAAAAAGAGAGAGTTCAATCCTGATCAAGTTCTGCTGGAGTTACTAACATGGAGGAGAAGAAGCACATGCAGGAAAATCTGAACAAGGACTTACAGAGGAAATGTCTGACCATTGGAGAAAGCTTCCATTTAAGGAACATTACCCAGGTGAGTCTACTATCAAAATAAGCATTGCATCAATTCAATTGCAATTTAATGAATAGAATTGACTTGCCCACCAACTTAAGAGCAGTGGCCCTAACCTAATGAAGATGAGGAAACTACACGTCAGGCATTGAATAAGTCGGTCGAACACGTAAATGGATCGATCGATGGTGAAACAAGCACGGCATCCCCGGGGTCGCAGCTTAACTAATTTTCCGTATGGATTCAACTTCAGCAGTGGTTGAATTCGATACAATTCGATTCATTAATCCTTGTAGACTTTTCAATATATATATATAAATATAAAAAAACTCTTGATGCTAAGCTCTTTAAATAATCAAGAAGATCTTATGAGAATTGAGAATGTCATCTCTTCATATACAGTTGTTTGATAATTGATGTGAATGAAGTGAAAAGAGAGTTCAGACCCCATTAAAAACATTCATAAACTGGAATTGTCAAGTATTGTTAAGCAAAATAAGATCTAATATACTAGAATAGAGCTGATGCAGAATGAACAGCCACTCGTTTCACTATAAGCTAAGGGAGATCATCAAGGTAAGCTGTAGCTAATAAACTTTTATGAATCTGTCATAAGAAGATGAAGAGAGATGGGTTTTATTGCTCTTCTTGTGGCTGTCAGAGGCATCAACAGATATGAAGAGAGATGGGTTTTAAGACTCACCTTGTTAAGATCTAAAACCTCTTTTCTCTTCTGAAATGAACAAGTTTATGGCAGTTGGTGGTTGATCCAGAAATGGAGGAAGAGACCAGAACCCTTATATATACCAAGACAGACGCCTCTGGAGTGATTATCCTACGTTAATGTCAGTATTTGATACAGATGAAACTCAAATATTGATGTTTTGGATGTACATGTTGAGAGAGAGAGAGAGAGAGAGAGAGGGGAAAGAAAAGCGAGGGGAAGTTGGTGGGAAGAAATGGAAAAAAGAAAAGGACGGCCATTCCTGAAACAGGTTTTCCCATAACAAACCCTTGAGCTGTGACCTGTTCTCTCCACTCTCTTTCTCTCCTTCCACCATTAATCCACTCAACTACGTGCAGCCAACCATCTTCTTTTCTCGTTTCACCTTTGCTCTTAGCACGAACAAAAATAACCTAGAAGATTTATTTTGTATATTAATAGTGGGAAGTGAAAGGAAATTAGAAATCGTTTATGTTAGCTGAAATAGAAAAGGAGAAAGTGCTGAGAAAGAGAGCTCTGATAATCTCTACTCAACTAACTCTCTACCAATGCATTATTGAATCCTACTTTTCTCTCTGAAACCAGAGAGAGAGAGAGCATTACGTAATAGAACCGTAGAATGAAGGCAAAGAAATGAACAATATATGCAATCTCCATGTTAGCCCCCTAAATCTATATATAATTTTTTTCCTACTGGAAATTGTAAAATTACACATATTTACTACAATACGTAAAATATGGGTTCCTTTTTTATTAAAAAACCCAAAAACCCTGAAATGGGTCAAAACCTAATTGTTTGAATTTGTTGGTTCAAGTGGTGTATCAGGACTGAAAAATAGGACGGTCTCGCCTTCGCCCTCGCCCTCGCCCTCTCCTTGGCCAAAAAAAAACTATTTTTCCAACCCATCCACCACCACCACCGCCACCGCCACCGCTACCGCCACCACCACTACCACCAAAAAAAAAAAAAAAAATTAAAAATCTCCGCTCTCTTCCTCTATAAAAATAGGGTAAGGGGTGCTTACCTTTGTGGGTAGAGATCCTTCTCCCCAATATTATAGAAACTAGCTAATAGGAAGGGCCTCTACACTCCCTTTTGTCGACTAAAGTAAATTACAAGGGTGGGACTCTAATCCCTTTCCTCATTCAAGATGGCGGGGGGATCTCCCCATGTAGTATTAATTTTTTTTTAAATATAAACAACTATGACTTATGACAACTAAACTACATCAATGTAAGTTGAACGAATTCTTATAACCCAGTTGAACTAGGTTAAATTATCGGATTGGTGACTTTACGGTGTTTAATAACCCTGAGCACGACGTAAAATCCTTTTCTTTTTATTATAATTTCATGTAGAAAATAAGAAGGTCATGTAATAATATAACCAATGCTTCAAATAGGACTACTAGATAATTTTGAAAAAAATAAATTAGAAATTTTTTTCTTATTAAAAAAATATTAATTGTTTAAATCTAAAATATATTTAAATAAAATTCACTATATACCTTCATTTGTCATTAAAATTATTATAAAAATTCAAAATGAAATTATATTTTTATTAATTTAATCTATTTTAAATTAAACATTTGCTTTGGAAAGAACAAATAAAAAATAGCTGATAAATTGCCGGAATTTTAATTTTTAAAGGACGAATAAAGTGAAAACCATTGGAGGGTGGCGAAGGCGTCAGCATTTGAGACAGCTTTCTCTTTCTCTTTATAGAGAGTCGTATTCCCTCTCTCTCTCTCTCTCTCTGAAGCTCTCCATGTTCATGCAGCACTTCTCTTCATAGCAATTCTTAGCCTCTCTTTAAGAGAGGACTGTCGGAAAAGGGAAGGAGAGATCGGCGGAGATTTCGGACTCTAAATCCGCAATCTCTTCTCTCGAGCGGCTTTTCTTAACTCCGACATTTGCAGTTTCGGTAGGTGATCAGCTGAGGAAGAAAGTAACTGTGAGAATATTGATTTTCCTTTTTCGATTGCTTCTTTTCAGCGCCTGTGTAGATTCATTCGTTTTCTGGTTTCTGCTTTTCCGCAACTGAAAGCTTCTGTAATTCAAAGTAGATAAGAGACTTTGAAGCATCCAAATTGAGTGTGATGAGCAGGAGGAGGATTTTGTTTTCTAGTTTGGTGAATGGAGGCTACGGCCGGTTTCCTATTTTATCTTCTAGCTAATGTACGCTTCAGGTTTCCTTTTTTTTTTTTTTTACCCCCCTTTTATGTGGAAGATCTCGCCGAAGTTTTGAATGATTTTTGCTGCACAGATGTTGCAGTCGAGAAAGCAAACAAAAGCTCATCCTTTAATCTTGGTTCTCGCAGGAATTTATCTCGAAAAGTTTCCGCTTTCAACAATCATTTTTTCCTTCATTTCTTCGTGTTTCGTACGAATCCACGCTCGATGCCTCAAAGACTTGATTCTTGTCAGTTGTCTGTAAGAACTACATTAACGGCTCACCGGCAGTTTTTTTTAAAGAAAATGGTACTCGTATATTATTCTGAAATTAAAAATGCCCTCTTAAAACGTACAAATTGTTCTGTATTTTTCTCACGTTTGATATCTGTTTATCTCTCTCTCTCTCTCTCTCTCTCTCTCTCTCTCTCTCTCGCTGCATATTTATTTTCTGATGAGAATTCTGCTGCTTTTCTCAACTTACAGATCGGTTAGCCAGTTCTCGAAAAGGAGTGAGTCGTCTCTTACAGTTTACGAACTGAAATCCTCTAATATACGCAGATTCAAAATTTTTTTTTTTTCAATTTAAAGTGATTTTTCATAGGAAGGTTCCGAACGGCGCAATACGCGAACACCAGTTCTTCCTCTCTTGATCAACCTTTAAAACGTTTCAGCTGACTGCTTATACCGTTCGCAACTTCTTCTCCTCTTTTTATTCTCTGTACTACAATTTTTTTTCATTTTTTACAGAAAAAAACGTTTATTTTTACATTGATTCGAAATGTTCATCTTCCTTCCTCTATTACCAGAAGGGTTAACATCTCTCCGCAATTTTAACGCACATACACACAGACAAAAGTAAAAGAAGACGCTGGATCGATCTATCCTGTTGTTCTTCTGTTCATGAACTTAATTAATATCCTATCCCACTGTTTCGAGAATTGTGATCTTCTGAAATTACTAGCAGTGTTGTTCCAAAGTAATAATTTCGGTGCCGGAAGCCTTTCAATTTTATGCGTTTGCTTTATACAGTATCTCCTTCCTCATTCGTTCCTCTTCAGATTCATCCAGAAAAAAACGCAGTAAACAAAGTAATAGTGGAGGAAGCAGAAACTCACTCTGATGGGGAGAGGAAAGATTGAGATCAAGAGGATCGAGAACACCACTAACCGTCAAGTAACTTTCTGCAAGCGCAGAAATGGGCTTCTGAAGAAGGCATACGAGTTATCAGTGCTCTGTGATGCCGAAGTCGCTCTCATTGTGTTTTCCAGCCGTGGCCGTCTCTACGAGTACTCCAACAACAGGTAATTTTTACTCGCCCTCCCTTTTTCCCCTATCTTTTGTTTTGCAAGAGAAGAGAGACTAGATCCAAATCCTGGTTATGATCTTTATCTTTTATCTGTTTAAAGAGGAAGGATTTATGGGAAAAAAATGCAGGTAAAAACAAGCAAGAATTGAATATAAGCTTGCGAAAGGATAAAACAAATAAAAAAGCAAGAACTAGAGGAAGAAGAAGAAGAAATGAAGGATTTTGTTATTCTTACTGCACAATCGCAACTTTATTTTTTGTGATTGTAACCCTAAAAAGGTTCCCAGTTGGAGAAGCGTCTCGAAGCAGAAGAAAACCGACAGAATGAACTGGAAAAGAAAATTCTTAGATCTTTAAGATATTGAATTTAGTTGTTTACCCGTCTTCAACACCTTCTTAGGGCATCATTTAAGAGTACTCTTTGTGTGTTTCGTTCAGTTTTCTGTGGGAATTATAGGAGACGACAATAATGACACAAGAACAGAACTGTTTAGCTGCTGAAGCTCCTGAAAAGATTTACCAAACTCAGCAATACTATACCGAAAAGAAACTAAAGCTGCAAATCTTACTTACCCATGCAAATATCTAGTTTAGTTCATTTTACCTTACAAATCATAACGGACAGCCAGCGCAGAATATGCAGTTCTTCGTCTCTTTACTACTATTAGATATCTTGTTCCTGTCATCGAAGAACTCAAGACGAATATCTATGAATATCTACAGCCAGTCCTCTCCCTCATGTTTGGACTGTCGTTTGGTTCGACCAAGAAAGTGTTGACATGGACAACATTCCTCGTGAAATTCCAGTTCTCTACTCTTTCAGTTTTCAATTCTTTCTGAGACTTTCTGCTTATCAAAGAAACCATCTTCACAGTTTCCACTCTCTTTATTCAGTTACCTTCCCAGTTACAGAAGAGAATATTTATTTTCTTTCTTTCTCTGGACTCGTCTTTCCTAATTCTGGCATCGTATCGCCTATCTTAGATTAAACAAATGAAAGAAACTCAGGCTTCAAATGGGTAGTCTTCAAAGTTCAACCTCCCTACAGTATCCTCTCTTCTAGCTGCCAGAGAAAAACAATTTCGGACCTGTCGCCTCGATATTCAGGATTAGCCGATTGGGTTTTGGATTCGGAAACCTGTTTCTTTATCGGGCTCCGGAGTAGTGCACGCCACATCAACCATACGCTTGTCAGGGTGCTACCAGTGGAGCTCCTTTCCTGAAGCAGAAACTTGTCTGCACCAGTCTCATTAGATCAGAAAAAAAGAAAAGAAATTAGCAGAGCCACTCAGTACGATTTTGTACGCCTTATGGGTTTCATAGTACTGAGTGAGGTGGGACGTCAAACAAGAATGCTGGGATATCTTTCTAGGGTATTCAACCCATTTCAGAGTAATTCTTTTTTCATCCAAAACATTTCAATTGCTAGTATCTTCCCCAGGAAATCCCAACCTTCAGGTACCTCATATCTGCCTTTTCAGTGGGTTTCTTTGAACCCCATTACTGGGGTTCCTTTTATCTTCTCTGGTCAGAAGTATAATGAACAAGAGAGAACCCAGGCTAGGAGATAGACTTGAAATTGATCGACAAACAAACTGTAAAGTGGATTTATATTGACCTGTACTTCAAAAAAGGACAAAGAGGAAGCAGAAAAGTAGTGGGTCTATTTTCTTGGCTTAATTACATTTTGAATCTGTCACAGAGAGAGAGAGAGAGAGAGAGAGAGCTGTCAGCAGTGTTCTGCCATCCATAAGTTCTAGGAACTGTGAGGAGTGATGCGAATCAGAACTAGCTACAGAAGTGTTCTTTCTTTCTTTCAATGTTCTTTCTGTGTTTTCATCATTTAGTGAAAAACTGAAGTGAAAAGATTTTTACCATTCTTTCATCTTATTTTGACGCTCATAGTTGTTAATAGCAAGTTCCTTCTTCCTGAGACAGCATCTCTAATGGCTGCTTTGACAAACCACAATAATTGATTTATATCTAGGAGGAAACAAAAACGTACAAGGATTAATGCATCGCTCCTTTCTGCATCATTACCAGTTGAAATGGAGCTAGGGGATCCATTTTAAGAAAAAGTATCAAAGCTGGTTCCCAGACTCAGCTCAAACAGTCTCCAGCTGCCCAGTTTAGAATTCAATAAAGATTGAAAGGAATTCTGGAGAAACGCAAAATTTAAAACTTAAAAACTGCTACAAGTTCTAAGAAAAGAAAAGAAAAGATCCAAAGAGCAAATGAGTTTGCTGCAGAGGAGAAAATTCTCGTTTTCCATTACGTACAAGTTTGGAACCTCAAAGAGACAAAGATAGAAACCCCATCAAATCTAACTTTAACGTTTTTGTTTATCTCTCCCAACTACTGTTTTCTTAGTCATCACATCAGTCTTTTCCATTGTCTCATTTGTCTGGGCACGCCATGTTCTTCTGCTTTTCCGATCAAAAGATGGAAGTGACTGATCGTTTCCTTAAACTTTGTTATCATTCTACTTTATATGCTTCAGTAGTTAAAATTTTCAACTCGGATTTCTTGAGCAGCATCGTTCTACAGCAATAAGTAAAATCAGATTGGGAAAATCGTTTAGTAGGCTTTTGGCTAACTCATGTAATGCATTTGTTTAAACATAGGCGCTGTATTTATGAACTTATTACAGAGATATTTACAGAGGAGCATTTGGCAACTCATTGATGTTTCTGCAGCATTAAGTCGACGATTGAGAGATACAAGAAAGCATCAGCCGACAGTTCAAATCCAACCTCCATTACTGAAGCCAATTCTCAAGTAAGTCTATTATCCCCTTTTTCGTTTTTGAAAACTCATCTTCCTTGTAGTGGTTGCCTCTTATTTATGTTCAGAATCGAAAGTGTAGAGTGTCAAAGGATTGCAAAGAATGGAAAGAGAGCTCTATTGTTGCACACAAACACATATTAAGGATTTTTTTTTTTTTTTTGTGGAGATGATGAGAATAAGAATTCCATAAGAAAGACTCCCTAAGGAGAAACAAGGCACATCACATATTAGATGGATTACTTGTTTGGCTTTTCCAGTCTGAAAATTCTTCATGTTTTGGTCACTTGTATCTCTAACAACCATTTGAAAAAGTTACATTCTAAGTAGAAGATGAAAAGGATTAGGACTTTAGGGTCCCTTCATTGATTACCTTCATGCTTCAAGTAAACGTGAACGCCTATAAATGACTACCCACCTTAGGAAATAATGCCACAAAAATTTCATAAATAATATTGAGGGAGAAGGCTAGAATATAAGTTCGGAACTCTTGGTTTAATTTAAAGTTCAAGGTGTTCTTTTGTAACTAGTTGTAAATAGTACAAGAAAAAACACCACAAATTAGAAGTTCTTCGTAAGGAAAAGAAATGAGAAACAATAGAGTTGCATTGACAAACCAAAAAAAAAAAATCGTACTACTTCTTCAAAACCTGATTCAAAGTTATAGTTGATTACCCTGATTTAGAGCAATAGATCACATCTGGGAGTGTTTTTTTGTCAGTAAAGTCCATTTTTTGAAAAGGAAGATCTACTAGAAGAAGTATCTCTCAAGTTTTTCAGTGATTGATTAGTAAAAAAGTTCAATTTTTATCCTTTCTTTCTCAGCCATTACACTAGGGTTACTGGTTCTACTGCTTATGGAGCAGATCTCTATGATTTAATTGCCCTAAGATGGTTTATTAATTTGATCTTGAGATGTGCACCTCATACATGTGTCACATTCCCTACACACCCAAATCTAGGCCGATGTCAGCCCTAATTGAAGGGTTTGTGATTATTTTCTCTAAAATTGAAGTTTATAGGTTGACTTGAAATTGATCGAAGTGTGCTCATCATACTATTGCCCTAATCCTAATTTTTAGATGGGGCCCACATCATTGATCAATGAGAAATTACTTTGGAAATGATGATGTGGTAAAATGATCAAAATGCCCTCAGGCTAATTTTCCAAACTTAAGATAAGTTTGAATAGGAAACAACCACCTCCTAGAACCTAATATAGACAATGTTGCTTATTTCAGTATCTCTTGGACTTGGGAATCAAGAAGGATATTTTCTTGGCTTCCTAGCTCTAGACTGACTCAAGAATGTGGAAACTAAATGGAAAACTCAGATAAAGAATGAAATAAGAAAGATACTAGAAAAACTTATTCAAAGCTATAGTTGATTACCCTAATTCAGAGCAGTAGATCACATTGGGAGTGTTTTTTTTGTCAGTAAACTCATTTTTCGAAAAGGAAGATCTACTAGAAGAAGAATCTCTCAAGTTTTTCGATGATTGGTTAGTAAAAAAAAACTCAATTTTTATCCTTTCTTTCTCTGCCATAACACTAGGGTTACAGGTTCTACCGCTTATTGAGTAGTTCTCTATGATTTAATTGCCTTAAGATGGTTTATTAATTTGATCTTGGGATGTGCACCACATACACGTGTCCCATTCCCTACACACCTTAATTTAGGCCGATGTCAGCCCTAATTGAAGGGTTTTGGGATTATTTTCTCTAAAATTGAAGTTGACTTGATATTGATCGAAGTGTGCACATCATACTCTTGCCCTAATTCTAATTTTTAGATGGGCCCACATCATTGATCTACGAGAAATTACTTTGGAAATGATGATGTGGTAAAATGATCAAAATGCCTTCGAGCTGATTTTCCAAACTTAAGATACATTTGAGTAGGAAACAACCTCCTCCTAGAACCTAATATAGAAAATGTTGCTTATTTCAGTATCTCTTGGACTTGTGAATCAAGAAGGATATTTTCTTGGCTTCCTAACTCTGGACTGACTCAAGAATGTGGAAACTAATTGGAAAACTTAGAAAAAGAATGAAATAAGAAAGATACTAGAAAAGAGCTGCCAAGTTTTATCTTAGGAACTTTCCTAATTATGCTTCAACTTTTAGACTAGGAAACAAGGACTCGTTGGACTAGGAATAGAAGGACTATTTTTATGGGATTTTTTTGGAATTTTTCATAGACTTTGAAATTTATAAAATGAGTGACCTACCTTTTTGTAGATTATAACACAAAAGCAACATAGGAGATTGATATAAATTATGAATTGTTTTAAGTAAAGTTAAAGAGGCATATGTTCGACACATGTAGAAATCATTACACAATATTCAGCCTTTGTCCTTGAGGAGGAACTAGTGGGTTGCTTTTGACAGATCAAGATACAAGACTAGACCCCAAGAAAGTAGTCTATCCCATAGTGGAGTGCCTTGTAGCAAGGCAGCCTGCCAATCAATAGCACAAAAGGTGAGAAGTTTAGGAGAAGATGCTTTATTAATAGCTCAACCATAGTTTTGAGAACCATTTAAATATATATAAACGACCAAATTCTTTTATAAAAAAACCAACTCAATAAAAAAATAACATAGCAACCTAAACCCCACACATCACTATGGATGACCTCCAAAGGAGTTTAAGCATCATGAGTGTTATTTAAAAATGGCAATTTGTGGTCTTTTACCTTTACATAGTAAACACATATATAGTTCATATGAAGTAGAAAGTTTAGGTAAAAAAGAACCAAAAACAAAATTATTGAGTCACACCTATATGGATGTGTCAACCTCTTATGACATAGAACATTCAAAGTAGAAGTTGCTAAAGCATGTTTCAAAGTAGGGAAACATAGAGACTTTTATGGATTTCTCGCCATGCCATGAGCATCCCATTCTACAAGCACTTCCATCAAAGTGAGAGGGAAAAATTTAAGAGATCAATTATTTGTAGAAGTGGACATTTGAACAGAAATAAGATTTTTGTTAATGGATGGAGCAAAGAATGTATTAGAAAGTGTAAAAGGATGAGACAAAGTAGAAAGCTCTATTTGTTCATGAGAGTGCATTAGAATGACATCACTACCAAACAATACTTGATTGGGTCCTTTATAAGAAGTCAAGGAAGAAAACACACTTGAGTTATGTCATATGAGTTGTGGCTCTCAAATCCGGGCATCATTGCTCATCTTTGCTCTAAGGCTAGAGGTATAAACACTTGTTCAGTTTCATAGTTGTGATTGAATTGAACAAACACATTAGTGCTTGAATGATTTTGTTTAGAACAAACTTGACATTGTACACCTTCCTTATTATCACCTTTGGATGTTGATTTCAAGTTGCTATTAGATTGGCAAGAAGAAGGTTTCAATGTGCATCAGATTTTATTTGACATTGCTAGCCCTAGGGTGACTTGGTAAAAAAGTAGACACAGATAAAAATCACTTACATGATTGAAGGAAGAAGCTTGAGACTTAGCTCTTGTTTGATCAACAAGGGGATGAGTTCTTCAAATGAAGCCATAGGTGAAATTCCCAAAATAGTTGTAACAAATGACTCATATGTAGGTATGATTGCCCAAAATTCTTATTGGCAAAGGAGATAGGAGCTTGGATGGTGGCAAATGAATCACAAATAGCTTTGAATTTTAGGTGGTATTCATACATCAAGATATCCTCACCTTTTAAGATGGATTGAATTTGTTGATGAAGTTGCAATTTTGGGACCTTTGATTGGTGTGCTTAGACTTGTTAAAAGAATAGTCCTACATGGACTATTGACTAAAAATATCTTAGATTTATTAGTTGAAAAAGAGGCTTCTTACCTTGGTTAGTCATTTTGGGATGGACTTTAGATTGAATTTCACATGGTATTAGAGCATGTGCTCATACATGGACCTCCACTCAAATAAATGGCCTATATGTGAAGGGGATGTTAAAATAATAGTCTCACATAAATTAGTGAGTAAAAAGATATTGGATTTAATGGTTAGAAAATATGCTTCCTGACTTAGCTAGTATTTTGGGACGGGTCTTGGATCCAACTTCACAAGACTTATTCACAAGGGTCTCTCTTAGTTGGCTTCATTGTGTCACCTTTGTTTGCATTCCATCAGACAGATCATCGGATTTTCAAACTTATTCCATGATTTGTTGAACCTTGATCTTCTTCTCTTGATATTAGCATTCACCTTCGTGGACGAGTAATAATCTCTTACAGTTCTTTAGCTTTTGTTGAATATGAAAAGAGTAGACGAAGTAGCTGTAAATACTAGAGGTAATGTTGGTGTTGTCTTGTTATTTTCTTAACGCGAATGCAGTATTATCAACAAGAAGCAGCAAAGCTGCGGCAGCAGATACAAATCCTGCAAAACGCGAACAGGTAACAGAAACCTACCATCGACTTCTTTCTTTCTCTTTTTTCAAACGGAGAGTGCAAACTGTCAAACAAGATTGAAAAACTGAGAAGAAGATAAAGAGAGGATACGCTCAAAAGAGCGGCGGATGACAATGAATGTTCTTAGCTGGTTGAGCACAAAGCATGATCAAGATCTTTCATTAAGTGGTTTATTTGGGTGACGCAGGCACTTGATGGGTGATTCTTTAAGCTCTTTAACAGTGAAAGAGCTGAAGCAGCTTGAGAACAGACTCGAGCGAGGAATGACACGAATCAGATCAAAGAAGGTCAGGCCTCTTTATTCTTTTCTCCAGTAAAGTTCAGTTCCAGTTTCCTCTCATTTCTTCCTCATAGGCACCATGAAGAATACCTACTAACCTGGACAAACCTCTCTTCGTTTACCAGCATGAGCTGTTGTTTGCCGAAATCGAATACATGCAAAAGAGGGTGAGCTCTACTTCATCTCCTTTTTTCGTCTCTGTTACTTGTTCCTGGTGGGCTAATTGGATGTTTTTGATCGAAATAGGAAGTGGAGCTCCAAAACGATAACATGTATCTCCGAACAAAGGTAATCTCTTACGAACAACTACTCCTTTCCTGGTTTGTTCTTACTGTGCTTCTTCTTCTCATATTGAACACCCTAAGTTTGAATTTTCTTCCATTAAACGCTTATATAACCGTGCAATATCACTAAGATTTATATATTCAGTTTGTTATAATGTTGATTTATGAAATGATAAAAGTACTCTTTATGTAAATGAAGCTAGGGTTAAGTCTCACATCATTTTGCAAGGTCATATTAATGAAGTTGGTCCTACTTGTGCTGACCCACATTCATCAACTCATAAGAGAGCATGAAATGTTAGGGTTTGCTGTTCAATCAATCTTTTCCCAAAACTTGATACGTATTGGATGTTGTAATGTTATGACATTTTTAACACATTGGAGATAACATCCATACTGTTAGGTGTCATTGGACACTTGTAGCATCTCTTTCAAGAACTAAGACATTTCAAATGTTATAATGTAACTCCAATACACCCGAGCCTTTGATTTTCCTATAGGAAAGAGTGTATACACATTTTTCAGCTAAAAACTGTCTTCACTCTAAATGAAACTGTTACTCAAAATTATCTTAATAGTAGGGGTGGGCATCGGGTCGGGTTTAGTGCGGAACCTGACCTAGCCTGACTGAAAAAAGTTGGGTTCAGTTTTTTTTTTTTTTTTGCTCATGCCATGAGGTGGGAATTGGGTTGGGAAAAAAACCCATGTAGGTTCAGAACGGGGATAGGTTTTACCAAACCCAACCTAACTTTTGACCTGACCCTGACCAAACCCTAACCCTAACTTGACATAACCAACTTATATACTTCATTTTAAAAAATATTATAAAGATTTATATAAATACAAATAACTTCCTTAATTTTTGGGTTTTTTATTATTTTATTTATGTAATATATTTTTTATTTTTTGTATAATATTAAATGAATGGTAGATTGGATCAAGGGCCAAAGCAAAGATGGGTTAAGGATATGGGGATAAGGTAAGGATAGGGTTGTTGAGATAGGTATTATTTGGTTTTTTTCAGGGTCAAGGTTTGTAATCGGGTTCGAGTTTTCAAAAAACTAACCCCAACCCTTGAACCATGCCCGAGTATAATTGTCTTTTATTATTATTTAATATTTTAATTCATTATTATTAAAATATTATTAATAATAAATTTTAAGTTCTCCTTAAACTTAAGTACTTAGACACCAAAAAAAAACAAAGAAGGACCCTTTAAAGTACAAGGCAAAGAAATGCCTCCTTCCCCTCCCAAAGTTGGAGGGGTCAAGAAGGAGGTCTCCCTTCACATGAAGGGAGGCCTTCTCCTTCTCCCTCCCTTTCAACTTTCAAGGGGAAGACAAAGTTATGTTTGATTTTCAATTTTTATTTTAATATTTCATAGATTTGACTCTCCCTATTCCCTTTCAAGGGGAAGACAATGAAAGGTGGGTGACTCTCCCTCTTATTCTTTTCTTGTACCTTTAACATGACCTTGTAAAGAGAAAAATAAAATCCTACTTCAAACTTTTTATTTTTAATGCTTATAAATTCATACTATAAATTTCATAAAAAAAAGTTTATATTATACCTAGTATTATCTAGTATTTAATTTTTTTAGCTAAATTTGTCATCTAGATCTTAGTCTAGAAATTATATTTGGAAATCTAGCATACAAATAAGAACTACTTGGAAATACCATAACCATGTTTGTAGTTTACCTATTTTGTCCATGTAACTGATTTACAATATAGATATGGATTGGGCCATTACATCAATCAATGTTGAATAGGAGTGTTCCTCATCCAAGATCTTGGGTTCAAATTTCACCGGGATATGAGTTCTGGGTTTAGGGTTTAAGGTTTAAAGTTTAAGAATGATAAAAGGGGACAATAAAGATCTTGGGTTCAAATTTCACCAAGATATGAGTTCAGGGTTTAAGGTTTATGGTTTAAAGTTTAAGAATGATAAAAGGCAACAATAAAGGTCTTGGGTTTAAATTTCATCAGGAAATAAGTTTAGAGTTTAGGATTTAAGGTTTAAAGTTTAAGAATGATAAAAAGTGATAGTAAAGATCTTGGGTTCAATTTCCACCAAGATATAAGTTCAGGGTTTAGAGTTTAAGGTTTAAAATTTAAGAATGATAAAAGGCAACAGTAAAAATCTTGGGTTCAAATTTCACCAGGATATGAGTTCAAGGTTTAGGGTTTAAGAATGATAAAAGATGACAGTAAAGATCTTGGGTTCAAATTTCATCAAGATAAGAGTTTAGGGTTTAAGGTTTAAGGTTTAAAATTTAAGAATGATAAAAGGCGACGGTAAAAATCTTGGGTTCAAATTTCAGCAGGATATGAATTCAGGGTTTAGGGTTTAAGATTTAAAGTTTGATAATGATAAAAGGGAGTTTAGTCTGAACTCATGCATTTATAATTAAATATTATTTTTAAGAAAAATTATTGATTTTTAGGATGAGGTCAGATAAGTAAACTGAAACCGAATCAATGGCTTTTTTTTATATGTTATTTTGAATCTGCAATTAGAATAGATTAAGCAATGTCATTGAATAGTAAAAAAAGCTTAGAAAAATAAAAAACTGAATCATAAAATGAAGAAGCAATTGCTTTAGCTCATCTAAATCGGCTAATTCTTCATTCATGCTAAAGTCTAGCTCGAAAGGTACCTTAAGAAACCTTAAAAAGGCTTAATTTTATGCTTTCAAATCGAATCACGAATCACACTTTGACAGTCCAACCAAAGAGCATCCTGCGAGCTTCTTTCCGAAGGCAAAAACCAGACAACCCTTAACAGAAAACAAACACGAAAGGTTTGTGAATTTTGCAGTGATCTGATTTCATTGATTGGATATGTTAGATTGCGGAGAGGGAGCGAACAGAGCAAGTAAGCATGTTGCCAGGCTCGGAATACAATGCAATTCCCAGCTTCGATTCTCGAGAGTATTTCCAAGTTCATATGTTGGAGGCACCACCATTGCATTTTACACAGCCAGATCAAACAGCCCTTCATCTCGGGTAAGTTTCTCATTCTCTGCATTCTGGGTTTCGACTAGAATGAACTTCAGCATGGAATCCGAGCCAAAAGATAGCTCCAGAAGAGTTAAACCTTGATTTAAAAACAAAGCAACTGAGCTAAATAAAAACCCACATACTTTCTTTCAAATCTATTTGCATTGAACCACACATTCTTTGTGGATACAGGTAGCAGGAAAGAGATTGATGACAGGACATCTGGCTGGTATAATAAGTATCCATGTAATACGAAATGTATAATTGTCTTTTTTTTCCCAGAATGTCGATCTAGACTGCATGTTTAAGGAAAGATCTGAGGCCTTTGATGTATTTTCTAACAGTTTATTTAGTTTATAATGATAAAAATGCTTCGATTCATTTGAGCATCTTGGCAGGAGGTCATGATTTATCATCTATGTAATGATTTCTCCAAAAGTCCACACACACATTATTTCTTCACAAACCACATTATTAAGTCCAGAACCAGCTTTACAGTTTAGATTTATCAGGAAGCAGGAGAATTCTGTAAGGTCTGGACAAACAAATGATAAAAAATTAAAAATTAAACAAGAACTCAAACAATAAATGGAGATGGAGAGAGAGAGAGAGAAAGAGAGAGAGAGAGAGAGAGAGAGAGAGAGATGAAGAGTAAATGCTTATATCATATGCATGCGACACCATGTCTAAGTGTATCTATTGTACAACTTCAATAAAGAACATAACGAATACAGACACCTAGTGAGACTAAACAAACAACTGTTGCTTATGATCAAAGATTTAATTCAATCAGGGGAATACACAAAGAATAGCAAATATTGAATAAATCGAACATTTATGCACTAAAAGATGATTTCATCGCAAACATCAAAGATTTGTCCAATATAGATATAACCAACTTGAGGACTAACCAGTAACGAATCATCAAACCCCAGCAAGAACCTCCCTGAATAGCAGCAGCATTGAGAACCCATCAGCACCACACTCAACAACAACGCTTGTAATCCCTCATGTGGGACCTGCTCAGCTGCCTATTTTAAAATTTTCCTCTGACCAGAATTTAAGCGCTATTGTCTTGTCTTGGCTCGTTTCATCCCTGTTGTATTGAATGGAGATACACTTGGACTCATGTGAGGGCTTTCCTCCCTCAGTGTACCATTTAGCATAGCCAGTTCCCTCAATTGTTGCTTCTTGTAGAAATCCATTGACTCATCCTAAGCAACATAGAGAAGGATTTGAGTATATCGCAGAAGAGATAAAAGGAATGAATAATGAAGTGGATTTTTAGGTTTTTAAGTATTTTCATTAAGGTAATTGCCAAATAAAATTCTCTCAGGTGTTGTTTTCTAAATATGGTCATCTAGGTGGAATATTTCCATATATGGCCAAATTCTATATAACATCCTCTCAAAGTGAACAGAAACTATTACTAGCCAAATTCTAAATACAACCCTCTCAAAGTTAAACCGAAACCATAAATTGTCTTAAATATCTATATTATTTAAATATTTTTAAAAAAACTACATTAAGAAATGCTCTGTCTAAAGGGGCAAGGAGGCCCTTCCCCCTGCCTCCCCTTGTCTGTTCACCCCTCCGTCCCTCTCTCCATCACATAGAGAAGAGGAGGCAAGGGGAGGCCCTCCTCCCCTCACTCCAATTCAATGGCAGAAGTGGAGCAAGCCTGCTCACCCTCTCCCTGTTGAACAGAAAAGGGGAGCCCCCCCTCCCCTGCTCCATTCCAACAGTGGGAAGTAAAGCAAGGGGAGGAGTTTCCCCCAATTCTCTGTTAGGGTGGCTCCTACTCTACTATGTTTCCGCCAACAGAGATCGAGCAGGGGGATAAGGGCCTCCCCCCACCCCACATTTTTTTAATATATAAAAGTTAAGTAGTATATTAATTCAAGATACTAAATTGATTTAAAACTAAGTTTGAGCATAAAGCCATATGTGAAAATAACCCTTTTATTATTAGAGATACATAACTCAACTAGACTAGAAAAAGTTATGGATTCCATGTACATACCACTGGCTTTAAAAGATCTTCTAGTATTCCCACAGCCTGGTTCAACCTTGAATCAATAATATCAGCTGGAAGTTCAGCCTCGACCAGCACATGTAATAGCTCATTTAGATGCTCATACCCAGGTTTATCTCTCAGCTTTTCTTCCTTGAGAAAAGAGAAAGGACAAATTTATTTCGGCTTTAGATAGAAATGTCCACCAAAAAATAGTAATCCAAACACTGCACCTTCTCAGGAAATGTAAACTAAGAACAAAAAAAAAAAATCTAAC
The DNA here is from genome assembly GCF_029961685.1 of Aristolochia californica. NCBI lineage: Eukaryota > Viridiplantae > Streptophyta > Magnoliopsida > Piperales > Aristolochiaceae > Aristolochia > Aristolochia californica. The sequence goes on along the minus strand of NW_027181815.1, from coordinate 26,928,631 downwards.
AGGTTCGGCCTAGTGAGGCCTAGACAGGATGACCAATTAGGTGTTTGTTACTTGCCCTTTCTTATGACAAACAAACAAATAACTTGGTCAAGAGAAGGATGTCAACTAATAAACTATTTGGTTGGCCAAAAGCTGGACCAATCTTCTTCTAAATATTGACAATCAGACTGATGCTACAACAAAGCATCTACTTGTGATAATGGTGACCAGTCCACACAACCAATAAAACAAAGTTAATGAAGTTTAACCTGTCATCTAGTATGACCAATTTATCCAAGAATATGTATTACTTCAACTCCCTTTGGAATCTTGATTCCAGATAAATTCAGTAAAACTGTTTTTCCCCTTTGAACAGAAACATGACAAATACCTTAACAGAGTCTTTAACCGAACCACGGCCTCTTATAAATACTCTACACTGTGTTGTCGCCTCAACTCTTTTTAGTGAGTTGCCCCGTGGTCCCAGTAGTCGACCTACAAAATTGAACTGAAAAAAGAACCATGTAAATACAGAACAAGACAACTTAGTAATTACTCAAAGTGAGAATATCAAAAGAACAGTATTTTTTGACAAACTGATATTTTTTTTTTTTTGAGTCTGTCAAGCTGATATTTAAAGAGCCGCACTGACAAAAATTTCACCTGACTGAGTTGGATAGAAATTTCTATAGCTTGGGAAGACTACACTAGATTCCAATTTAATTGAAGTTAAGTTGATCCAGAGATTTCATTTGATCAAGACATAATTATAAAGAAAGATTAATTATAAAAATAGAAATATACATCATACATTAGGAAACTTGTTGACAGGCACATCTAATCTCACAACTTTCTTTACAAGAGGATTGGTAGTGACTCCCGGGGCTCCATGCCAGCCCATCGATGGTGACTGGAAGGTGCCCATTCTTTGAAGATAGCCAGTTTCCTGAGAAAAGCAGTCAACATAATTAAAATTTTCCTCAGTCCAAGCACAAAGTTGGTGATGGATCAAAGTTTGTTTTGACTACGCAAATAAGATATAGTAATAATTTGTCTTTTGGAACGCTCTAGAAGTGCAATCATGAAGCTGACGAACTGAAGAGGTGGCCTCCAAGGATTAGCCCCAATTGGTGAATGCACATTACAAATTTCTGTGAAAAATCACAAGTATGTTCAAATTTTAGATAGTGAACAAAAGCCAAATACCTCTGTGTGCATACCAGACCAGCCTTCCAAGTCCATTGGTGCACCATTTGAGTGTTGCCCTACAGGTCGCAATGGACTCCCATGATCCAATCTCTCATGATCAACAAAGCTTTGGCTAGGTGCCAAACCAGATGCTCGTACAATTTCTGCATTAAGGATAGCTGAGTAGTTGTTAAGTGAGATACTCGCCAGAACAATCTGAAAACCGTGTTTTTTACTACTAGTTTCCAGTAAGGTATATTTTTAAGAAAATACATTCAAAAATCATTTTAATAAATAACAACTATCATCTAGAAAGTAGGTGGCTAAAAATCCCCAAGGAAAGTACATTCATACCACCAAAAAATGAAAGTCAAAGAAAAATAGTGGATCAGGGAAACAATGAGCTATGATGAAGAAAAGGTCAGGAGATTTGCATTAGGCATCATCTGACAAAGTTATATATTGTCCTTGTTTGTCTGAGTTATTAGAAAATCAACTTTTTGCATCACAATAATTCTGAAAGGAGCCAAGTGAAAAGTAAGAAGAGGGCAATTCCTTTCTTAGACTCAAACAGCTTCAGTTTTATTTGGTTGCCTAAACTCACAGAAGCCTCCATGCGTTAACAGATGCTCATGTGATTATCCGGACAGCCTGGCAGATTGTTATATCTATCTATTGTCTCCTTTCCTGCTTTTCTCTTTCATTTCGCTAAATAAGCTGTCACTATTTTTTCAGATCAGAAGGAAATAAAGAAAAAATTTAAATACACTGAGAACGGGCTTTAGATTTTTAAAAGGAAAGAACAAGATTACAGAGGTACAATAGAAATCAACATGAGACAATTACCCACCATCTTCGAACTCACAGCTGGCTACAGCATCAGCATGATGGTCACTTTGGATGACACTCTCTGTTTCGGTACCAGGGATATTAGCCAAATGACAAGTATAAAGACCTTCTTAACAATTTATGAGACCTTTTCTGGCCAACATGTCAATTGGTCAAAATCCTCATTATAAAGCATAGAAGTGGATTCTAACTCTATTGCCTTACTCACTAGTGTTCTTGCAACCACTGAGGGTGTTTTTCCCTGCCTCATGCACTGAATGCTTTGAAAAGTGTTTGAATAACTGGGAGGGCAACCTTCTCTTTTCAGCTGAGAGGGCAACTCTCATCAAGGCGACCCTAACAGACCTACCAAATTAATTCTTGTCCTTCCTCAATTGCCCTGCAGCAATGGCCAAAAGTTGGAAGCCATCAAGGGATAGTTCCTTTGACAGGGACACCTCCTCTGAATTCAAGAATAACCTGGTCAATTGGGTGGAAGTGTTCAAGCCAAAACACATTGGTGGATTTGGCATCAGAAATATTAAGAACACGAAACCTGTGATCCCATCAAAATGGTTGTGGAAGTTTCGCTCGGAGAGAGAGCATGAGGAGGAAATTTGCTATATGCAAATATCATTATTCTAACAATCTCTGGCTCCCACCACCTCATCCCCCAGCTCAAGCATCTAACATCTGAAAGCAAATATGCAAGCTCATCCCGTACTTCGATGGAAGATTCACCACCTATGTTAAGATTTTAGCAAGTATATTCCCTCTCACTTTTCGGCTAGCCAGATATCAGAATATCTCATCAGAAATTCCTATGGAAATTCAAATAAATGTCATGTTTGGGACCTACATTTTAGGGGAGCATTGAGGGACAACGAAGAGCAAGAAGCTTGGACCTTAATCAGATTTTGGATAGCACATAAGTTAGAGGTTTAGAAGAGAACATTGTGGTCTCTATGGCTATGACTTGCAACAAAAAGCTCGGAAGCTACCATCAGGATGATTCCTACTCCACCTAGAGTCAACCACTTCCTGTGGTATGCAAACAAAAGATAGAATCCTCATCATGGATCAGCTCCATAGGAGAGGAAGTGATATTTAAAACTATACTTGCAAACTCCATTGTGGTCCTCTTAAGACGGTGAAACACCTTTTTCTTCATGGTTTAATCTCAAGGCAAATCGGGGTGCGTTTTTCTCCAAGTTTGGCCTGAAATACTGCTTACCGTCCTCACTCTGTTTGCTCCTAGAACAAATAATCTCTCTCCATGGGAACAACAACAGGGAAGAATTTTTGGCTGCTTCATTTTGCTGCAATCATTGGGAATATTTGGTAAGAAAAGAATCAACAGACCTTCACAAGTAAGCAAAAGTCCGTTGGAGGTATCATTGAAGCATAAATCCATTGTGTGCTTTTTTGGGCAAGTGAACTCCCAGACACTTCTCATCTCCTCAATGCTCTTATTAGACAAAACTAGAACGTAGTTGTTAACTCCACGGAGAATCTCATTCCCAGCCTTGTCATCGGCACCTCCATATGGGGATTGGTTGAAGCTTAACTTTGACGGTAGCTCGTGGGGCACCATGTTCCAGCTGGAGGGGGTGGCATGATCAAAGACTCATTAGGTGACATCCTTCTCGTCCGCTTTGCTCCCTTTGGTATTGGGGATGCTAATATAACGAATTTGAGAACCCTACTTTAGGGCATTCGCTCTATTTAGAAAGATTCTCTGCCCCTTTAACTGTTGAAGGGAACTCTGCAGTTGTCATCAGTTGGACAAGTGGGAAGAAGCGGACCCTAGGTCATTTTTTAATTGTATTTTGATGAAATTGAGGATCTTTGATGTGCTAGAAATATCTTGGAGGCACACCCTAAGAAGTGCTAATAGCAGAGCAGATAGTTTGGCTAGATAACGGTTTCTTGGCAGCACCTTGCTGTTGGATCTGCAGTTTCCCTTTGATGTTGCATTAGTTTTCCTTCTTTTTTTAATGTTCCTTGTTGTTCTTTTTTTTCCCTTTTTGTGCTTGTGCTTGTACTCATCACTCCCTTAGGAGCTCACTGAATGGAATCCCTCTTGTCACTGTTATCGATAAAAGGAAAAAAGTCCTTTCTCTTTAAAATGATAGTTGTAATCATGGTAAATGCAAACCATCTAGCACAAGTCTATAAACCTCCCATTGAAAGTTTGCAAGTCTTCAAGGACAATGCCTCTTCCTTTTGCCTACATAATCAAATAGACCATGCAGAAACAGTGATAACTAGGTTTGAAAGTTTGGCATCACCCCGGTTATCCTTCCAAAGAGTTAGCTAAGTGATCAAACTTTAAAATCCTTGTCTAAAATTATCACACTGCAACTAGGAGGAAGTACTAGTCCATGTAGACAATGGCAACCCTACCCAAACAGGTTTATTTTTACTCCTAAAGAAGAAAAGCACAGCCCAACACCAAATTTCTAAGATAAAGGAACAGCAACATTGTTGTCCCTGCTCCACAGAAGGCATATCACTAACTTCTCCTTCATAATTGCATGTATCTGTTCTTTATAGCTATGGTCAGAGGCCAAGTAAATCATCCATGGAAACTATTGTCATCTTCACTAACTAATGATATTAGTGAACTACCATGAACCGGCACTAGACATGTTTTCTTTGTGTCATTTGTAATAAATTATTCAATGACTTCCAAAATATGAAAGTTTAGTGCAGTAACAGAACATAGGGAGCAAAAGAACCACAAAAGGGACTAATTAAAGCTTAAAAAAGGCTAAAAGATGATCCACTAGAGCTTTTGGCAAGAGAAATCTTCATAGGCTACAGCTTCCACTAAGAGTTGCACAATGGTGGGATGTTAACCAGCAGCAACCAAGTGACAATACAGGTCTCCAATTTCTTTAATAAAACTGGAAAGAGGACATTCAGGATGGTGCATGGAACAGGTTCAACTATCTAGACATCTCTGCTCTGGCCAAATTCAACAATCAGCAGGTAAAAAAAAAAGGAAAAGAAGACTTCAGTCCCCTGAAATCATGTCTGCAATTTCAGTCCCTGCCTGATATCTGAACCCGATAAGGTCAAAAAACAAGCTTGCCTTGTAATCTTAAGGAAGAAGCTCGTCATCCATCCGACCTGATTTATTCAGGGCTAATCAAAGCTAATAAGTGCCTCCAGATAGTATAATTATTCTTATAAATGTGATGGGAAAATTTACTCCTTGGAGTTTAACTTTTACATAGATATCACTCCAACCTGATAAAGCTAAGAAGTTGGCTCAGTTCAAAAGAAAGGTTATTGATCATCCTGCAAGTTCTTAATTGGACTGCCCTAAAAATGTCTATCAACAATCTAACCATGCTTTAAGAACATTTTTTAATATCAATTACATACCCCTAACTCCTAAGAACCCCCGAACACTGGTAGGACTTGACATAAACCTCAAACAAGTGTGAGACTTGAACTGTGCTTAGCTAGATAACAATAATATTTGACAACAAATGAATGATTTCTATTAACGATTACCACAGGAAGATAAAAAAGCAGGAGAGTCGTCTCCTCTTAAAGCACAAAATACCTCGTCTAATGAACTCCTAAATTAATAAAAAAAAATTCACCATTCCCCATCACCAACCTCAACAAAATATTCTATTCAATTTCAATAAAAGCTGTATACACAACATGACAGCTGGCATGTTATTTGCATGGCAAAAGTCAAACCAAGTTATGCCATTTCCATCACTGCTGATTTAGAAAATAATATCCATTCAAATTGGTGAGAATAAAATGAGCTTAAGAGTCATGTACCTTGATTTAGAAGCCTACTGCATAATGGCAAAATTTGCATAAATGGTCCTAATTTTTGCCTTTCGGCTAACAATTCAGCCAAATATCTGCTACTGCAGGACCAAGCAACAATAATAATAAGAGTACGTGACTAACAGTGAACACATCAAAGAAACAACTACATTCTCCATAACATTTATATATATGCCCTAGCATAATGTGCAGAAAAACACTCCTACACACATCAACTTTTATGACCAACTGTACATGCATCAACTTTTATAACCATTAGTCATCCAGTCAATGAACATCCAAATGCAGCTAACCAATAAACATAAAACATGAAGTAACTAAAAACATTGATGTCAAAAGCATTGCTAAGTAACAATAAGATGTTGTTGTCAACAGTATGGAAGGCCTTTTCTACCACTATATGCAACACATGCATCAGCCACTCAGATGCTACAACTCATAACTGAGTCATATGCAACATGTTAAAAGAATCTTGTTCAGGAAAAAGTTCAAAGACATCGTTGCTGCCACCACTAAATGATCTTTTTCTTGGCCCTATTATAAATGAATTATTGTTCTTTTCTTTTAAAGATTTATCTTGAATACAAGGAATTCCCAGGTTACACTAACATTTGATTAGAAAATCTTCTTGAACGCAGCAAAGTTGAACAGATCCTTCATTGCCTCAAGTGCATATGGGGTTAGTGTACCCGCAGCAACCAAAATAGTTAACATTTTTTTTCTGTTCATTAGATTAGGTTCATGTCAGCACTGAGAGGCATCCACTCTTTTTTTTTTTTTCTGAATTTAAGTTTCAAAGATATAACTTCTCTTGTCCATAGTTGATAGAAGCTAACCAGTCATCAAATGGAAACATTATCAAGGAGAAGTGAATCTAATCAATATCAGTAACGAAGAAGTATTTGAGAAAATAGTCTAAGCCCCATAAAACTGTCAAAGTTAAACACCAAAACAGAAGAATCAGATACTGTTCAAAACTCAGAAAAGAAAAACCGTAGAGCCCCTTGACCAAAACCAACACTAAAAGCGGAACATGCCCATCATAAAGAATTACATAAACTACTGAGAATCAAACGCAATCTAATTGCCTGAGAAAGATCTAGAGAGGGGCAGCACAAGCAAACGGAGATTGAGGTACCTTTCTCTATCCAAAGAAGCAGAAGAGGGTCTGATAGAATTGTGGGGAGATGAATGGATTGAAGGAGAGTATTGGAAGTAAGTGGGAGGCGGCGGTATTCTATCGTCCATGGCCGACAAATCGAGCTCTCAGCTTTTCTTGCCAAGAAAAGGAGAAAGCCACGGTACAGTGAGAGTCAGAGCAGCTATAGAGAGAGAGAGAGAGAGAGAATAGTGATAGGAAGCGGGAGAGAGCGGTGCCCTAGGTGCGTATGTAGGACCCAAGCTGGCTGGGGTTGGCAGACTACCTCTCTGGGCTGGAGACGGAGAAGTCCCCAAAAAGAGGACTTTGGATTCTCTGCCTTGCTGTTTTTATACTGCAAATGATTGGATTCCGATTTTTTTAACATTTTTCCCCGTCTCCAGCGAAATTTCAAAGTCTTTATTAGCTACCAGAAGATTCTTCTACATCAGACGACCTCCCATACCATGATGGCCCACCGACTGGATCAATCCGAGCCCTTCATTATTGAATACCCCATTTAAACCATTTAACTCTTGGATTTCCGAGTTCAATTTCAGGCCAAACCTTAGATACTTGTGAATATTCCAAAACAGGGGTGGGTCCTATTGGAACCCAAGACCGGGTTTCCTAGCCTTATATGTTAAGTAACATCTATGACTTCATTATTGTATTATGCTTTGTACGTTATATGTGTTTTTAAGTGATGTTTGTAGCATATTTTTAAATCCAAATTTTATGAATGTCATGTAATTTTGATATACCCACCATTCAATATGTTTTTACATATAATAATTTTTTTAGACCGATATCGAAAATCTTTTTTTGGTCGACTCCACTTCTTTTTCGTTTTACCCCTTTTTATGATCTTCTTTTTCGCTTCATTTCGGTTTCATCTTATATTTTTCTTTGTTATTGTTCTCCTTTATCGGATAAATTTTTGTTTGAATGGATAAAATTAATAAAATATGTTCTTTACACGATATGAGTTGTATAGAACCCAGAGTAAACGAGTAATCAGGTGCCAAAACTAATTATCCATATCCATTAAAAATCAGGTGATGGGTAATCAAGTAAGTTTATCTTAATTCATAAACAGGTAAAGATTTTTCTTTCGTATCTTTTTTAATTAAATGGATAAAGCAGGTAATTGGGTAATCAGATAAAATTGTGTATGCTCAAGCAATCCTTGCTCTTCCTTTAAACAAAAATTTGTTTTCCGGTCAGATGTTCAAGAAAGAGTTACGATCTAAAAAATAACATAAAAATCACAATTACGAGATGATCTAAAAAAAGACACCTCAATTCCAAGTGAAGGAAAATGAAATGGTTGAAGTTGCATAAGTAGGAGCCGAAAACAAGCAAATTACTCGTCAGTTTTTTACTGAATTGTGATAACAGAGCAACTATCTTTGGTATGAGTGGTTGTTCGATAGAGTTCATTCCTTTTCTCATTTTGTCTTAGTGTCTCTTGTTAGGGGAAGCTTGGAAGGCCATTTTACCCCTTCCAAAAAGGAAAAAAATGTATATTTTGTTCTTGCAATTTGATGTTTGAAAGCTCTTAGAACTAGTTCATCATTCTAATTCTTTACTAAGAATTTGTATTTTTCAAATGATACCTTTGTTTTTTTCATTACAAAATTAACTAACACTAAGTAAATCATGCATCAATCCTTCAACAAAATAGACATCAAATATGAAAGAGTTGGAGGTACCTGCTTTTCCAATTCATTTGATGGTGTCGTTGATTTTCAAGATTCCATAGATAGCAATCTTCGGTGAAGGAGAGAAAGAAGAAGAAGGCGACGTTTAGGAGAAGAGGAGAGAGATGAGTGCACGTCAATGAGAGAAAGGGAGGAGAGAATTGGGTTGTCGACTTAATCCTAACCCTCCCCCTGATAGATGCAATTAAAGGCTTGAGCATCCAATTTAGTTTGACTTGAGTAAAATTGTGAACAAAGCAATTTCACCCAAAGGTTTTTAGAGAAGTGGAAAGGTCTTTGTGTGTGATAGGAGTAAGGAGATTGGAGATGAGTTTTGTGTTAAGTTGAAAGGCCTAATTAATGCCCTACGTGAGTTGGTTGGGGATCGACCTGTGCTGTCAAGTCGCCATAGGGGTTGGAAGGAGGGTGGGAAGCCCCTTTCCCTAGGGTGTAGGGGCGGAGTCCCTGCCCGGTTCACGATATATTAACTGTTATTTTATTAAGGGTAATTTGAAAATTTTACTCTTGTATCACGGTTGCCTTAAGTTTCCCTTTAGAATTGAGGGTTGCCACTATTAGGGCTTTATCATCTTAATCCGAGGAACATCTTGAGTTGTAACCCGAGAGGTTAGAGAGAAATACATGTAAGTGTGCGATTTCTCTTATAAACTATTTAATCTTCATAGTGGATTACTGCAGCGGCGAAAGATAAGACTTAGTCTCACCTTGAGGCAAACCTGTATAAATCTTGTTGTTTGTTTTTCGTGTTTGTTTTCCCCTTATTCCGCGTTATTATTATTGTTCTCGTTAGTTTAGAATTAGGGTATTTAATTCCTAACATTTTGCAAGGTGGCAGAGGGTATCCTATTGATAAAGTAGCATGCAGTAAGAACTACGTAGGGCCAATAGAACTATAAAACATGCATGGAAAATAATAGGGCTCGGGCCACCTTTAATAGATGTTTATTTTTATGTACAACTACTTCATTTTGTTGAGGTGTATAGGCACATGAAGTTTGTGAGTAATGTCTTTCATGTATGCAAAATGATTTAAATGAGTGAGAGAGGTATTCCTTGGCATTGGATCAATGTACGTTTTATTTTATTTTGAAATTGGGTCTTGACCATGGATGGAAAGAGGTGAAGATACTAAATACTCCAAAGCAATTCTTCATTAAAAACAATCATCTAACTCGAAAGTTATCATCAACATATATAGCACAATATCGTGAATGAAAGATATTTGATATATTAAGGGGTCCCCAAAACATCGAAATGAATTACGAAAAAAGGACTACCACTAGAAACATTTGAGTTAGATGGAAAAATACTTCTTTAATGCTTGCTTAATTGACAAGATTCATGTGAATGTAAGCTTGGAATAAGTGTTTATAATACAAACAAAGACGAATGACCTAGCCTATTGTACCAACCGACCACCTATAGTCCCTTTATGAAAAGTGCTGAGAGAAACTGTATCAAAGTAGTAGAGCTCTCCTTTCTCATGGCGGCCAGTTGAGACTTTGTTTTTATAGTTATTGCCACATTGATTATTGATGGGCCTAATTTTCAGGAATAGGGTAGCGGGGGGGGGGGGGGGGGGGGGGGGGAGGGTGCTCAATGGAAAATGCAATGTCAAATACTTTTTTGTGTTAGTGTGCAAAATGAAAAATGTAGTGGAAAGTGGAGAATGAGTTTATTAATAAAATACTTTGATAGATTAACTTTATTAAGATAGTTTTATTTAAAATTTTAATTAACAAAATAAGATAATTAATTTCAAATTTTAAAATAAAATATTAATTTAATTAAAGGTAAAAATAATATACCTAAACAAACATGGTTAATTTTATAATATCTAGATACTTAATTAAATTCTTACTTTTACAATATCAAAATTATCTCTCTTAAATTAAGAGGGGGGAGGCGGAGGCTGATGGGGGAGAAAGGAAGGGGAGTGGGGAGGAAGGAAAGGGGGAGAAGAAAGAGGAGGGGGGAGGAAGATTAGGGTTAGGGTTTAAGGTTAAGGGGTTTAGGGTTTAAGGATTAAGAATAGGGTTAAGGGTTAGGCCATAGACACACAAAATTATAATTTGTATTAAAAAACAAAAATCAACTTCAATAAATTATTCATTAAATCATCCATTAGAACAAAATCATAATTTAATTAACATAAATAAATTACAACATTTAAAATCATCGTTATTGAATAATTTGCTCAATTTACCAAAATAAAATGGTATAAAAATTCATAAACTAAAATACATAAAATTAATAAATGAAGAGATCAATTCAATCAATTTTCAAGTAAACTTAATAATAAATTCAATTTAATCCATAGTTCAATTTATCTGTAACTGACAAAATTTTCATTAACAGAAATACATTAATTAAACTATAAATCGTACAAAATAATACATTAATTAAACTGTAAATCACTATGAAAAAATAATATAATAATTAAATACCTAAATTCAAATCAATGCAGTAGTTAAATACAAAAATTATATTCAATTATCAAAAACCCTAAAATTATTTTTATCAAAATTAACTGATACCCTAAAAAATTACCTTCGTCAATTGGCTTCTGAAATTCAACTTAGGGTGAGAAGAGTTGAATATGGCTTTGATTTTGGGGGGTTAGTCCACAATGAAGCAGAATGAATTCCCCCTGCATTACTTAGTTAATTAAATAATGGCGTTAGTTTAGAATGAATTACATTAAAGTGAGATTACACACCATTCGCTCAGGCAAAAATTGGGGAAAGTTGATTCATACCTATTTTGCGAATCAACCGATTGAAGCGCACGACGCACGTTGCTCCTTCCCCTCTCCCCCCGCGATCCTTCAGCAAAGTTTTTGTTTTTTCCTCCCTCTTCCCCCACCCCCATCGGCCTTCCTCCCGCTCAGCCTCCCTCTCCTCTCCCTCTCGACCTCCGTCACAGAGCATGGGAGGCCGAGCCTCTGTCGCCGAGCCTCTCGGCCTCTCGACTTCTCTTCTCTCTCGACCTCCCTCTCCCCCTCTCGACCTCTATAGCATAGCCTCTCGGCCTCCCTCTTTTCTCCCTCTCGGTGTACCGTCGGAGCGTCGCCTCTGTCGTCGTTGCCTGCTGGCCCACCACTGAGGAAGACGATGTTTAATTTTTCCTAAGTTAGGAAAAATTAAACCATCGTCATAATTGGTTTAATTATCCAATTAATTAAACCATTAGTTTTTCATTTTTTGTTAATATATTATTAATTAAAAATATGTAAAATATATATTATGTTATTGATAAATATATATATATATATATTTATTATGTATTTTTTATTTGTATTAAAACAGTAATTTTTAATGTTAAACTATATCTTATGTTATTATAAAATAATTTATTTATTTATTATATTCACTTATGTTATTTTTAACTTTTTTATTTATTTTAAATAATTTATTCTAGTCACATGTAATTATTGTTTTAATTTATAATAAACTATAATCATTAAGTAATATAATATAGTTTTTCATTAATTAGGATATTGATATATTATAATAGTACACGTTAAATCACTTATAAGTGTAGTAACCATATTTATTTTGGTTAATTATCTATTTAGGTATATATTCTATTTAAGTATATTATAAAAGGTTACTCATTCTCTTATTTATATCATACTTTTCATTTGGGGCATTAACACTGGAATTTGTTTTCTTAAAATTAAATTAATTTATTTAAGTTCAATTCAATTATTTACGTCAATTTAAGTTATTCGTGAACCGGAAGACTGATAATTCACATTCACTTTCACATTACCTACACCAATGGTTTTGGGTAAGTGGTAATTCATTTTCACTACAGTGGGGTGTTGGGAACTAACCGGGCCCTAGGGCTCTTACCGATTTACCCATGTAGCGAGTCTATATCTATCTTCCACTGCAGCCTCTTCACCCTCGCTTCCCTCCCTTGACTCCCTCTCCGAGCTTTGCCGCTTGTTCACCGACTAAACATCTTAACTGTTGCCGGTTGGCATTTCTCCTCTTCTGAGCTGGTTGCTCGCCGTCGCTTTCCATCGCGGTTCTTCCAGGTGATCTCTCTTTTCTTTCTCCAATATCACGAAATTGCTTTCTCTTTCCTTAAACCCTAAACCCTTCCTTGGCTCTCATCACTTGTTCTCTCTGGTTTCTGGTGCACCTGATAGAAGTTCCTTACCGCATGCTCGGCATGGCTTTCTTTTGAGGGAGTCTGTTATCAAGTATTTCCCGAGACAGTTTTCCCAGAAATTTGTGGCAAATCCTAGCCTTTACTTTTACCCTCTCCGAAGGCCTATACCGCCTGCGCCTCAAGTTTGTTGCATTTCTTCTTTCGTGAACCTTGAAGGCTCTCGGTAGTTATTGGCTTTCTTTGGTTTCGACTTTCCAATTTTCTATAAGTTACAGGAGGGGTTTCAACAATCCTTTTGTGTCTGTAATTAGGGTTTTGCTATTCTGCTTTTATTTGTTGCGTAATTCTTCTTAATGTTTACTCCCCTGTTGTCTTTGTTTTTATTTTATACGTTATTTTGTGTTACATATGATTACACAAATTTTTGTCCTGTGCTTTTTTTCCTGAGAGTTTTATTATTTATTTAATTAATTTAAGGTTCATCTATGTTCCCTTCCGTTAAGCTAAACTTTATACTAATATTTTATAGTTATCAAATTCCTTGGTTTTTCGCTTTCTCGTTTTTTAATCATGTGTAAATCATTAAATAAATGAGATAAATATTCAATATTCCTTTTCAGTAAATATTATATCAATTTTTCGTTCTCCATTTTCTGTTAGGCCTACTCTACCTAGCCAGTTACCTCTCTGCTGTTATAAACTTGTCGCTCAACAACAGCTACCATTTTGGCTGCATTATTATCTCTTTGTCTGTGAGATTGCATGATGAAACTTCTGTTTTTTGGCCCTTCCTAAAGCGCTCCTCTGTTTTGTACTTTATAATTTGTCTTCTCTCAAAAAAAAAAAAAATCTGTCTTCTCTCTGTTTTCTGGACACCTATTAGAAATTCCCGAAACCAAAGCCCTTTTACATGTTCTGTGGTGTTAAAAATACCATTTAAAAAAATCCATTTTTGGTGTGTCAGAAAATGTCTTTTCTGGAGTTAGAAATCATTGTCTTCCTTCCACCACCACTGTTCAGCTTCAACTTTTTTTTTTGGTTATGAGTGCAGATTCATTAATCATCCTACATCTTGTGTATATTAATGTTTTTTTTTTTTTTTTTTTTGTGTTTTGCTTCTTTACTTCTCCTTCTTGTTATGTTTTTTTTCTTATCTAAATCTTTTCTATTGGTCTTTCTTATATAATCATGATATTGATATGCTATGCGTTACCTATACTTTTCTGTTATGTAGTTTTCCACTTCCAAATTAAATGTTTAGTTGGAAATTTGTTCCACATATTTTTTTTATGTAATTTCTGTTGTTTTCAGATTAATAATGTTTAGTTCAATAAATTTACTTTTCAGAAAAAGTATTATCTACAAAATTTTGGGTAGGCAAATGTCAAATACTATATTCAGATACTAGTATATCCAAGTCCAACCAGACTTTTTATGGCCTCACTGTTCGAGTACCACATGGTTTGAATTACAAAAAGAGAGATCATTAGTAACATTAAGTATGCTCCTTTTGACTCATGAAGAAAACATTTATTGTGGAATTCTCTTTCTGAAGTAAGTGCAAAATCTCAGTTAACAACTGCAAGGCAATATATAGTGAGAGATTAAACTAAACAATGCATAATGAAAGGTTTAGGTAGAGTTTGTTTTATCTACAGGATTTAGATTGTCCATCTTGAGGATAGTTCTGATCAGGCACTTTAGGGACATTTTTTCTTTAAATTAGAGTACATTCTTTGCTTTTTTCTAAATATTAAATTCGTTGCCTTATTATGTTTTTCGTTTTTATGTGGTATCTAACTTTTTGAAAGTAGATTTAGAAAAAGCTTTATTCATTTTAAATTTTATAGTCTGGGTAGCCAATCATATCAAGTAAAGTTTTTCATATAATCTTATCATACTGTGTTCTCCCATACAATTGCTCTAATGTTTTTGTGAACTGCATTTTTTGACAGATTTTGGTAACCATGGCGGCATCATTCCTTGGCCGAGCCTTAATATCCAGACCTACTTTTGTGTCTCTACTATCCCGTTCTTTTAATTCATCTTCTCTTGCTCGCGTTCCTCCAGTTCATCTTCGCCTTCGCTTTCTTGTAGCAGTGAAAGAATATTACCAGCATCCTGCTGTTACTGGTCTTCGCTATTTTTCAAGCCGTCCGACTACATCCTCGTTAAATGATCCATCTCCAAATTGGTCAAATCGTCCACCAAAGGAGACTATTTTGCTTGATGGATGTGATTTTGAACATTGGCTTGTTGTCTTGGAACCTCCAGAAGAAAATGCTACGAGAGATGATATTATTGATAGCTACATCAAGACCCTGGCCCAGGTTGTTGGAAGGTTCGTTTTTTATTATTGCTCTGCTTATTAGTTTGATTGCGTTTGTCCAATATTAGTTGAAGGTTTTATTTCTTGCATAATGCTTTATTATCCTGATTATTTGGAAGATGGTTTTTCAAATTTTTACAATTAATGAGTAACATGGATACTAACCATTCTTTTTTTTTCCGTATGACTGTTCCTAATTGGGCCTTGAGATTTTGAGGTTGCTCCTTAACGGAGATGCTAATTGCAATCCAATTTCATTGTTCTTTCACCGAATAAAATATTCCTTTTCATAAGACTCTACATTCTGTTAAACTTTGTGAAATTTTCTCAATTGATCGCCTCCCTGTGAAGGCTTACCCACTATTGCTATTTGAGTTTCTTGTCAAACATAAATTAGTTTGTGCTTTAATAGAACACTATATGTACAATCTGTTCTGATTTTTAGTGCCTAAAAGTTCTGGCCAGTCAGGGCCTCTATGTGTACTCCATGTTTTGGACTGGTTAATTGAGTGCTAGAGAGGTCATTAGCTGGTCAGTAGTTCCACTTTGATCATGGGTTTGAATTTTCCTGGACTCATGTGTTGGGAAAATGATATCCTGACTCTTTCTTGTAATTTTGGGGTGTAACCAGCCTTACACAACATCATTAACAGTTTTTTCTTAATCAGATGAGAATTTACAATGCATTCATTACTTTTGTCTCATTTTATTTTCTCAACAGTGAAGAAGAAGCACGGAAAAAAATTTATTCAGTCTCAACTCGCTGCTACTTTGCCTTTGGATGTCTTGTGTCAGAGGAACTCTCATACAAAATCAAGGGTATGCCTCACTTGGTCTCGCCTTAGGGACACTTTTGTGATTTACTAGCAGATACTATACTTTCCTTTGTTTTGGATTTTGTGGATTAATAGAGTGTCTGATTACACTGCAGAATTGCCAAAAGTTAGGTGGGTTCTTCCTGATTCTTACTTGGATGTGAAAAATAAGGATTATGGAGGTGAGATTATACTTGTGGTTTGCTTGTTAGTTTCTTCCAATGTTGTTGGAAGTTAGCTGGTACCAATACCGTTTTTCCTTTGCAGGAGAGCCCTTCATTGATGGGAAAGCAGTTCCTTATGATCCTAAGTATCATGAGGAATGGATTAGAAACAATGCACGTGCCAATGAGAGATCTAGGCGAAATGATAGGCCGCGAAATTTTGACAGGTCAAGGAACTTTGAGAGGAGGAGAGAGAATATGCAGAGTCGGGATGTGAACATGGCTCCTCATCCAATGCCCAACCGTGATGTGCAAACTTCACCTAATCCTGGTACAGGTAGTACAGGTACTGCACCATATCAGAACCAAGGGACTATTCCTACAGGAGGCATGCCTAGCCCTGGTTACCAGAACCAGGGAGGGGTGCCTAACACTGGTTTCCAGAGCCAGGCACAAGGAGGCATGCCAAGTGGTGGGCATCAGAATCCAAACCAGGGTGCCATTCCAAACAGTGGCTTCCAGAACCAGGGATATCAAAGTCCAGGGATGAGTGGAGCACCGAACAACCAAACTTACCCAAACCAGGGACTTGGAGGCAGGCGACCAGCAAACCCAGGATATCAAGGAGTGGGAGGTGTTCCACCAGCAAACCCAGGATATCAGGGAGTGGGAGGTGTTCCACCAGCAAACCCAGGATATCAGAATCAGGGAGTGGGAGGTGTTCCACCAGCCAACCCTGGATATCAAAATCAGGGAGTGGGAGGTGTTCCTCCGGCAAACCCTGGATATCAGAATCAGGGAGTGGGAGGTGTTCCACCGGCAAACCCTGGATATCAGAATCAGGGAGTGGGAGGTGTTCCACCGGCCAACCCTGGATATCAGAATCAGGGAGTGGGAGGTGTTCCACCGGCCAACCCTGGATATCAGAACCAGGGAATGGGAGGTGGTTACCAAAGCCAAGGAGCAGGTGGTATGCCAACTTCTGGTCACCCTGGAACTTACTCCAATCAAGGGCCAGGGAATTATCAGAGGCAAGGCATGGGAGGCAGGCAAGATCCTTTTTACAATAGCTATGCCCCTAATGGAGACATGGGAAGAGATATTCCTGGCAGAGATCAGTAGTTGATGCTATGGTGTAAATTTTAAGGATATGTCACAGAACTGAACAATTAGATATGAATAGAGCTTAGTCATATGCTGCCAATGATATTATAGCTTAGACATATTTCTGCTATCAAGTTGAAGTGTTTTCTGTAAGGATTACTTGTAGACTTGCTACTTTTTCTTGTCAAAGTTCAAGTTGCTTCTCTATTTGTCTCCTTAATTTGGTTGCAGTTGGAGATGAAAATTTTGTGTAATTTATCTATTAGGTTTCGCATTTAGTGTGTTTGATCAGTGAAATTGAAGTTCATTAAATTGATTGCTTTACACCCGTATTCTCCTCTGATCTTCTTTGTCTCTCTGCACATTATTATCGAATGGCATAAATTTGCTGGATCCCACTTGAATTCATGTTTCCTTTTGGCGTGTCCACATTTTCTGGTGATGTTTATCTGCTCTACATGTACGTTTCTTCTTCTTCTTGGACTGTTATTTGGCTTGTCTCAGTAGTATTCTTGTGTTGACAATTCCAAGATTTTTTGGTCGGTGAAAGCGTTTTCTATCTCTAAGATGGAAAGTTGGGACCAACTTTGGAGCAAATGTGAAACCGTTTTTTTTTTTTTGGGAAGGAGCAAAATAAAAGGACTTTCACATTCACCTTCACCTCTTTTGAGTGGCGTAAAAAAAAACTGTAATTTATAGCATTTTATAGTACGCCATAGCTTTAAAAGTAGGGGTGGTATAGAGTAGAGCCAAACTTGAACTTGTATATGTTCAAACTTGGCTTGATTTGAATACTTTGACCTTGAGTTTAATCTCAGCCTCGAGCCCGGAATTTTTTAACAAAGTTTGAGTCCAAGACTTTGTAATGGAACATATTAATGAATATTGCGAACTCGAGTTCAAACCCAAAAATTTTAACAGCCCGAGCTCTAACTTATATTTAAAACTTCAAAAATTAAAAAAAAAATAGAATATTATGATGACCTTAGTACCATTGAACTACAAAGTATCATAAAGGAGTCAAAGATTTTGCAATGGAATATACTAATGTATAATAATCAGCTTAATATACCTAAAAGAAATAGCAAGCGCTTCCATTAATAATATGTATTCCATAGGTAAACAACAACATTAGATGTTGAGAGATCCAAAAGGGTTGAACGATCGATCATCTATGAGGTTTGAAGTAAATAAAAACAATTATCAACCAACTCAAGAATGAATTGACGATAACAATTAGAGTAAAAAATATTTTTATAAAATAAAAAATCTATGCTAACGAATCGGCTCATCAGCTAACAGGGATTGTAAACTCTTATAAATTGTGTAAAGAAGTTTCTCCTTGAGTTTCCGAGCTTGTTTATCTTCCGTTTGCGGCGACTAGCCTACCCTTTATCCAAAGTAAGTTAGGCCATTGGGGTTATAACCGTAATTTCTTATTCAATCTAGTGGACATACCCTTTAAATGCATTATCATGGGAAAGGACCAACATCTATCCTACAATGAACTGGCTGAATTTTTTTTTTCCACCTTGGTGTTAGTTCTCAAAAGAAGATGTCCAAAATGCTTACAACGTGGTCCTTCCCCCTTCAAAACGATTGAAATGTGAATTTCAACCTTGCCACACTACTTTTCCGGCCCATTAAATACGTGTCATTATTGTAGCCCTTTTGTAGCTTCTCTTAGCTCGATGCCGACGTGGTTTTGTCTCCTGCCGACACCTAATCCACCCCCTTCATACTTGTGAAAGTCACGATCCCAAAATCCAACGGTTCCCAGGGTTCCACGGCGGCTCCATTTTATCACGTGTTCCTGCTGTTCACTTCGGGTCCCTCCTCCCTCCAGCCAACGGTATTTGATTTCTTGGACATTACTGGACGGACGCGTGGGATCCGAGTTTGGGAGAGTCGACTCACCAGCACGGACTTTCGCGGAAAGTTACCGTGAGGGACCGGGGAGGCCGAACCGATCCAAAACCCTGACATAAGCAGTGACTCAACATACCGCCACCGTCACACACTAGTGTGCGGCAGGACCGCTCGAAGACCGACACGTGTTCCATCCAGTCAACCAGTTTTTGTCGTTATTAGGCGGTCGCAACACACGTGTACTTCTAGAAACCACCGGGCGGCGGCTGCGACGTGGCCCTTCATCCTCGGTTTTCTCTTTTTGATCCTCCATAAATTCCCTGCCTTCGCTCTGTGTTCAAGTTTCGAGTTTCGATTACTCAGATTTGGCTTTGAGAGAGAGAAGAAACTCGAAGAGGAAACGGATCAGAGAAGGAGAGAGAGAGAGAGAGACGGAGAAGAAATGGCGGGAGAATTGCAGTTGCCACCGGGATTTAGATTTCACCCGACGGATGAAGAACTGGTGATGCACTATCTTTGCCGCAAGTGCGCTTCACAGTCTATTGCCGTCCCGATCATCGCTGAGATAGATCTATACAGATTCAATCCGTGGCAACTCCCAGGTGATTGTCTACACTGGACGAGGATTTTCAATTCTCAGTTATTTCTTCACGGATGATTTGCCGCAGATTTTCTTTTTGTTTCTTGTCCTGCGAGAGATTTCATTTCTTCCTCAATTGCTCCTGGCAAAATTCGAATAGAATTTCTACCTCGTCTTTCGATTTCTTCTATTCTGCATTGCTGCATGAATATCAGCGTGAATTTACTAAATCAAGAATTGTCGGCAGTTTTTTTTTTTTTTTTTTCCTTTGTTGTCTTAAATTTCCTGTTCTTTTACCTTTCTGTACAATAGGAACTAGTAGGTTTTGTTTGGATGAAGATTGAAAACTGATTGTGGATGGAACAGGGATGGCTCTGTACGGCGAGAAAGAGTGGTACTTCTTCTCTCCAAGGGATCGGAAGTATCCGAACGGGTCAAGACCGAACCGGGCCGCCGGTGCGGGTTACTGGAAGGCTACCGGCGCCGACAAACCAATCGGGACTCCGAAGCCGGTCGGGATAAAAAAAGCCTTGGTCTTCTACGCCGGGAAGGCTCCAAAGGGCGAGAAAACCAACTGGATCATGCACGAGTACCGCCTCGCCGACGTCGACCGGTCGGTCCGCAAGAAAAACAGTTTAAGGGTATAAAGCTTACTGCCTTTCTCGCTATTGGGGTTTAATCCAATCCTATTAATTAGTAAAGGATAGGTGGGCCGCCTTAAACCTCCAAACTGACTGCAAAAGGACTTTGCGGGTGGGCCATTACGGGCCCATAGAACGGGCCCATCCTTTCTTGCAAGTGGGTTGTTGATGGTGACTGTTCCATTTTTTTGTCTCTTTCCTCCAAATGGGGTCCACCACGATAGGTTTGGACTCGATAGATATTTTTCATAAGGGGTACAACACGTGTCTCATTTTTGTTTTTACTGTTTTTAGCTGGACGATTGGGTTCTGTGTCGAATCTACAACAAGAAGGGAACGGTCGAGACCCGGTCCTCGGGGGTGGACAGCAGACCGGTTTACAAGACGGAGACGGCGGAACAGAAGCCGGATATCTCCAACCCCGCGACCGATTTCGCCTACTTCGACTCGTCCGACTCCATACCCAGACTCCACACAACCGACTCGAGTTGCTCGGAGCACGTAGTGAGCCCGGAGTTCGCGTGCGAGAGGGAGGTGCAGAGCCAGCCTAAGTGGAAGGCGTGGGAAAGAACCCTCGAAATCCCAGAAAATAACATGGACGCCACGGTCGGGAACAACCCTTTCCAGCAGCTGGAGAGTGTACAACTCTCGCCCGTGTTCAATAACTACTCGGACATGTTCATGTACTTGCAGAAGCCTTTCTAAATCGATGCTCCGTCCTTTCCGAAACTGGCCTGAAAAAAGCTGAGTTAAATCTCATCTCAGGCTGAGTCAATTCTTTGTCGCGCTTTGTACACTATATTGGCGGTATCTCAGTAGGCATTGGAGGGGAAGAAAGGAAAAAGGGTGGATGGCAAGTTGACTCTTGGTAGCAAAAAGAAACAGGTATTTGGTATCCCTAGTGTATATATATGGAAGCAGTGAAGGTCAGTTATAAATGGTCTTTTTTTATTAGTCAGTTGTTTGGGTTATATGGGGATTTTTCTTTTCAAATTGGCTTTCGGTTCAGTTTTGCTTATTCTTCGATTTTGGCAGGAAGAACTAATTCATTGTCTGATGAGATGGCTGATTTAATTTATTTCTCAAGGGCTAAGGATTTTCCTAGTGTCTAAAAGGACAATATTATTTGTAGCTAATTCTTCCATGCTATTGATCAATTAGCAGATAACAAGATAAGTATCTTCCTTCAACAATTTTTTTATAGGTGAGATGAGATCTTTAAGTAAATGGAGGTGGCTTAGTCAAATGATCAGCAAGATCTCATAGAATTTTTTGGACTTTCAGCCAAGGCGATGGGAGAAAAAAACTTCTAAAAGGTCGTCAAGGAGAAGAAAAAGAAAAGTTATGGCTGAATCAAATCTACTAATCAGTCAAAGAAGTAAAGATGCAATTTTAGTTTAAACTCCATTCAAACAAAACTTGAATCAAGCAAGATTATTGATAAAACAAAAACAAAGGACAAGAAAATTGAACAAACTCTGGTGAATAAAAGAGTGTTAGGTGGAGCCGTACTCTCTACCTTTATTTATGGTGCAAGCAAAATATACAAAGAGACTAAAAATACCCTTGTCCTTAATTAAGTATAACTAAAAGACTAAGTAGATGACTTTTTGATCTTCTGTTATGATGCCACATAAGATTGATGTATAAAAGAGCTAAGATCAAGTGTGAGTGTACTTTATTGGTTTGGATGTTTCCCTATTCTGTTTGAAGAGCAAACACATTGTACTAGGGTTTATTTCATATTTTATGTTGAATTTAGGATCTCATGATTGAAATCTTGAGCAAGGGATCGAGTAGAGAAAAGAGAAGAGAAAGAGAAAAAAGGAGTTTAGGTTAGTGAGAGATTCTTCACAAGTTGAGAAATAGAGAGCTTATTGACTTGATGTAATCAGAGTATATGAACCTCTATTTATAATAGAGTAAAGTAGTAGAATCCAAATACAATTAAACTACCTTTGTCTCAATTATACCCAAACTTTAATATTTAAAAAATAAGTTCTAATATAATTAAATAACTCAACATACATAAAAGACTAACATAACTAAAACTCCTTTAAACTGAAACTCTTCTGTGAGATACGTTATCATGGTTGGTCCCACTTGATTGCTAAATCTTCCAATTCATGTGATAAGTATGCCAACTCGTGTGATGACCCATCATGCCACCTCACGTTATCATGGTGGGTCCCACCTTGTAACACTGCCAAGATGATATCACATATTAACATTACCTTTCATGTTGTTTTTATCAAATTAAAAGTGGGTTGGTTCATTCTCACCTCACAACATAACTAAAATTATTTTCTCACATATGTTGACACGATATAGACTAGTTGTCTCATTTAACAAATAGTTCATATTAAAATTTGAAAACACTATTGGAAGATGGGCTCAAACCCACAAGCTCAAGACAAGAAGCCCACATGTCAAAGGAGTGACATATGTGTGAACTATGGTGTTTTTCTTAAAGATGGCATAGGGGTGTAAATACGTGTTTTTTTTTATGTCTTTTGGTTCATCAAGTTATAGCCCTAAGGGCATTGTAAAGACTATAAAAGAAAGGCATTGCCTAAGAGGTAGGGCATTGAAGCTCTCTCCTCTTATTCCACAAATTCGTCCAGCCCTCATTCTCTCTTTGACGCAAACCTCTTTTCTTTTAATCCAAACTCTCTCCTTCCACATCCTTCTTCTTCTCCTTTCCTTCTCTCTTCTTCTTCTTCTTCCTCGTTGATATAAAGTTCCTCTCATGAGATCCTAAATTCTACATGGTATCAGAGCAAGGAGTTTAAGATCTCACTTGGTGAAGTTATTATGGAATCTGTTCAAGAAGTTTGTAAAAGAAGGAGTTCAGCCATGAAGAGATAAGTTAATTCTCTTCTTATTTACAATTTTTTTTCTTTACTTATTTACATATTCCTCTTTACAACTTTTCTACTTCTTGAAATTTAAATCACATCAAGTCAAGATAAATCTTTATATGTTGTGAAGATTTATTTCTATGACTAAAATGATGTTATAATCTTGATCTTCTTGTAAATCAATTCCAAGCGTGATCAAGATCATTTGTTGTTTGTATCTTATTAAGATTAATGGTTGAGATTCAGTTACCTTTATGTAACTTGGATCAATCTCATTTGAGGTAGAATTCCAGCACATGTTGTCGTAATTTCTCCTACTTAATGGTGCTCATGGGTTTGTGTTAAGTTGTTGGATGCCCATTATATGTTTGATGAAATTCCAACATTCACTTACCCTTTGTTATTTCTCTTGACCTTCAACAATTGATTTATTTTTACATTGAAGTATTCCTATGAGTTGAAGATAAATTGTCTCCCAAGTGTTATGATTTGCCTTTAAATTGTCTCTAAATATTTGTTCTCTCTCTCGGTTTGTGTTGGAGTTTGGATTAAGGCCTAATCGGTTGTATCTACCTTCTTATTTTTTTTTTTTAAGAATATAAGAGGAATTGAGTAATGGGTTCTTCAAATTACATTGAGTAATTGTTATTTGAAGAAGGCCCCTTCCTTTGACCTCCACATTTGACTTGCCTTATCATGGAGAGTAGACACAATAGTAATAAGAATGATATACTCTGTATTACTATGATTCCACTCAGAGGTCTCTCCAATTACCTTTGTTGGTCACAATCGTTACGGAGGGTTCTCATTACTCGTGACTAAATTCCCTCCTCCGATTGATGAAGAAGATGAAACCTACCATAAGTGGGTTAAAAATGATAACATGGTTATAAGTTGGCTCATCAATAACATGGAAGAGCATGTGGCTAAAAATGTGGTTCACTTAACTAAAGGCCCACATTGACTAGAGGTGGGGATGATCTTGGATATATAAGTGTGGACACTATCTCCACTAGTCTTACACATTTTGGGATAAAAGCCCAATAGTAAATCCATGAGGGTTTAGGCCCAAAGTGGACAATATCATACCAATGTGGAGATAAGTGGTGTACATAGTCCTTACAAATGGTATCAGAGCTATACCCCAAAGTTAGCCATGGTGGATGGGATCCTCTGAATGTTGAACGAAGGTGGTGGGCCTCGAATTAGATCGTGAAGGGATTTGTGGATGTGCTCTATTGGACAGGTGGTATGCTTTGGATTCTTCATGGACGTGTCCTGGTCCCAACACGTTGAAGAGGAGTTGATCTGGATAGAGCTTGCTCTCGAGACAGGTGGTACTCCATGTAAGGCGTGTGACTTCAACGCATTGGAGTGGAAAATCTGGGTTGGTAGAGAGTAGATGAATGGATGATTGTTTGAGGGGAGGCTTGTTGGTCCTTTGTTTGAGGGGAGAATTGTTGGGTATACAACTAAAGTCCCACATTGACTAGAAGTGGGGAGGATCTTGAATATATAACTGTAGACACTATCTCCATTAGTATGAGGCATTTTGGGGTAAAAGCCCAAAAACAAATCCATGATGGCTTAGGCCCAAAGTGGACAATATCATACCAATGTGGAGATAGGTGGTATCCATAATCCTTACACTTGGAAACAGCCAAGGACATGTGGGACACTTGTCCTATGCTTTACTCGAGTACTGCATCATTACAAAGGGTATATGATGTTGTACAAAGTATGTTGCATACTAAATATGGAGATAATATTCATAAATTTTTGGCCCAATTTCGGGGTCTTCTCCAAGAATGAAAAATGGCTCAACCATAATCCACTGATATTGCCGTTCAAGAACGACAACGAGAAGCCTTGGCAGCAACTATTTGCTTGTCGAATATTAAGCCTTACCTTGAAGTTGCTAAAACTCAGTTTCTAAGTTCCTTTGCTCTTCCATCATTCGATGACATTAGTGCTACACTACTACGGATACCTGATCCATCCCCTCCTCCTCCTATTGATGCTCCATCAGTGATATTCTTCGCCAATCGGGGTACATCTTCATCATACCGAGGACGGAAAAAAAATATGAGAGGGGGTAGAACTATGAAGGGGGCAGAAAATAGAGGTGGTTGAACGGGTCCGAATAATTCCCGTACTGAGTCTTGACTTTGCACTTATTGTGGTGGTCAGAACCACCTTGTGGCAATATGCTGAAAACTTCATGGCAAGCCTGATTCTCCTTCTCCTATTGATGCTCCATCAGTGATGTTCTCCGCCAATCGGGGTACATCTTCATCATACCGAGGACAAGAAAAAAATATGAGAGGGGGTAGAACTATGAAGGAGGCAGAAAATAGAGGTGGTTGAACGGGTCCGAATAATTCCCATACTGAGCCTTGACTTTGCATTTATTGTGGCGATCAGAATCACATTGTGGCAACATGCTGAAAACTTCATGGCAAGCCTGATTGGGCCACGGCTAACCCAATATCTGTTAGTGTTGAGAAACATGAAGAAAAGGTTGACTCTTACTCCAGAAATGTGACTCTTACTGTTGAAGACTATGTTGCATTTCAGAAAATGAAGTCCTTCATAGAATCCTCCATTCCCCCATTATCTACTACTACTACTACTATTACCTTAGGTATGTTTTCTTCCTCTTGGATCATTGACTCCGGGGCCTTCGAACATCTATTAGGTAACAAACACTTGTTTCAGTCATTATCTCCTTGTCTTCCTAAAAAAAATTGTTACTATTGCTAATGGTACCCAAATCAAGGTCCTTGGAAAAAGTTCCTCTTCTCTTACCTCGTTTATTATTCTTTAAGATGTTTTGTTTGTCCCTCAATTTCCTTTAAATTTGCTCTCTATTAGTCAATTAACCAAACAGTTAAATTGCTTTGTCACCTTCTCACTGTCTTCTTGTGTATTTCAGGATCTCACTACGAAACAGGTGATTGGTGGCGGCCATGAAAAGGGGGGCTTGTATTACTTCACTCTTCCACCATTAGCTGCCTTATCATCCACTACATCTGAGGCCCAACTTTGGCACAACCAGCTTGGTCATCCGTCTACCCCTTCACTTCGTTCTTTGCTTCCGTCTTTAAAAATACTTTCTAAATTCAGCTGTGAGGTTTGCCAATTAAGTAAACATATGAATACATATTCTCCTCGTATTACAACTACAAGTACTGCTCATTTTGAGTTAATACATTCTGATGTCTGGGGACTTTAAGTGTCTCAAATATTTCCAAGTTAAATATTTTGTCATTTTTGTAGATGATTTTACAGGAGTGACTTTGTTATATTTATTTAAAGAGCGTTCAGAAATTCTTTCTTTGTTTAAAAATTTTCAAGCTATGGTATTGACACAAATTGGAAAGAAAATTCAAATCCTTAGGTCTGATAATGCTAAGGAATACATGTCTAATGATTTCAAATCATTTTGTGAGGGTAATAGGCTTATCCATCAAACATCATGTGCTTATACCCCTCAACAAAATGGTGTTGCTGAAAGGAAGAATCATTATCTTCTTGAAGTTACTTGGGGTCTCCTCTACTCCATAAAGTTACCCTATTTTTATTGGCCTCATGCTATACTTACGGTATATTTTCTTATTAATAGGTTACCTTCATCAGTTCTTCATAATAAAACTCCTTACTATGTGTTATTTCATGGAAAGATCATTTTTCTCTCCCTCTTGAAAGTGTTTGGATGTACATGTTTTGTGCATGTTACTTCTCCACAACAAAATAAACTTGATCCTCAGTCTATGAGGTGTATTTTTTTGGGGTACTCTCGCACCCAGAAATGTTATGTCTGTTATAATTCTACCATTCGGAGGATGCTTAACTCTCAGGATGTGACTTTCTTTGAAGACATCTCCTTCTACTCCTCCCATGATGCTTCACCAGGATAG
This sequence comes from Aristolochia californica, assembly GCF_029961685.1. NCBI lineage: Eukaryota > Viridiplantae > Streptophyta > Magnoliopsida > Piperales > Aristolochiaceae > Aristolochia > Aristolochia californica. Next base: position 26,901,550 of record NW_027181815.1, on the reverse strand, counting down.
ACATTTCTTTCTATCACTCCGTGTCCGCTTGTGCCCTTCAATATTGAAGTAAACCCAACCCCTGATGCACTGTCCGTACCTTTACCTGTGGAGTTGTTGGATCCCCCAGCAGTAAGTCCTTCTCCTCCTATGTTTGGGACTGAATTTGATATCAGGCCTATTGCTTTAAGAAATGAACATCGTTCTTGTACTACTTCACATCCTATCTCAAATTTTATGTCTCACCATCGCTTGTCTTCCTAGTGTTTTCAGTTCCTTGCCTCTCTTTCTTCTACTTCCATTCCATAGTCATATCAAAAGGCTCTGAAGCATCTAGGTTGGAAGACAACAATGGATGAAGAAATGCATGCCTTATATGAAAATCAAACTTGGTCCTTAACCTCACTCCCGAAAGGTAAAAGACCGATTGGTTGTAGATGGGTGTTTTCGGTAAAAAATAATCCGGATGGATTGGTTGCTCATCTTAAAGCTCAACTAGTTACTAAAGATTATACTCAGTGTTATGGGATCGATTATGAGAAGACCTTTCTCTCCTGTTGCAAAATTGAATTCAGTACGCATCATCTTATCTATTGCGGCTAACCCATCATGCCCTATATATCAATTGGATGTTAAAAATGCCTTGTTAAATGGTGATATAAGTGAGAAAATTTATATGGTTCAACCACCTGGTTATGTGGTTGAGGGGGAGTTGGTATGCAGGTTAAAAAATCTTTATATGGGCTTAAGTAGTCCCCTCGGGCTTGGTTTGATAAATTTAGTCAAGTACTTCTACATTTTTGTTTTCATCGGTGTTCGATTGATCATTCAGTATATTATAAAGATATTGTCAAAGGAAAAATATTATTGGCTGTGTATGTTGATGATATTATCTTAATTGGTGATGATGCTCAAAGCATACAAGAAGTGAAAAAGATGATATGTCAGGAATTCAAGGCTAAAGATCTAGGTATGCTTAAATATTTTTTGGGCATAGAAATACTTTAATCTAAGGATGGGATAATCTTGTCTCAGAGGAAATATGTATTGGATCTACTTGAAGAAGCAAGAATGAAGTTTTGTTGACCAGTTGACACACTTATGAATACAAATGCCTCAAATGGAGAAGATATTGATATTAGCAAATATCAAAGACTCGTGGGAAAACTGATTTATTTCACGGTAACTAGGTCGGGCATATCATATGCTATAAGTGTGGTGAATAAATTCATGCACAAACCAGAGAATACCCACTGGTAGGCCTTAGAAAGAATATTACGATACCTAAAAGGAGCTCTAGGAAGATGATTGTTGTATAAAAAACATGGGCACTTCAACATAGAAGGCTTCTCAGATGCAGATTGGGTTGGATCACCTGATGATAGAAAATCTACATCAGGATATTGTACTTTGGTTAGAGGAAACTTGGTTATATGGAAAAGTAAGAAGCAAAATATGGTTACAAGATCTAACACCGAAGCATAATACAGAGCTATGGCCCATACAGTTAGTGGACTCCTATGGGTTAGGGCCCTTCTTACCGAATTAGGTTTTTATAAAAAGGGTCCCATGGGTCTGCATTGTGATAATCAAGCAGCCATTCATATTACTTCGAATCCAGTTTTCCATGAAAGAACTAAACATATTGAGGTGGATTGTTACTTTATATGGGAGAAGTTTCAAACAGGAATAATCTCCCTCAAACATGTTTCATCTCAAGAGCAAGTAGCTGATATTCTCACTAAACCCGTTACATCTAAAATCCCATCTTTTATATGTGGCAAGATGGGTATTTATAATGTCTTTTCCCCTCTAGCTTGAGGGGGAGTGTTGGAAAATGGACTCAAGCCCACAAGCTCAAGACAAGAAGCCCACACGTCACAGGAGTGGCATATGTGTGAAATATAGTGTTTTTCTTAAAGATGACATAGGGGTGTAAATACGTGTTCTTTTTATGTCTTTTGTTTCATCAAGTTGTAGCCCTAAGGGCATTGTAAAGACTGTAAATAAAGGCATTGCCTAAGAGGTATGACATTAAAGCTCTCTCCTCTCATTCCACAAATTCGTCTAGCCCTCATTCTCTCTTAGACACAAACCTTTTTTCTCTTAATCCAAACTCTCTCCTTCCATGTCCTTCTTCTTCTCTTTTCCTTCTCCAGAGTATCTAGTTGTGACATCATCTTCGCATAAAGTTTTTAAGGTTTTTTTAAAATTATTATTTTGTAAAAATATTATAAATTTAAATAGATTTTAATAAATATAATTTGGTTATTTTGATTTTTTATTATAATTTAATATTTTTTATTATGATTTATTGAGTATGTTACTTCAATTACATTCAAAATTATGACATCTAATCGGTCATTTTTTATATTATTGAGAAATTATAAAAAATAAAGTTGCTCCGTTTCTTCTCCACACGTGTGGAAGCCACTTCTGCAAATTGGAATGCCTCTCAGCTGCACTTGGCCTAAATCACCCTCGCCTCTCCCCAGACTTTTGGTTTGGACACCGTTTCTCCACTCGTCGACTGCAGCAGCACACTCCCGCCCGCCTTTGGAAGCTCCCAACAATTCTCATTTTGTCTCTCATGCGATTGCTCGATATTCGGAAGCGGAAACATGCTTCAATTGCCGCTCCACTAAAACCCATCGTACACTTTTTCCCCTTGGGAAGCTTTAGCGAGAATGTGGGCAAGTCAACATCTAGTGAGGAGGACTGCTGCAATCCGATATCGGTCGTTGACTCACGCTGCGGCGGCAGCGCTTTCTCACGAACCCATACTCTTTTCATATGATGATGTCGAAGGATTGCCGAAACCCGACCCAAAGCTCAACGAGACGATATTTGCCATCCCCCGGATTGATTCCAGCAAGAGAATTAGGAATAAGGAGAGAAAAGCTGGGCGCGTTCCGAGCATCGTTTTTGAGCAGACGAACGGACAAGTGGGAGGTAACAAGAGGCTTGTCTCCGTCAAGAACACTCAGATCCGGAAGTTCGTCAATCATATTGGTTATTCGTTTCTCTTGTCCAGGCTTTTTGATTTGGAAGTACGTGCTGATTTTTACTCTGATGAGATCATTGAGAAGGTCCGAGTATTGCCGCGGAAGGTATTGTACACTTGAAATCCTCTCTGATTTTATTTTTTTTCTTTTTTCACGAAACCATCACCAACGTCTGCGCAAAACAGATATCATCTTGGAATAGCAGCCTATAAAAATTCCTGTTTCGGTGTTTTAACTTAATTAAGCCATTTGAGATGTGATTATCTTAAATGTGAAATGGGATGGAATACAGCGGTCCTTCAAAATGCAAGAATAGATTTTTCATATTTCTTCCATTTCTTAAAGTGTTTGACCATTTCTTAAAGTGTTTCACTCAAATTCGAGTACCTAGTTTATGCTTCCTGAGCTTCTGAACTTCCTCTGGCAATCTGGCATCTTTGGGGGATAGTATTCAGACCAAATGAAGTAATGGCTTGAGTGCTGGTATAAAAATATAAGTTTTCAGAAGAAGTTTTTAACTATAGTGGGTTAGTGTAGGCATTTTCAATTTGCTCTAGTAGATTAAGTTAACCGCTGATAACTGCGTTTAGAGGAAAAAAAATAAACTGCCGATTATTGGACCTTTTACTGGGTTGATATAAGGGTTGTGCTGGGTTGCAACATTACTTCTCATTTTAAGCAGTGTCTTTTGTATTCACACTATATTAGCACCTATCTACCAGTTTCAACTTCTGAAAATGGCACACGACGCATTAAACTTTTTAGACATCACCATAAGTACTAATTGCATAAAAATACAGGTGATTGATAATTACAAAAGTTCTTGCTTTGACGTTAAAGGCCAGAGGAATACATTTTGGAAAGGTTTGCTATCTGAAGTGCCTTGCAGATCAGCTTTGATTTCCCTCTGTCATGAATGATACTGTTTTGCAAATGAGTGTTGATTAGACACAGTTGCTGATTGTTCCCTTCTCTTCCTAATTCTTTCTACTATGATTATATATCATTAAGTAAAGACTTGTAAGTTATTCAAAAAAGAAAGAAAAGGTAAAGTCTTGTATTATTCACTTTGGTTGTATTAGCTTGATCTAATTTTTTCTTTATATGTTTCCACTCAGTTACTCTTTTTTTTCATCAACAAGTCATTGATCATCCTTTTGAAAAAAATAAAACTAAAATTGCTGTTTCAGTTACCAGGATTTCCTCCTTTATGTTAAGTAGTCTAACTAAATGCTTGTATGGGACTCAACTTATGCTGGACTTCTAAAGCACCTCTTGCTGTCTTGATTAGCTTCATCTCCACTCAGGCACAGATGCTGTGCTTAATATTACATTCTTGAGAGCCCCTTCAGATGCTTTACTCAAGGTGGACGTTCCTCTTGTCTTTCAAGGAGAAGATGTCTGCCCTGGTCTAAGAAAAGGTAATATGATCATGATTTTTTTTCCCATCACACTTCTGTGTTTTAGAGCACAAAACTTTGTGAGTTTTAGGAAAGAGGCTATAAAAATGGATAAACTGGGTGATGCACTTCTCAATTTTTAAGAGATCTGTTAGTTCCCTGGGTTTCTTCCAGTCTGAAAGTTCTGTATAACTCTCCAAACTGTTTCAAGTGTTTAATAGTTAAGTATCTCATGTACTACAAACAAAAATTAGCTGAGATGGCTCAAGTGTGTGCTCAATTTCTTTTCTTTATCCTTTTCTTTAGGATGTGCTTAGCTATATCTTGTGTCAAATTGCAGCTTGAGGTAAGCTATGCTGTTTGACTTGATTTGGTCTGTGGCTCTAATATCTTGTTTTTAGTTTTGTGCACCAAGGACTCAACCATTTGCTATTTGATATTTGATAAGATAAGAATCTTTAAAGCTAATTAGCAGTTTGAACACTACTTGGTTCTGCTTTATTTTTTATAACCTCCAGTTTTGGGTACTAATAATTTTCAATTTTTTTTTCTTAAGAGTTGTTATACATGTTTTTAATTTTGCTTCTATCTGATTATGTTCAATCATTTATAATAAGAAATTCATCAGAATTAGTCTTAGCTTTCATGAATTCATTGAGCTATTTGACGGTGACTTTTTTTTTTTGGAATGGCTAGAGTGATTTCCCTTCAATGAAGTATATTTACCACCTTGAACTTTGATCAATTGTGATGTTAATGCAGTTGAAGGAAATGAGTAAATGTTTTTTTTAGTTTTAATTTTATTATTATTATCGCAGGTAGTGAGTTAATGTATTAACATGTCCCTTCAGGGTCTTTGTAGTCAATATTTGCCTCAGATATTGACCTTATTTTCTATCTGGCTTTTATGGAGACACTCTATCCTCAACTGTAGATTCTAGAAATATAGTATACTTGTCTCATTTCATCACAGTTGCCATATCTTGCTTTGATCTGGCTTCCTTGCGTCATTTCTTCCTCTTTTGATGTCTAAGATTCTCTTCCCGACAGTGTTGAGTTTTCAAGCTGAACCTTTTGAAGGTCACTTGTTTCAGATAATCAACTGAGTAATATGCAACAAAATTGAGTTTTATCATCAAAAGCAAGAACTATACAATTAGTTTGCTTTGTATTTTATTTAAGATGGACACTGATGATCCAACCATCTACAAGAAGTGGTCATTTATGGTACTAGCTGAGTGGACACATCAGTGTCCCAGCCTTGCCTAGAACCAACAAGTGGATAAACAAGTGAGACTTTTGGTTTAAGTAGTGATTAGTCGTTCTATTATACTAAATCTACCCGTTAAATGAGTAATTCAAAGTGTGAATCTGCAATTAGTTTGTCATCTTTTAACATTACCTCCACCAGGATAGGCATTCTATTTGAATTCTTTTTTTTTGTGTTAAATGGTTTTGAATTCAGTTTAGCAAGTGCTTCTGTACCTTTGTCAATTGCTTTTACAGAAGGTAGGGAGTGCAAGTGATACTTAACAAAATTTAAATGTTTTGTATGATAGAATACTTACAGTAATTTCTTATATATCTTTCTAGTTTCGTCTATAGGAGCTGACTTGAAACTATTAGTAGAGGGATAATCTCACATACATTAAAGTTAGAAAAATCCTTTGGTTATTAGTTGGGAAAAGGTATCCTTACCTCAGTTAATCATTTTAAATAGACTTAGACCCAGCATTAACATGGTATCAGAGCAGAACATCTGTTCTGTTCAGCTTAATTTGTGCTCCGTTTAGTTTGTACTACATTAACATTGTCCACATATCAGGCCTATTGTGTATTTGCTTTGGCCTAGATGTGAGGGAGATTGTTAGTACCGAATAACACTAGATAGGTTAAAGTGAAAAAATACTATGATTGTTAGTTGGGAATGGCATTCTAACTTTGTCCAGTTATTTTGGATGGAACTGGACCCTACTTTAACAGAAACTAATGAAGCACTGATTTCCTGTAGAATATTTTTTTCTTGTTTTGAACCCATTTGTTTAAAACCCTTTACACGCACTTCTTTTTCCTCGTTTTGAACCCATTTGTTTAAAACCCATTACACACACTTTCTTTTTCCTTGTTTAGTGTTTTTTCCATGTGATTCTGAGGTGACCTAGAACTTTCGTTTTTACAAAATTTTCTGTGTTCTTGCATTAGGTCTTACTTTGTTGTTACAAAAATTTCAGGGTCTTCCTCATCCAACTCTGTTTAATGGTGTATATTAAAGTTTGTTTGAGGAGTCAAAAGTCAATAGAATCAGAACCAACTTGACTGAAAACTGGCTGCAAGAGACTCCATGTTGCGAGAATTGTTTGATAATCTACATGAAATGTTTACAGATTGGTTCAAAGAGGCTGTCTAACTTGCCTAAATTGATAGAATTCATAAGCAGGAATCTCGTTCAGAAATAGTGAAGGAATAGTCTATACCAACAATACCTAAGTTTTCTATGAGAAAAATGTCCTCTTTTATCTGAACATTCTGCTTTGAGAAAAATTTCGAATAGAGACTGTCCTGTGATATTTGCCAATCTACTGGGGATGATTACATATTCATCCAACACAGATTTTCCAGTGTCACCTAAAATTTCTGAATTTAGAAGTAGTATCCACTATGACAATTCTCTTCATCACCTAAAATATCATGTTTTACCTTTCTGCTTGTTGCTAGGTTGGCCTTCTTTCAAGGTTTCCTCGCAATTCATTCCCGTGTTGCTTTGGTCTGTTCTTTCCAACCCCTTGACTGAGACAGTGAAACACCTTTTAGTATGCGCAGTACGCTATCATCTAACATTTCAAAACCATCTCAAAATTTTCTTGCTTATTTTGTGAACTATGTTGAAAATGAAAAAAAAAAAAAAAGCAACCTGCAACCACAATTTTTCCTAAACTTGATTCCTGGGTTTGCATTAGAGAATCTCATTCACTTGTAGCTGTTCCTTACACTGATGGTATCTGTTCCATTCACTTTTATATATAATTCTTTGCATATTATTGATTTGGCTACTAGTGTGTTGTGACTTCAGCTAAGTTTTTCTTGTTATTATTGTGGTTTGATTAACTTGTTATTTTCCCCCATCTTGTCATCTTTTATGGACTCGCATGCTCATGTAATTTTTCTGCAGGCTCGTACCTGAACACCATTAGAAGGACAGTTAGATATGTTTGCCCTGCTGACATTGTCCCACCATATATTGAGGTGGATCTAAGCGAGCTAGATGTGGGTGAGAAGCTGGTAATGGGAGACCTCAAGGTCCATCCTGCATTACAGCTTCTTCATTCACTAGATGAACCTGTTTGCAAGATCATGGGTGCACGGGTGTCACAAGAAGCAAGAAAATCTAAATAAGCATCTTCTTCTGGGACTTTTGTGCAATGGGAATTTATAGCTCCCAGGTGTTGGCAACTGTTTTTTTTTTCCCTTGATGTTTATGTTATAAAGGGGGAGGGGGCCCTAATCCTCCTATGTTTCCACTATTGAGGAAAGGGCCCCAAGGAGGGGGAAGAGGTAGAGCACCATTACTCTCCCATTTTATTTTGTCAAAGGAGGAGGTGCCACTTCTCTCCCAACAATCGATAGATTGGGAAGGTGGCTCTAATCTTGCCTTTGTCTAACAGAGGAGAGAGGGTTGTTTGCCCCTCTCAAACAAGGTGTTATGACTCGGATTAGGGAACCAACTCAGGTACTTGAAATACCGAGTTGGATCAAGCAAGTTAGGTTGAATTGCCCGAGTCCAGTGGCCCAATCCCAAAGCCCATCTGACTTGGGCTTAAACGGGTCGTCTTGGCCCATTTTTTTTTCAAATAACTTAGTTCTAGCCTACTTTATAATATACAATATGTTATATCTGATGATTTCCTAATGACGAAAATTATGAAGCATGAAATTGCTTAGTTTTAGAGTTTAAAGATGTATGGATTAGTATATGATTTGTAATGAATTTGTAAAAAAGTGGTTTTAGATAGTCTAATAATAATGGATTGTTAACTTGTTACAATTTTTTGTTTGTGATATTGTAGGTATTTTTTCTATTATAAATAGACGACTATTATACTTAGTTTAACAAAGTCAATGAATTATTTTCTTCTCCTAAAATTTTAATCAAGGTATCAAAGCAACTTCTATTGTCGATGAGTAATGCTCCCCATCCTCTTGAGCCATTTTTTTTCTTAGGTTCTTAGGTTTCAATTTAGTTTTCAACGAGTTTCTTTGTGAATCATTTGATTCAAAGTTTTTCAAGTAGATTCAGGTCTTTACTTTCTAGATTTTGTATATTGTATTCTAGCTTTCTCATACAAGTCAGGCTCAAGCTATCGACTTCAAATCATTTTGTTGCACCTTTGTAATTTTGGAGCAAAAAAAAAAATCATTGATTCTATTATAATTAAGTACAATGAGTTTTTATTTATAATAGAGGAAACAAGGTGAATCATATTTCAATTAAATTGCCCTTGTTTTTTTACATAAAGTCAAACATAAGTCTTAAAAATAATTGAAAAATCAATCATAAATAAAATACTAACATAATTAAAACACTTATTAACGAAGACTCTTCTATGAAACTCTTGTTAGACTCCACCATTTAATTCAGTTTTTGTGAGACTTTTTGTTGTGAAAATCATGTAAAACTATTCTTTTTATGTTCTTCAACACTCACCCCCTCGAGATGAAACTTATAAATTCAGTTTGTAATGAAAAAGATTATTCGTCTTCAAATTCTTTATAGTGTTCTCCCCGCAATTTAGATATTCTAGTCAAATAAAATTGATTACCGTAACAGAAGAATTCTTCATTAGAGATTGTACTTTTTCTTCTCAAGTGATAACAATACATTTCAATTCCTTTCCAAATTGATATTTTATAAGTAAAGAAAATAAGAAGATGTTCATCAAAACAATAGAGTAATGAAAGTGATTGGGTTTGAATCCTTCGTATGTCTAACCTTGGTTATCTTAGAGAGAAATTGCAAAGCTTACATTCAACCACTGCCTCTAATCCAGTAAAATTGCTTAGCACTCTTTCAACAATTGACACGGTTACGTTTAAAATCTCAAAACTCCCATGTCACTGTCCAATCTCACCCACTGCTTCACACATTCTCCTCTTGATTTAGAAAACTTATATTTGGATACACCCATATGGACTACAGCTCCAAACAGTCCCTTAAATGCTCTCCAACACTACATATTGTTGAATCTGCTCGCTTTTTATAACCTTCATCATGTTGAGATGTAGGCAATAAGCAAAATATATGGTGCATCATTGGTTGATACCTTAAAAAAATCAGAATATACACAAGGAAGAATTTGACTTCATCACAGGGCATCATCATATGGGCAAGAAATAATTAACTTTGGTTAGTATTTGTCCCAGATACAGGTCTCAACATGGGAGGAGTGAGAGGTGAGGCATTAGCAGAACCAGAAGGGAACATACCAGTTGAGGTAGACCCAGATGAAAATGGGACCATAGAGACGGGCATGCGTTGAGCAAAAGGAAACATTTGCTGGCGCGGCATGAACGACATGTGAGGATGTGTTGGTTGACTGCTGCTGAATGCCGAAATGTTTGGAGGATTAACGATAGTTGAGATGACCGGTTGTCTGTTACTACTAGTGTTCTGGTTATTGGTGCTTGTATTGCTTGCTGCAGATACAGCAGGCACACTGGACAGTCCTGCTGCTTGTCCAAATCTGGTTGATAGAAAATGGGTCCTCTCAGCAGAAAGTCTCTGCCTTGTGCTTTCAACCTGTTCACATTCCTTCAGTAGCACGGTCTCCAGCTCAGTAAATTGCTTCAACTTGAGCTCCAGTCTTTTTAACTGCATACAAGAACAGAGAAAATGGCACAAACTTGTCACTAGGACATGATACATTGTAAGTCGCATTTTGAACAAAATCGCAAAGAATATTCACCACTTCTTTGAGGAAGTATATTCAGCGCTTATTAACATTTAAATGCTTAACAGTTCCAAAATAAACAATGGAACATTTTTGCTTGAAAAACAAATTATTAGCAATAAAACTACAATTACATTACCAGACCATTAAATTGTGGATCATGAAATGGCACACACTTACATCCTTCAGAGGATCAAAGACAGAGCTAACAGTTACACAAACTACAAGGGCAACTCAGCCAAAAACAAAACGCTTGTTCAATCTGGTAAGTCTCAAGAATAATGCTAAAAATATTCAAACAAGTAAATAGTAGAACAGACTCAACGATATAGACACGGTACTACCTTATGGTTTATAATAGTGGCAGCCAATCTCTGCATTTCACGTTCCTCATGATCTGAAAAGAGCTTTGCCTTCATTGCAGCAGCAGACAAACCAAACTTTGCAGCTGCTTTCACTTTTTCACGAGACAGAGCCGGAAATGCATCTTCTGTAAATACATTAGAAGTATTAGAAGCACAATTACGACTAATATACTGTCAAACCCAGAAGAAACTTCAATCATAAGCAAAATTTCCCAGGAAATGAGACACAGGGCCCACCATTTAGACATAGGCTTTCAGAATTCCCCCTGCAAAAAAAGAAATTTTAGATCCAAAATAAACTTGCAATGAAATGGACTAGAATAGAAGGTAAAAAAGGGTATGACAAGTCTAAAAGATTAAAAGGCAGGTTTACATTTTTAAGCATAATATGAAAACACACCAACCAAGGAAAATTTTTAAAATCTTTTTAAGAACAAAATTTTGGTCAGCCAAGGCCAAAAAGACAAACTACGTTAAAAGAACACAAAGAAGCCACTATAATAAAAGTATTAGAAAAGTATGGAGGCCACCTATCACCATGGGCAGAATCTTCTTCATGTTGACTGCTGTCATCTTTCGACAGTGAGGTTAAAGATGCATGTGCACAAGCAGCAGCAACTCGGGGTCCCACAGCAGATGCCAAAAATGCTACCTAGACACCATATTGGTTATCAATGACCTGACAGACCAAGTCTGATAATTGCTTGACGATTAATCCACAAAAATGGAAGTACCGACTAGAACAAAAATAAGTTATTGACATAAGCATGTAACTTGCATACAAGATTCATGCTTATTTAAAAATACAATCAATTAAGTTTAAAATTTTATGAAAAGATAAGGTAATTTATGTACCAAAGCCATGACTGGATTTCCTGAGCTTTCAAACGGGATTTTGTTTTCATGATCAAGGACTTTTGAACTAGTCCCTAAACAAAGAAGAAAAGTCACAAGTTAAAATAAGAAAATAAATGTGAAGAAGCTAAAATACAGCATATAAAAGAAAATAAAACGGCAGAAAAACAAGAAACACAATAAAATGTACCTTGAATATCGCAGTTACCATTTGACAATTGATTTTTGGAATCACTTGACGCATTAGATGAAACAGGAAGTTCAATGTTTTCCAATAAACCATCTTCCATGGGCAGACTAATGAAATGCTGAATACATTGTGCTTTTGTTTTTGTGCCAACAAGATCTGCAATTTCATTCCAGCTGTCATGATAAATCTCCAATGCTTGAAGAAGCAATAGCGTTTCCTGATCAGTCCAGTTGTCCCCCTCAAGCTCACTGTAATCCCTCATGCTATCCACCCTAATGAAATCTATGCTTGCATGACCAGCTACAAGCTTCCCATCATGAAAGCACTCAGAGCAAAGTGTTATATCCACCTGCACTGCTAATCAAAATAAGACATTTTCTTCTGAAAAATATCAAAGTACAACTCACTTCTATATACCAAGATATAATAAGATGAAATTATCCGTTCACAATCTTATTATAAAAGCCTCAAGTTTTTTTTTTTCCATCATAGGCCTTCATAATCACGTTTTCCATACTGCCAATAAGTAATGCCTATCCAGCACTACACGCCAGATTCTGAGATGTCTGACACCAATATGAAGAGCAATTAATTACCACAAAGACAAGAATCATGGCAAAAAGACAAGTGTTTACATGGGCTGTAAACTTGCAAGGACTCATCTAAAGAAGTTGATCGCTCTAGTCCCTAAAGAACCACCAACATATTTATAAAGACTTTTAAGAAAGATATATATAAATATTACACCAATATAATAAGTGTACTGCAAGTAGTTTAACATGTAGTTTGCATCTCTGGTTTGATTGTGAAACTTGTATACGCTAGATGAGTCTCATTTAAGTTGATACTTGAATAAAAACGGCACCTCAGTTAGAAGAAATTAGTAAATCCAATTAAAATATACTAAGTTTTCAATTTAGACATATCTATATCCATTAGAAGAAAGTTTAGAAGAAGAATAAGAAGAGGTTAATAAATGGGAAAAAAACAGAAACTGACCTCCTTATGTGATTGATAAAAGGAATGTAGCAATGCTTTTGAACAAAAATTGCAATGGTTCTCAGACAATCTCTCCCGAATCCTTCCATCTAAGTCAGAAGCTCCAACATCCACACTCACTGAGGGCACAGAATACACATCTTCCAACCGATATCTGCTTTTTGGCTTGTCAAAATGGATCAAACTATCAATGGATTTCAATGCAACAGAAGACACTTGAAGGTCCCCATTTGCCTCTTCTTGGATAACTGGACCCACAACCTTGGATTGAGGTTGTAAAGGTGCAGCCATATAATTGATAATTCCCCAGTGGTCCAAAAAGCGAGCAATTCTGTTGATATCATGAACTTCAAAGCCCCCCACAAGGGCTTGACAGCCAGCAGGCGAGATCCTCATACCAGGGCTCTCTAAGTACTTTGAGACAATCCTATTGCGTATCTCCATGTATCGCTCTGGGGTGTGATCATTAGATTTTCCAGCAAAAAAATGTGGGACCACCTGCCTTTCAAGCCTATGAATAGTTTTTGGTGAAAACCAATCTGCACAATTGAAAGTTACATTAATAGAACAACAAAGAACTTAAGCACACTAGTACTCTATTTTACGCCACCAATAGTATTCAAATAAACATAAGTAATAAACATGAGCACGTTCAATAGGTTCTTCCGTTGGGGTGTCCACACAGATTTTGAGGGAAAATGAAGAAGCTTTTCAACCATGATGGAAACTCTTATACCCCAAATTTTCAACACTACACTAACACAATTTATTTTGTCCTTTTCTAACAAAGGCAAAATTCAGTTACCTATGAGTGGGAAAGAAATGAGGGAATGCGGCTTAATAAAATGCCACAAAATTTGGCATTTGTATGAATCTTATGAGAATTCACTAGACTTACAGGCCCTACTCCAAGTTCAGATTTAAATATGTCAAAGTTCACAAGAGTTACTTGGAGATGTCAGTGTGAGTTACAAACCAAGTACGAGGCAACACCAAAGAGACAATGTTAAAGAGGAAACTGAACATGTATTTTCACAAATCAGGTTCTCAATGCACATTTAAAAGAAAAGAAAAAGCACACACACATGTGCGACCACGTGTATGTGTGTATGCACGAGAGAGAGAGAGAGAGAGAGAGAGAGAGAGAGAGAGAGAGAGAGAGAGAGAGAGAGAGAGAGAGAGAGAATACAGCCAAATCAAAGCAGTGGCAAAAGGAGAAAGAAACAAAGACAAGAACAGAAGAAAACACAAAAGCAATTTAATGAAAACCATGAAAATAGACATAATCACATATTGGTGTCAGTAGAAACAGTTTGGCCATATGGCATCAATAGAAACAATTTGGCTAGAGGCTTCAACTCTAAAATTATCATATCTTTCAGTAAGAACATTTGCAATTCTAGGAACATGACAGCAGGTGAAATACTGCCAGTTCAAATATTGCAGCACCCTCATAGAAACAGCATCTAAATGTTATGGCCAATCTCTTGTGCCAATATCTTACATACTTACAATCCCCTTAACTTATTAATGTTATATGGGGTAAATTTGATAAAAATTTGTCTCGCACTGAATGAACAACAGCTAAAATATGCACAGAAGCCGCCTGATCAAGAAACCAAAAAATATATAATAAAATTACAATATAACCTCTAGGACATTCTCCATTATCAGTGGGCCACCGATTTCCACCTTCAAACTTCAATTTCAGCCACCACTGATGAGGACAGATTCTATTTAACAACACAGGATGTTTGACAATATTGTGCTCAACCATGAATTTCCAAATCTTTAAAAATGGGCTTCCCAAGTTTATTTTAGCACTACCAGAGAATTGCCTATAAAAATTATTCATAACTTGATCAATCCAAAGTACAGTGCCCTGAGAAATTTTTTGACTACTCTAATATCAACCAACCTGGTGGAGATGTGCAAAGAGAGACTTTCCTACAGCTGCCAAAAGGTGAAACTAGTGACAATAATAAAACATTAGAGTGCCATCACCCAAATTAGACATCTTCAAAGTTCTATGATCTCATGCTACGAATCCATTTGACTGCAATTATATTTGTACGATTTGGGGACTATTTCCTTCAGCAAACAGAAATTATAGCTGGCTACTGGCTAAGATCTACGGACAGAAACTGGACAGGTGGTAGGTTGGTTGGCGAAGACAGCCATTAGCCATCACAAGACAAGTTTAGTTTAAAGACATTTTGTTTTATTTGAGGTGGAAAACTGTACTCCTGCTTGCCCCTTTTCCTTTCGACTGATGATGACCTAGCAAACCCTTTCTAGGCAATTGCTCTATTTCCAACCAAAAGCATCAAGAGTACAACATTAAGACAGAGACGAGAAAAACATATAAATCGCGGAAACAAAATAACTGCTTTAAGAGAGAGAAAGCAGCAGAATGTGAAGTAAAGCAAAGCAAGGAAGTTTAAAAAAAAAAAACAAGTCGAAATAAACACGATCCAAAATAAGACAACCGCATGAACAACCCAACAAGCAAGATGAAAATTTGGACAAGAACCAGCACAGGGGAAAGGGCCAGAGAAAAATGTGACACAAACAAAAGGATATATCCAAAAATAAAGCTCAGAGAAACATAGAAGAAGATAGAATTTGAAACGCATATCGGAAGCAAATGAGAGAAGCATAAACTCCAAAAAGAGAGATAGAGAAGTACCTGCGTGCATCGGCACGACAAGTGGGCCCCGATTTCCAAACTTCTTAATAACCCCTCTTCCCTCCATAATTGCTGGAGGCGTGCAGACAAACGCCGCAGCATTCCCATCCGATCTGTCCGGATCGGCAGCGCCCAAACAGGGGCTATCCGGTGGGATCACTGAGACCACTTGAAGCTGCCCTTGCGAAATGTTTTCCAAACATGTAAAATTCTGAAGAGTCTGGGATCTGGAGTCGTCCCGGTCGGCGGCGACGAGGGAAAGAACGGAGGAGTGAGGACGGTTGACAGCATGCCTGATCACCAAGGGGAAACTGGAAACCCGCACTGCCGTGTCGGCGAGGACCTCAATTTGCTTGGAGACGGTATCAACGGCCAAAGCAGCAGCGGGAGAATCGTTCTGCTCGTTCTCGTCATTCGTATCGTCGTACTCAATGGCGGTCTCGTCCTCTTCGTCCTCGTCGTCATCCTCCTCGTCCTGGTAGGGTTTCTGCTTCTTGGTCGGAGTTTTGAGGTTGGATTCTCGTTTCCGCTTCTTCCATTTGAGGCGAGAATCTGCAGAAGGGCAAACAGAGAAAAGGGGTTTAAATAGTAATGCAGAGAAAGAGAGAGAGAGAGAGAGAGAGAGAGAGAAAGAAAAAGGAAATTGAGAAATGAGAGAATTACCAGAGGGGAAAGAAGGGGAAGGGGCCATTGGGTAGGATTTTGAGAGCGAGGTAGTCGAGTACCAATGAACTCCTTGTCTTTTCTCGTCCCCTCTGGGTTTTGGACTTGGAACACAGGCAATCACAACGCCAGTGTTTTTTGGGCGATTATTTTCAGTTTTCACACAGCCCGTTACTTCTTCCCATACGATATCTAGTAAATCCAAACAAAAACGGGAAGACGAACCTCGTCGTTAACCCCAATAGGATTTTCAACTACTAGCGCTAATCTCAGCAAGATTTTCAACCACTCCATTCGACTGCATAAAATCTCCCTCTGTAACCAACTGAAGCTTTTCCTAGTGACTACCATATTAATATTTATTAACTTTTTTAAAAAAAAATAAGCTAAATTATAGAGTTTATGATATCCATTAAACATCTCTTAATTTTAAAAATAATTTTAAGTTTTAATAAAATTATAAAATAAAGGATAAATTTTTTGGGTACTCTTAAAAATAATTTTTCTAAAGCACAGTCTCTCTCTCTCTCTCTCTCTCTCTCTCTCTCTCTCTCTCTCTCTCTCTCTCTCTACCAAAACTCGCCATTATTCCATATTTCTATACTAAGGAACTATGTTGGTATCATATTTCTATACTAAGGAACTATGTTGGTATCATAGGCTTTAACATTTTTAGAGATCCAACTATAACTCCCTTTCTAGACCCTTTTGCATATATTAGAAGAAAGCTAGAAATATCGATCAATATATTTACGTAAATACTTAGAAAAGATCGTGCAAACATGCATCACAATATATCATAAAACTCATATAAAGAAATCAATGAGTTTCAAAACATAATGCCTTTACATGTGATTAGTTGGGTCATATCTATTTTAAGATCCAATATCACAAAGATAATTAATTTAACTAATAAAATCTGTTATGTCTCCACAAGAGTTAAGGTGGAGTTCTTCCATAATCTAAGTATCACAATGTGGTGTAACCATAAGATTTTGGGAGAGATGATGTATCCTGCTCTACTTTGGGGTGACAATAGTTTAGATGACTCTGCCATGTTTTCTCTTTCTTCGGAATCATAGGGAATTCGTTTCAAATGTAAAAGAAACAAACGGCCACAAAATACAACACACTCTACCTTAAAGTCTAAGATTGTACAATCCAATCTTAAAAGATAAAAATTAATACACCTATCAACTATTAATTTTGTTCCCGTATTTACTTAATGACATACTATTCATTTCCTCATATTGTTTATAGTTACAGCTACTCATGAAAATTTAATTCAGTTATATATTTGAAAAAATACATAAGAATGAAAAAAATCAGAGATACAGCCAGTTGCGATGTTAGTGATGTTTGAATTTGAAAAACCTTGATCAAGGTCTGTTTTGAAAGAGGAAATAGGAGAAAGTAAAACCTAAATTTATTATAATCAATGACAAAACTTTACTACAATCTCATTGTAAAACCTTTTCATGACTAAAAGCACTAAACAATGCATGAAATCACTCTATCTAATACTTATTATATATTTAATATTTAATGTTTATTACTTCTAAATTATATGAGATATTTATTGATAATCTATACAATTGATATTTGTGTTTTTTTTGTTTTTTTATTATGTCATACTAATTATAGTATCATATGATAATTATGATATATGTTACTCAATAAGTATATAATTGTATTAGATATTCACAATTATAAAGGTTTAATTTTGAATCCTTATATTATATTCATCATAATCAATGTCACATATGTAATTACTTTCCCATAATACCAAGTTACAGATCAACTAATATTTAAAAAACTAATATGCATACAAGTTTAACCCTAAATGTTAATAATATTAATTTATATTAAAATGATTTTTGAAATACAAAGTAATAATCTATCCACATAGCACCTGAAATACATAAATATAATTTATCAATAGGTAAAAAAAATAAAATAAGGCAATAGAGTCTTTTTTGTCGGTCTCAATTATTCTGCACAAATCCCTTTGAGACCTACTTAATTTTGTTTTTTAGGTGAAATATCCTACACTTAGATCTAGATTTTCTTGAAGAATCTCAATGAGATTTCTTAGGATGATGTAGCTTTTACTTAGATAAGCAAAAACTCATGGTTTTAAAGCATTATTTGGTAAAAAATTGAAAATAAAACAGCGAAGAAATGGATGACTTACTAGATCTGAGTTCTACCGGCTCCTTCTCCTCCATCTGGTGATGCACAACCACTAAACTATAGGCAAAATACTCGAAAATCTTTCAAGAACCCTCCTCTAAAATTTCAAGACGAGATTCACACTCGTTTGCAGGATATTATAGAATGAGCGCATGTGAGGGGGTGGAGGTCGAGAGGCTGAGAAGGTTGAATATATTGCTTTATATAACATTATGTATCGGTTGTATTGGTTGATACGTAACGCATCACCTCAATACAGCTATTTTTGGAGGAGTTACAACTGTACCCAAGGCATCACTCTAAACCCCTTGCCTAAAATGAGGTATGAGTCAATTAATATCTAATATATATCAATACATGTAGGGGTGTCATCGAGCTGAGCCAAGCTTGAACTTGTATATGCTTGAGTTTGGCTTGATCTGAATACTTGAATTCGAGCTCAAGCACAAGCTTAGCCTCAAGCCTAAAATTGGAATCGAGCTCGAGCTTGAGTCGGGTTCGAGCTTTAACCTACATTTAAAACTATAAAAATTAAAAATTTAATAAAAAGAATATTGTAATGAACTTAGTTCCATTGAGTCGTAAACTATCATAGAGAAATCCAAGACTTTGCAATGGTGCATACTAATGTATAACCAGCTTAATAGACCTAAAAGAAAGAGCAAATACCTCCATCAATAATATTTATTCTATTGACAAACAATAACATTAGATGTTGAGGGACCCAAAAGGGCAAAACTATCGATCATCTTTGGGGTTTGAGGTAAATAAGAGCAACAATCTACCAACTAAAGAGATAATTGATGAGAGCAATTAAAGTTAAGGATATTTTCATAAAAAAATCTAAGTAATCAGCTCACGAATTAACAAGCCGAGCTTGAAAAATCTCAAGTTTGGGTTATTATACTTAACGAGCCTTATTTCAATATTGAGCTTGAGCTGAGCTCAAGTAAAAATTGAACTGAGCCGGGCTTTTTTTTTAGCTAAACTCGAATGGTTTGCGAGCCGGTTTGGCTTTATGCCACCCCTAATCAACAACGAAGATTAACAATGAAATCGTGCAAGAAATTTTGTTATATTTTAAAGAAAGACTAGCAAACAAAGTAAAATATCTTCCTTCGACTCACTCCTCATTTTTATTAAATCGATTTTTTTTGTGATAATTTTTTAAACATAATATGTAAGAATGAGAAATCAAAGCTTTACATAGGGTATTAAATGTAGTTGTAGAACATTAAACAAAAAAAAAAAGGAAAAGAATAAAAAAGAGTTGGAGATGATTGCACTTTAAATTCTCTCTGTGCCATCTTTCCAAGGGGTTGGAATAGTGGGATAGTTATAGGAATTAAAATGCAGTTGTAAAGAGCATTTTTAACGAGAGTTTGGGATAGTAATATGACCTGAACTAAATGCAGTCATACGGAGAATTTATTTCAGTTTGTCTTTCTTTTCTTTCTCATCTTTCCAAGCTATATCTTCTTATTTCATGAATGAATCAAATAGCAACTCCGGTTCTCCACTTTTCTTCTTCCTCCCCATTTCTGGTCTTGCTCCTATCTCCCTCTTTCTGCTTTGTTTTCGTCACTGTCCTCATTTTCTAGTGTTTTTTTTATCCAAATTTTACTCGAAACCTTGGTCATAGCACTCACTATAGGTGGGTACAGATTGGATTAAACAAGGAACCTTGTTTGCACAGGCATGCGACTGACTTGTCCAAAAAAAATGACAGAAGAGAAAGAAAGGAAACGACGTCTACCAAAGAAGGTCATGGAACGATACTATTCGACTGGAGACAGAAAAGGTTTTGTAACCACCCATTCACCTTGCGAGCTGACCGACCTGAAGAAAAGTTAAGAAGCTTATGGGACTGCTGAATCATGCAATACTGATATTGCCACTTCACTGATGAAGATGAACTCGAAGATAACCTTGAGCCTGAAACAGTCGTCTCCACCTTAACATCAGTCGCCCCACAGATGGTGGAAATCTATGCGACTCCACGGTAAGCTTGCCCTCCTCGTTTTTTCCCCCTGCCATTAAAATTTCTACATGTTAATGCGCCTTAAGCAGAATCCTATTCGACTGAGACTTACAAGTTGAGCAAATACTTGAGCTTCCGAATGTTTCTGGATAGCAGTTTCATGCAAGGAGTTATAGCTGCTGTCAGTTTTGTCTTCTTCCATCTTTAGCTCTACGTGTGGTGATGAGTTATATCAAGAAGGCATCAGGAGCTGCATGTTTTGTTGTTCAATGTTAAGAGTGAGAGAAGTTGACTTGCTAGTAAATCCCCTTATAAAGGCCATCCATCCTAATTCATGTTTGAGAGTCAACTTCATGCAGGCTTGGAAAACAAAGTGACTCTTGAATTTGATGTTTTTTTTTTTTTTTTTGCCCTTTTAGTTGTTAAACTTGGTCGATCTTATAGTTATTGGTCAAAATTCTATTTAATCTCTCGCTTTGTTATTGGAAGTCTTCACATGTGTTTGTGGGCTGAGCCAGCTTTTTTTTAAAGGAAGTGTTAGTCTTCCTAAAATTCCACTAGTACCTCTCCTTTCAATGTTTTGTTATTTCATCGTTTTGGAGCAATGCCTAGAATGAAGCCTTTTTAACCTTTGAAATTGAACGGAGTTTATTTCAGACTATGACTTATTTGATTAGTGTAAGGAGTTTTTTCATACTGCTGAGTGTGATTTTATTCTCCCATATTTGTTTTGTCCAAGTTGGGTTCATATGTCGTTTTTAAAGGGAAACAATAAAAGAAGAGGAACAAACTTTATGTAACCAGAATAATCAAGTAAGAGGGAAAACAAAAGATGAAGACTTTTCATCTATGAAGATTTTTTTAACCAAAGAAGAATGAAGGCCAAGCATATTTTTTTTGCAAGTTGAAGTTATAAACTCTAGCTTAAAGGGGAGTATTGAAGAGTAGGTATGGAAGAGTTTTACATGACTCAGACATAGCAATAATTAATATGGTAGAATCTTAGAGAAGTCTAATAGGAGGAAGTTTCAATAGAAGTGTTTTAGTCGGAGGAGTTTTAGTTATTTTAGTCTTCTATTAATGCTTAATTGTTTAATTATTCTAGGACTTATCTTTTGGAATTAGACTTTGGGTGTAATTGAGGCATGGGTAGTTTAATTGTAATTTGATTCAACTTGTTTCCTCTATTAAAATAAAGGCTCATTGTACTTAGTTATTAATCAAGCCAATGAATTATATTTCTTCTCCAAAAATTAACAACGTGCATGAAGGTCTAAAGAAACTCCAAGAAATAAATTTAGAAAGGAGTGAAGAAGTTGAAGAAGATCCTCATGGTCAACTTGTGTCAAGTCCTAAGATAGAAGTGACCCGAGAACATCCAAAAGCCTAAAAATACTAGTATGCTCCCCCCTAGAATAGTTTATAGGAGAAATCAATGGAAAAATTCTAACTAGTGGCCAATTACATAAAGAAATGGATCAAGAATTCATTATCTATTTAAAACCAAAAGACACCGGGGAAGTTCTTAGGTCTGTTTATTGGAATGAAGCAATGCAAGAAGAGATAAACCAAGAAGTAAGATATGGAACTTAGTTCCTCTACCAGAAGATCATAATGTCATAGGCACCAAGTGGGTGTTTAGGAACGAGCCAGATGAAGCTAGTAAGGTCAAGGATACTCTCAAGAAGAAGGTATTTACCATGAAGAAAAATTTGCTTTTGTAGCTAGATTAGTAGCCATTAGGATTCTATTAACCTTTGCATGCTACAAGGATTTCACTCTCTATCAAATGGATGTGAAATCAACCTTTCAGATGAGTTGATAGAAGAAGAGGTGTATGTAGTACAACCCCTGGCTTTAAGGATGCCACAAAGCCAAATCATGTTTTAACACTAAAAAAGGCTTTGTATAGACTGAAACAAACACCTAGAGTATGGCACAATAGGCTTAGTCAATTTTTAATTGACTATAAATTCTCAATATGATGCAATATGTACAACATGAGCAAGATGAGCATGCCGTCAGTAATAGAGACTACAATCTAAGCATGATGAGATACTCAATTCTATCTATTGTTGTGTGTAGAGCAAGAGTGGCACCAACAAGGTCCCACCACTGAGTGATCTAGCTCAAAAAGGAGACCATACACCCTAGGTAAGGAATACTGGAAGGGGCACCATTAGGAGAATAAAAATTAACTTCTAGGGAACCATCTGGTAGACCTAGGAAACGAAGTCATTGTCAGGTCAGCTCCACAAGAGAAAATAGACCTCCAATTTTACCCATTGTTTTGGTCATTTTTGTGATACCTTGCATGTGTGAGCAATGAGACACTTTTTGTTCTCAATATCTTCAACGCCCTAATTGTGATATTTTTTAGATTGCTATAAATGATTTCATGCATGAATATATAGGGGAGTCTAAAAGAAGAAAAGGGATAGTGTATATAACAAAATGTACATGCCATAAAGAATGAGAGTAAAATAAAATATCCAAAGAGAGCATTACATGACAATAAGGGGAGCATAAGTTAATCTTGATTAAATTATTTTTTATGATAAGAAAAAGGGGGAAATTTGGATGCATATATAAACCGAAGTTGGCAGATAACAAGTCTAAAAAAGGGGCAAAAAGTATTTGCTTTAAACTTAGGGCAAACAAATAAAATAGATAACAAACTCATGAGGGAGTTTGTAAAAATTTACTCATATATATGCACTCATTTGCACTTGTATTTTTATATGCTTGTGAATGTTTGTCATTATAAAAGGGTAGGTGATTAATAGATCCATGTTAAGATATTTTTAATAATAATAAATATTTAAGTTAGTAATGATGTACATTAAGCTTTCCTTGCAGCTTAAAAAGCCCAAAGGAAACTTCTGACGGTGTGTATTTGTTCAATCGACATTGGTTTGTCCAAACAACTCACATAAAAAAGAAAAGCAAATAACTCATGCCAAAAAGCACACCATTTGAATGGCTTAGCAATACCGTTAGACGGAACAAGAGAGAGAAAACTCTTTTTGAAGATTATTCGTCCAAACATCTGATGAGCCAACCCAGAAGAGTAAAAAGTGCAAAAAACATTAACTACTTTAGTTGGAGAAATGAAGAGTTGGAGCCAAAGGAGTCAACCATATTTTAGTGTAGAATGAAAGGAGTCGATAATAGGCAAAACCATAAGATTTTCAAACCAAAAAGGGGGCCAACTATACGAAAACGATTCAACCACATCACTAAGTAGAGGAGGAAAAGGAGTTGACCATATATTCACATGCTGCAAAAATTCAAATTCATCCATGTTTCAAGCCCAAATCCAAGTGTTGTAGTTCTCCAAAAAATTGTAAGTGACATAGCATTTTGTTTAGCTACAAAAATAGGTGTAAATCATATTTTTTAAGAATTTTTTAATCTATTTTCCCTAGTTTAAAAAATGACAAAATGTCATTTTTTTTAGCTGTAACACCTAGTTTGAAAATCCTTTTAACTACAGGAAAATCTCTAGGGCAACTAATTACTTGGGAAGAACCAAGTGGTAGGAGAAAGAAGGAAATTGAGTTTTCTCCTGTCGTTTTTGTTATTCCTTTTGAGCGACTGAGTACCATCCTTTTCTGTTATCACCTTTCGTTTTTTAGTCTCTATTATTCAAAACCTGCATATGATTAATGAGCCAATGTTTAAGCCACTCCTTGAAGCTTTTAACAATTAGAATTTAAGGGTAGAGGAAGAGATCAGATACTCACTGTAATTGCTTTGCTCTTCTATTGGTCTTTGCAGTGGTAATGAGGAAGATGAACTTATGATTTCCTGGTTCTGGGCAACTAATTATTCCTCCGATGAACCTTCCACGCAAGGCCAGTTGAATCAAAGCAACGATGTCGTGAATTAACAGAAGTTTTTGAGATAAATGAAGCATATCATTGGTGCTGCACAGGCTTTCCTCGGAACCTTCCCACTGAAAACCTTTTGATCATGAATATAACAGAGGATCCACAAAGGTTGTTTCTTTCAACTAGTCTTCAGAGTAGAAATCATGCTTGTTGACAGTCATTTGTTTTAACCTCCAGTTGGATGTAATACAGAATAAAGAAATTAACATTTTCAGAAGAAAACAATGATTCAGAAGGAACCAAGACTGCTCAAAATTTGGTAACCTCAACTTTGCGCATTTGAACTTGAAGGTATAAACTGAAACGTTTTGGATTTCTTGTTATTGACAACAACATTTCCTCTGAGAAAGTATAACAAGAATCAAACTACATTAATCTGAAAAAAAAAAATCTGACTGCAAAGTTACCTATTCAATCAAATGTAGAATCAATTGAATTCAGTGCTGCATACATGTGGCTCGAAATCTGTTAATGTTTCGGAATTCCCAGTTACATCTTCCTTGAAATCTCTGCGGGATAGGAAGATGCAGCAGCTCTTCCAAATAAAGGCCAATTGAATATCTGTGTTTAGTTCTTTGGAAACAATAAGCAAAAGTGTTCTGTTTTCTTCAAGAGGTACCTCTTCTTCTTTTTCCTTTCATGTATTAAAATGCTAACTAAACTGCAGCAGCTAAAGTATGGAATTGAAATGTTGTATCTTCTTGCTGCTCATAAGTGGCAAAACTCACCTTTTAGATATTTTTCCTTGAAATGGCTTCTACCGAAATCTTAGTAGGATCCCCACCTACCTCCTCAAACAGGACAAGCAGGTTGCCTGTCGACTTGAAGAATGACCTAGGAACATGATACCTGATCAAGTAGAGCATAAAACCACAGATCAACACAGGGCACTCAACAAGTTTACACTGTCAAGTTACAGGCATTCTGCATTATTAGATTGATTAGTAACTTAAGAACATAGGATATGCAGTCACTTAAGAACCTGAGTTCCTGTTATCGTTACTTCAGAAAATTTATTGGATGTAAAAGCTAGAAGTTGCTTACAATGTTTGTGAAGGCACTCCCTTAGGAGTGAGAAAGGAGACCCAATATCGACCAATGCTATTCCCATTAACCCAGGCTTCACCTTTTCCCATTGAGCTTAGATCTAAAGCTATTGAATCATTTCCTTGAGGAGTGTCAAATTTCGCCTGCATAATTTTAGGTTAATCAACTTAGAATTGATTCTTTGGAGAGAACCTCATGTCTCACAAAAATTAGAGGGCTCTTTTGTTCAGCACCTTGTACCAGACCAGGGATTGATTAGATGTAAAATCAGAACTTTTCCAAACAACCATCCTTGAGCCCTTGTGCTTGTAGATACCCAACTTTTGCCCTGTTAAACCAACCTGCATTTATTTGAATGTACTACTAATTAGAGTTTAGAGTCAATTAATATAACTTACTCAAGAAAACATGCCTACAAATACTCATATTTGATAAGATTGGAAATAAAAATGGAGTGATTTAGACAAACATACAGAATAACTGATTTAGAAAGCATAGCTCTACATCAAAATTCACAAAGATAGTGCCCAACGATTAAACTACAAACCTTATATCCCCATTTATAATGACTGAAATCACGTGTTCCTTCTGATGTTCCTTGAATTCTTACTTTAGTTAACCCTGACACTTTATGTTCCATATATGCTCCAGAATCCTTTATATCAAAACACATTGAAATGGATATTACAAAGCCTCTACAGGGTTATCGAAAATCTCCACTAGAATTATGGAACCTTAACAGAGAGTTATAGCATTTAAGGTTGCATTATTACCTGCAAACCAACCATTACACTCAATAAAGCAATGTCATTGTTCCCATCTTTCAATGAAATGGGATTATCAAAAGAAAAGCTTCGAAGATTATGACTTCCATGTGCCGTTCCTGCAGTAGAGTAATGCAGTCAAGAAGAAAAAAATAAAACAATAAAAGCCAAGCGAAAAAACTAGTCCACAAGTAATTTATCAGGATGTATTGGGTACTGACAGGTCCTTAGGTGAGAAAAGATTAACTTGTCAGACCTAATGCTTGACTAAGTCCCATTTCCCATAATTGGGAAGCACATGACTTTGACATACCTACAAGAACGCCATTAACGAAAGCGTGAAGCACATGGGCACGAGACTCAACATGAAGCATGGGTTGCTTGCCAGTAGACTCGTAATTGTAGCTGCATTTAAGAGAATGGAACACATTTCATATTAGGTCTCATCAATTAGGATATAGGATTGTAAACAATATCCAAAAACCAAAGTGATAACAATATTTATTACTCCATATAAATATAAGCCCTTGGACTCAAGGCTTTACAAGTTCACATATGTTTTAACCTGGTAACGACTCTCATAGCAAAATATTTTCAAACTGTCCTCCTATAAAAAATCATCCCTTCCTTACTTTTACTGATTCCCATCTAAAGCCATCGTTGGATGATGGGGGTCATCCAATAAAGTTCAAAGGAAGACACACACCAATGCCAGCATCAGCGTACCATTGGACAGTGCAAGTTGAGGTTAAGAGAGCTTTAGGAAGTAATATTAGGAGGAAAGCAAAATATTTAAGAGGATTATTCACAGGTATCTCTGGATGACTTACTTGAAAGTATACCAAAGATAGTCTGTTTTATCATTAGTTGTTGCCGTCTGCTCTAGTAGTGTATCTCTCCGCAAGGAAGTACTGCCAAAGGTTGGAATCACTTCTTTGAACTCCTCCCATCGAGGGACATCTAACTTCTGAATTAAGCTAATGGTTCTCCTATTTCTCGGTGCACTTACCTATGATAAAGAAGAAACATTGTGAAGCCTAGAAAATAAAAGATTCACTTTGTATAACAATGAAGTAGGAAATTCACCTTTGCAGTGTTAAAAATGACGTTCTTACAATCTGGAAGGATGCTCACAGACCTTGCTGGCAGTTCATAGGATATCTTGCGGAATTGCACAGTAGCACCTCTTCTATTAACATTTGAAAGAAATGCAACACATCCTCCAGAGGCCCCTTCGAAAACATAGGCCTGATATGACCATAAATCAGGATGTTTATTGCATTTCACTGGTCTAACTACATGATGAAAGAAACATAAAAAATACCAAGGAGCAAACTCTTTGTTTTTCTTACATCCAGTTGATCACCCAAAGAAAAATTTTGGTAATGTCCAAATAGTAATGTTTCTGAAGACTTCTTTATTGCTCCATGCAATTCTGTGAGATGGCCCCACTTAGGTTGATTAACCATACCTTCATATAACATTAGATGAAGTTTATATCCAACAATCTAAAGTGGAACCACTGGATGAAGGAAAAAAGAATTTAAAAAAAAAAACTCTGAATCATTTGTTTTAAAATAGAGCAACCTACCATACTCGTCAAGAGGAGCCTCGTCATAGTAACTTGTTGTCACGTATGAAGAGCCTGATCTGCCAAAATTTGAACCCCCGTGGTACTACAATATGACCATATTATTAAAGAAGTGGCCAAAGAAATATATGGATGAAGAGTCTTTTTAGTCTGAAATGTTGTTTGACAATATCTCCTAGTTTTTCTATGGGAGAAGAGAAAATCTATATTGTAGTTAAATTTTTTTTAGCATGGATGAACACATTATGGCCTTATAAATTATCAAGTTCAATATTATTTAGATGAAAAGCACTCTTTGAAGAGTGACCATAATATCTATTTCTTCTTTGAACAAAATTCAAGGCTTCTCCAGTTTATATTTCTAACTAAGAGAAGAAAAACCCTACCATGTAATAATTAACATAGCTCCCTTTCTTTGCAACAAAAAGGGCAACTGAAAAAGCAATATCTTCAGCAGGTCTTCCTCGAAGATCTTCACCAAATGCTTGGTATCTACAAGAGTGTAAATCATATATAAGCAAATAATAGTAAATGCTCTGTTTCCCTTTACCACTTTTAAACCAATATCAGATTCTGTACAATTTAGAAGATTTAAGTGCTTTCATTTGAAGGTCTTAACCAACTAGCTTCACACAGGATTTCAATTCATATTATTTACTATCAGTCCAACATCTCATCATGCTAATAATCTCGGCAATTCAAATTATCAAGCTAAATATCTTAATGGCCACACTAGCGAAAAAGACAAAATTTTGTGCCATGGTGCATTTATGCATATGTCTGCGTGAACCTTAGGTAACTGTAGAAGATTATCCCTAGAGGTCTCAGACATAATCCAGTGCTAAATTTGTAGATGGATTGAATATACTGTTTTCAAAGAAAAAAGAGTATCCTAGTGACTATTTTTAGCAGACAACCTCCTCTCAATGAGACAAAAGCAGCAAAAGAATTCCACAGAAAATTGATTAGAAACCTAACATTTAATGCTCGGTCAGATGGATAAAGTTGACAATAACGAAATTTTGTTCAACCTTGAGATCTCATAAGACAAATAGGTTGAATATCCATCCTCAGAATACTGGCAACAATTTTTTAATGCAATTTTGACAAATTGCAATGTTATGTTTACCTAGATGTATTAATGTGAAGAAAAAAAAAACTGTTCCTAGCATAAATGAAGTTGCACTTAGTTTTGTTCCACCTAAAGAGGAAAATTTCATAAATTAATACAACAAATATCCATGAAATGGATGTCTTTGACCGAAGAAAGATTTTAGCAACCAAGTATATAACGTTCAAGTATTCAACAAGAATGAGTAAAATATAATTTAGCTAAAGGATTGCGCAGGGAATGTAGCTAGTTTGGCAAATTCTTACAGTTGTGTCCAATTCTCTGTCCACAAGGCAGGCTTGTTAGGTGAATTGGGTCCAGACCATGTTTCTCCACAGCTCAGTCCATTGCAAGCATTAATCTGCATATGATCAGCAGATATATTAGGATATTGAACATGAAAGACATTTAAGTAGAAGATCCATCAACTTAGCATAAGTATTAATCATAATAGAAGAATTTTTAGGCAAACGTTAGTTTTGAAAAATTAGGAGAACTAAAAATCAGAAGCCAAATCTTGTTTAGTGATGAATATAAGCAGACATATTTCAATAAAAAGCCCCTACCCACTGAGTACAAGCGGAGTCAACATTGACAGACTAATTTGAAGAATTTCAACTTTAGAAAGCTCACTCTTTTTCTTCATTTTGAACAAGGCCACATAATTAAAAAGTTTTTAAAAATGATATATCTTAAACATTTAAATGGTCTGCCACCAACCAATTCACATGATTCAGGATGAAGGGAAAAGCTTCCTTTCAGTGTAGAAGGAAAGCATCTTTTAATCAACGTATATAAATAGTATATCTGTGGAACTCGATTAGTCTCCGCTTTCTTATTAACTTAGTAATCCCAAATGCATTTGTCAGTAGATGAGGCCACTCTTAAACTAAAATAACGAAAAAATCATCCTACATTTCACCTGTAAGCTCACTTTTAGAAACTAACTTGAGGGCTGAATTTCGCACTGTAAACAACATAAAAAAAAGCAGACTAACCACTGGATCAGGAGCATCATCCTGTTTACACATGACCCACGGAACACCAGTCTCAAGGTCGACAGCCATTTTCGCAGCCCACCGAACATACGGTGGACCCTTTTCATGAAAGGCCCGCTCAACACTTTTGTATTCGTTCTCTATCTGCATCATTTACGATTGATTTAATCCAAATCGTCATATCAACGAGTTGAAATAATCAGCTCAACAAAAATGCGATTCAATAGAGGAGGCCAGGCTTACCTGTGCAAGTATAATGGGGCCTCCTTGTGAGGCGAACAGACCCTCTTGCTTCATCATGTTCACTATTGATGTCGTAAATTTCTGCATATGCGACTACATAACAAAGACAAGATTCAGTTTACGTTTACGTTTCCTCAACTGACAATATAAATCTCTGTTCGATCAGCAAAAACATGGCACATTTAGATAAAACAGAGGTGCTATAATATGGAAAAGCAAGAAAGCCAAGAAGTCCGGGGAGAATTACTTTGAAAGGTTCGTTGTCCGATCGATAGACAATCCCTGGAACATTGTGCAGCCAAAACGGTAACCCTCTGCATCACAGGACTTCCCATGTTAGTACCAGTGTTGCCGGTCATGTTTCCCATTTGAGAACAATAGTGGGTGTAAATTGTGATCTCCGGTTCATGGAAGAACAGTCATCCTTTTTCTTGGCACAGATATGAAATCACGAAACAGATTTTATTAAGAAATAAGAAAGGAGAAACACAATTATATTATGTGGGAATTAATATCGCGTCTCTTCACAACAAATTAGTTTACATGTTCAGCTATTTGGAGGAAAGAAATAACAAGAATAGAATTAATATATGTATCTTTCTGCAAAGACGTTACTAACTCACATGAGCAAGAATTTTTGCTCGAGTATGGAATTCATGGCACTGTTAATCCCAGCTTAAGGATAAGCTGGTAAAAGTATAAAAAACTGATAAAAGATCGATTCCAGAGTTGAATTAAAGAACCACTCGAGCGTTTAAGTTTTTATTTTTTAAAAAAGAAGCATTCTAAGTATCTACTTTTCCTCAGAAAATCAAGGAGTTATGTAGTCACCATTTACAATGGAGGATAATTAGTCATGCCTGGCATCCCAAACAAGATGACAGAAAGCAGAGAACTTGTGCTTGAATGTAAGGGATTTAAACACCAAAAGGGCGTCTGCAATTGTTTTTGAATTTAAGGGATTTAAACACCGAAAGCGCGTCTGCCATTATTCTTGAATGTAAGGGATTTAAACACCAAAAGGGCGTCTGCCATTGTTAATGAATGTATCAAAAGGATCAGATTTCCAAGAAATTAAGAAAATATATAGAAGATGACTTAAAAAACTGATAACTTAACACAGTGAGATAATGCTAAATTATGTGCCGAAAGGAAGGATATTAAATATGCTGAAAATAAAGGGAGAGAATCAAATAAAATTAAGAATTACTCATTGTTTTCACTATCCATCCTACGTGCAACACACTATCTTAAGAAATAAATGAAATATAAATTGACTCGGCTAAGTTAACTCCCTACAAGTAAATTTGCTTTTTAAGCATACTTGCTTATCCTAGGGTTTTGGTGAAAACAATCAAAACTCCTTGCATAAACTTTTAATCCTAATATAAGAAAATTTTACAATATTTTTCATTCAATAATAATTAAAGATATTTTATAAAATATTAAATAAATATTAGCTATTTATAACTGTAGCCAATGCTTTTGTAGGTTTATAGGATTAATTTTTAAAGAAGATTATTTTTTTATGGGTATTAATTTAAAAAAAAAAGGAAAAAACGAAAGAGAAAGGTAAATGGTAATGGAAATAGGGGAATTACCCGTAAGTCCATTCACTCTCGATGAAAGGACCGATCCGAAGGCAAGCGTACAATCCATGAGCTTGAATTTCCTTGAGAAACCTCACGATATCGAATCTTCCCCTAAAATTAAACTGGCAAAACCAGAGAAACCGAGATTAAAATAGAGTTTCAATCCATTCAGAGAAGATAAAATCAGAATTGAGAAACGCCCACATCCCCAATCCATTCACGGATCTCAGCTCCGCGACTTTCAATCCCGCGAATTACTGCATTCCGTTCCGTCGCCGGCACGCTTATTAACGGAAATGAAATGCTCTCGCGCGATCCGAGACTCGGAATTCCGCGCGCAATTCGTTGGATTGGGGACGATGAACGGACGGACGGGTTTCTTTTCGAATATGAAATAATGGCGGGCCGTAGTTACCTGCCCAGGCTGAGGCTCGTGTGCGTTCCAGAACACGTACGTGTCGATCACGTCCAATCCGCCTTCCTTCGCTTTGGTTATCAACGATGGCCAGATCTGCAGTGAAATCTCAACCGTTAGCTTAGTGGGGCCGGTATAGGAAGACTTACCCGATTAAGTTAACCGAAACGATAATCGGATCAATCCGGGTTGACTGTTAGTTTTACGGTTTCGACCGTCAGCGTCTCTCTCTTTGCGTTTAACGAAACAGGCTTAGCTGTTTGGAGTAAATATTTTGCCGGATTTCTTGCTCACTCTCGATGGAATTCAAACGACTGATTTGTTTATTATGGGCTTTAGATCGAATCCAATTATTTGTGTACTAATAGTTGAATTTTCCGTAATTGGTGAAGAATCTTAACCGATTTGGATCTCAAAACGTACGATCTTTCCGGAGAGAGAGAAAGATGTGAAACCACAGTGAAGTGACTATCTTCTGGGTATGTATGGCAATGTTCATGACTCTGGAAAGGAAATCATCTTTTGGCTCTTTCGTCCGTTTTTTTTTTAATCGGATGGAACAGAGGTTAGAGATAACATAAACATCGTCATCTAGGTCTCGGTTGGAGAAGAAGAAACAGGTAGAAAAGTCTGGTAGTATAATGAAACTGATCATATTTCGGAATAAAAATGTAATTTTATTTTTAGAGTTTGATGAGGCTCAGAAATGATATATGAAGGTGGGAAGATTGAGAGAAGGATAAGAGAAGTACCTCAGGTGTGCTGCGCGGATAATGAATAGAGCCGGAAAAGAGGAGGCTTCTATTGCCTTTAATGAGAAGAGACCTTGCATCGTATGTGACTTCCTCGCCATGAACGCGTGCAGCAATCAGCAAAGCAGCCGTCCAAATCCAAAGGAAAGGCCAACCCATCTCTCTCGCCCAGATGAATCCGTTTGATCTGCCTCCACTGAGAGTGATCCGATTCCTCTTAGCTGGAGATATTTAATGGAGTTCTCTCTCAGAAGGGAAAACGGAGTGTCATCGAAATCACTTTCCTGGGAGGAGTTCTAGAAGAAGAAGGAAGAAGAGCAGATGACATTTGCGTTTTCTCTATCGAGAGAGAGAGAGAAGGAAGTCGTTGAGGTGCACGTCAAAGAAATGGGTTCTTCTTTGTGACGATGTAACCAATTTCGCAACGAAGATTCGTGAAATTTTTTTTTTTTGAAAAAATGCGCTAGCTGTGAATGAATGGGAAGGAAGACGAATCGGATTGTATTTGCAGACGAAAACGGCGTCGTCCGCGCTGCGACAAAATAAAAAATAAAAATAAACAAAAACGAATTTCCCCGGTACCTCTACGCTACGTATGTTATGTTACAGCGGGTTAAGTTTAAATCATCCACCATGGTTGACTGTTAAGGGCTGTTAATTAACAGAGAGTGGAAAGTCGGTAGATATTGATTTAAAATAAGAAGCAGAGGCGGAAGTTTTTCTGCGCCAATTAAATGAGTAACGGTCAGATTGAGTTTAATAATGGAAGGAAGTATCGTGTTTCGATCTGCACCGAAATTTCTGGCGACAAGAGATTTGTTTGTTGGGCTACTTGCGACGTAAACAATGAGAGAGAACCTCCGGATCCCTGCGGACATGAGCCTTCGGCCATTCAAACTCCATTCGATTTTTCTGGGTAGTTTGAGATGGATTTGATGCTGTATTTTCAAACACAGATTTGCTTTGATTACGACCAGTAAGTAGACGTGAAGTTGATGAGTAAAACGGAAGCCCCATCATCCCTGTTGAGTATATGACCAGTGTTGCTGTTGAAGCTTTCCGTGAACTGCTGCTAAACACCAGTGGTTGATGATCTGTGTTTAATAATGGAAGAAACTATCGTGTTTCGATCTGCACCGAGTCGCTACTTGCGACGTAAATGCGATGAGAGCAAAACCTCTGGATCCCTGAGGACATCAGCCTTTGCCCACTCAAACTCCATTCGATTTTTCTGGGTAGTTTGCGACGGATTTGATGCTGTATTTTCTAACACAGATTTGCTTTGATTAGAACCAGTAAGTAGAGGTGAAGTTTATGAGTAAAACGGAAGCCCCATCATCGCTGTTGAGTATATGACCAGTGTTGCTGTTGAAGCTTTCCGTGAACTGCTGCTAAACACCAGTGGTTGATCAGTTTTTGAAAAAAATCCTGTTCTAGACTTGTACAAGGGTTCTGAAGGCATTTTCAAGAATTTCTATGACGATTTTAATGGTTTTTTCAAGTCTAATTCCCTTTACTCACTTTCTTGAATTGATAATCGGCTTAGATCAAGTTTTAACTCAGTTATGACTTTTAGTATTAATATTAAACCTTTGATGATTTTGAGTACAATTCTATCTAATTCATGCGGTTAGTGCCTAGCCAAGTGTTCCCAACGGACCGGTCTAAAAAACCTGGCCCAGGAGGAACCGAACAGCTAGCGCACCCGAAACGAAAACTGTCGCTGTATGTTCACGTTCCTAATCCCCCCGTCCGCTGGCACGGGGATTCAAACGCCGAACACGGCGCCCAACTCTGATACCAATTTGTTACAACGGAGAGACCAAATCAAAGCACATAAACTAGAGTATTCACCACGAAGCATATAACAAAGAGAGAAATCGAAAATAGATGTAGAATATCAGTAAATCAACACAACAGCACAAGAGGCAACGATCTTACGTGGTTCAGCGACAGCCTACATCCACGGGAAGAGACGAGAATCCAATAAATGCGAAAAGGGTGAAGCTTTGCGACTTCAAGCATACAAAATCGAGCTCAGATTTCTCCCTCGACGAAACCCCTCTTTCTCGTACAAAGAATCCCCAAATCTCGACGTCTCAAACTCAAAAAACCTCCCAACAGAGAGCTCCCAATTTAATCACTTAATCGGGTTTCGACGTGGATCCGAACCGGGTAATCGGGTCGGGTAATCGGATTCAAGACACGATTAACAAATCTCCACCTTGGCTTGAATTCAATTACTCCTCTCTAAAAAATGAACCTGTCCATCGCCATCTCCACCTTGCCTCTTAGGGCATCCTCTTCAGGTACTGTGAAACACCAAACGAAAATCCAAACCGTGCTTGAACTTGAATGTAGGACATGAAAGTCTGAATTGAGCAGCATCGTTACCCGTGACAATTTCACGGTAGTTAGAGGGCTCTAGAAACTAAACGGTCTCTGCCACAGGCAATGCATAAGCGACCATGTCGGCATAGCCGTACTTACCACCCTCAAACTTCACCTGCTCGTTGATATTCCCTAATCGAATATTCCACAGACGAGTCATGTCAATATCTGAATCTGAAGATGAGGAAACTGGTGCAGTATCTATGACTGTACTGCCCTAAAGCACATAAAGGTGACCAACCTTTTCCCTTTCATCATAACCAGTGTACCTATACAGACCTCCAAAAAACTCCACCTTCAGGTGTATATCTGCAGCCAAGAGCAACAAGAGAACCTAGAGAAATCAAATCGGGTACATGTCGAACTTCTTCAAAATCCTCACTATACCGCCATACATCTTGATCTGAACCGTTCCAATCCCAAACAGTTTTACAGGGCATGTTGTTCCCCATCAAAACTGTACCACCATCTACCGACTAATATGTCACAAAAAAAAAAATCCTTGATAGGACACATGCGATAGGAGCGGCCCGAATCAAGTATCCACTCATCTTGTGAGTGTGCAACACTCAACTGTGAAAAACATATTCTAAACCATCAGAATGATCTTCAGCAACCTCTTCCTTTTCTTCTATTTTCTCCTACTCGTTGAGTTTTGGACAATCTCTTGCAAAATGACCCGATTGGTAACAATAATAGCACTTGCCCCATTTCCCCTTTGACTTCGGCCTAGAACGGCCACTGCCTTCAAAATCCTTTTCCTTCGTTCGCCCACAAACAAACAAACCATCTGCTTGCTCCTCGCTCCCACTGGTAGACACCTTCTTCCTCAACTCGTTAAGAGTATAAAGATGTCTTAACATCTTCCATAGAGCTGGTATCATGCCCAGTAGGGGTGGCTTCGAGCCGAGCCGGTTCTCGAGCCGGCTCGGTTCGACTCGGTATCGGCTCGGTTCGATTCGTCATTTTTCGAGCTCAAGCCGAGCTCGAACACCGAAATCGGCTCATTTACCTTAACGAGCCGAGCTCGACCGAAGCTAGGTTCGGTTCGTTGGCTCGCGAGCCGGCTCGAAATGAGTCGGATCGGCATGAATCGGTACGGGATCGCGAGCGAGCGGGGGAGCGGGAGCGGGAGGGAGAGCGAGGGGGGGAAAATTTTTTCCTCCCCCCTCGTCACCGCCGACCCCTCCCATCGGTTGTTGTCGCCGCCTCTACCGCCGTCGTAGCTGTTCTCCGGCATCTATACCGCCGTCGCAGCTGCTCGCCGACCGCCTCTGTGTCTGTCCGTTCGATTTCTTCCTCTCCTCGCCGTCGCCTCTGTTTCCATCGCCGCCGCTTCCGTCACCGCCGATTCCGTCGCCGTCGACTCCGTCGTGGCCGTCATCTCCGACGATAAATCCTCCCCGGCACCGTAAGCCCCTTCCCTCGGGGTCGTCTCGGCGGAAAACCAGAACAGGGGAGAAATAATCTCCCCCTTCCTCGCGAGAAGATGATCTCGCACGTGCGAGATCATAAAATAAAAAAAAAAAATTTCCTCTGGAAAAAATTAAAAATAAATTTTATAGAAATAATTTTCTATAAACTATTAGTGTCTCATGTTTTTTTAAACACTTTTCTAATTGAAATTTTTTATTAAAAATCATATAATTTTCAAAGTAAGATTTTTTGTACCAAGATGGGGTAGAAAACTGTATAGAAAATTTTTGAATAAGTATTTAACAATTGATGCTGTAATACTTTTAGCATGAAATAATTTTCATTGCAATTTTGTGTTTGATATTTTATTTAATTAAAAATTTATCGATAAGTATAATAATATATTAGATTGATATTAATTTTTATTTATTTCCCTAGAAGAGACAATAAAAGGTCCGTTTAACTTTCCTAAGAAAATTTTAAAATATTTCCTATAATTTTCTAATAAGTCACTAATAGTAATAAGATTTTATTTAAAGGTTTTTTTGGGAATATGTATCATAGGAAAAATATTTTTAGTTTTTTCTATAATATAAATTTTTATCTAGGGACACTAAGGAGGCCATAATAAATTATGGCCAAATTCAAAAATTACAAAACAAGCTAGACAACAATTGGAGTAAAAAATATTAATATTGGTGCATTTTAATCCATTATTGAAATTCAATCCTGAACCTCCCCTATCATTATATTTTTTAAAAATGTATGCATAATTTTATATATAATTTATTCAAAGCCACCCCTACGTGCGAGATCATAAACAAGGAAAAAAAAAACTCTTTGTCCCTTCCTCATGGCTCTTAAATAAATTGAAAAGATATTTTAGTAGAAATACGTTTCCAGAGACTAGTTTTTTCAATAAATGTTGAAAAAACATTTTTAATAGAAATATAGGGACCATTAGTGCCTCGTATTTTTTCAAAATATTTTTTTAATTATAAATCTTTTAAAAAAATCCTATAATTTTTCAAGTAAGATTTTCTTGCCAAGATGGTTTAGAAAACCATATAGAAAAATTTTGAATAAGTATTTGACAGTTAATGATATAATACTTTGAGCATGAGGCAATTTTCATAGTAATTTTGTGTTTGACATTTTATGTGATTAAAATTTTATCGATAAGTATAATAATATATTAGATTAATTATTAATTTTTATTTATTTCCTTATAAAAGGCAATAAGAGGTCCATTTAATTTTCCTAAGAAAAATTTAAAATATTTATTGTAATTTTCTAGTGATATTTTGGGTGATTGTAAATTGATAGTGATATTTTGGGTGATTGTAAATTGATAGTGATATTTTATTTAATTTTGTTGTGTTTGATTATTGTATGGAGTTTATTTATAATGTTATGCAGTGTATGGAGTGTTTAGATTATTTTATGGAGTGTATAAACAATTTTATGAAGTGTTTATGGAATGTATAAACAATTTTATGGAGTGTTTATGGAGTGTTTATGCAGGTATTATGTATATTGATTATGCCCAATTTTAAGTAAAGGTCATGCCGAATTTTATACAAGTATTATATATATAGATTATGCTCAATTTTAAGTAGAGGTTATGCCCAATCTTATACACATATTATATATATAAGTTATGCCCAATTTTATGTAGAGGTCATGCCCAATTTTATATAAAATGTATGCATAATTTTATATACATTTTATTCGATATATATTTTTTGAAAAGTTTGAAATGTATGTTGAGGCTCGAGCTCGGCTCGAAGCTCGGCTCGAACTCGTTGGGCTCGAGCTCGATAACAATTTTAGGCTCGAGACGAGGCTCGGCTCGAAGCTCGGCTCGAAGCTCGGCTCGAAATATTTAAATCAAGCTCAACTCGAACATAGGCAGGTTCGGGCTCGGCTCGGCTCGATGCCACCCCTAGTGCCCAGGGAGCATAGTCGTAACGAAGTGCTCATAGGATAGGGGTAAAGAGCACATCACAATCAGTGTTTGATCCTCATCTTCAATGGTAACATCTATATTTCTCAAATCCATAACAATCTTATTAAACTCATTAAGATGTTCTTTGAGAGATGCACCTGCCTTCATCCAAAAAGTGTAAAGGCGTTGCTTCAAATACAGCCTGTTCGTGAGAGATTTAGTCATATAAATACACTCCAACTTCAGCCACAAACCAACTGCTATCATTTCATCTGCAACTTCCCACAAAACCTTATCGGCCAAACACAACTGAATGGAACTAAGAGCTTTGATGTCAAGATCCTCCTTGTCTTCTTCTGACATCGTAGTTGGAAACTTATCCTTTCTATTCAATGCTCTATGGAAACCTTATTGTATTAATAAGGCACGTATTTTCATGCACCACAAACTGAAACTCATCTGCCCATCAAATTCTCTACTGTATACTTCGCAAACATATTTACCAAAATACCCTCAATCACAAAAATGCTCAGATGCTTAAATCTTCTCTCCCTCTAGACCTCTCCAAAAACAAGCTTCTCTCTCGTCACTTATAGAGAACCACCAGCGGAAACAATGCAAAAAAAAAAAAAATCCCTTTCGGCATTTACAGAAAATCACCACTGAACAGTGCCCCACAATCGAGTTCTCTCTCCCGGCACTTTCTGAAAATCAACAGCGGAACAGTGCCGAAAAAGAGTAGCTTGAGACAGAGAAAACTCTTCCCGTCGGCGGAAACAGAGAAGAATAAACTGAAATCCGGCACCGTTGCCGAAAAAACCCTCGCTCTGATACCAATTTGTTAGTGCCTATCCAAGTGTTCCCAAAAAACCGGCCCGGGAGGAACTGAACAGCTAGCGCACCCGAAGCGAAAACTGTTGCCGTCTGTTCACGTTCCTAATCCCCCCGTTCGCTGGCACGGGGATTCAAACTCCGAACATGGCGCCTAACTCTTATACCAATTTGTTAGTGCCTAGCCAAGTGTTCCCAACAAATCGGTCTGGGAGGAACCGAATAGCTAGCGCACCCGAAGCGGAAACTGTCGCCGTATGTTCACGTTCCTAATCCCCCCATCCGCTGGCGCGGGGATTAGGAATGTGAACATACGGCAACAGTGTCCGCTTCGGGTGTGCTAGCTATTCGGGTTCCTCCCAGACCGGTTTGTTGGGAACACTTGGCTAGGCACTAACACATGCTATTTCAGGGTTTGGAAGATTGAGGTCACTCTTACATTGCTAGAGTTTTTGAGTGTTAGACTTTTATCCAAGACTCTAGTCTTCAATTCTTTAACTCCTTTTCTTGTACATTCTTCTTATTAACAACACTTCTTCAATGATTTCTAGTTTTGGGTTTTGATTTGGCAACTTGATTCTTCGATCTTTTGTCTTGAACTTTTGTCTTAGACCATGTATATTTGTGTTAGAAGACTTATGTCTAAATATACTAATGATACCATTAGTAACACATTTTGATGGTACCCATTATGTTATCATTGAAATAATGAAGGCTACCACAGTTTGAATTTATGCTCTAATAAGCCCTACAAAAGGTGTTAAATCCCTATCTTTAGTAATCGACTCTAGGCTGACTTTTTTTCATTGTATGATATGTTGAATGTGTGTAAATTAAAATAATATTTGTTTATTTAACACTCTCCCTCAAAC
Organism: Aristolochia californica; assembly: GCF_029961685.1. NCBI lineage: Eukaryota > Viridiplantae > Streptophyta > Magnoliopsida > Piperales > Aristolochiaceae > Aristolochia > Aristolochia californica. Next base: position 26,861,422 of record NW_027181815.1, on the reverse strand, counting down.
TGGTGCAAACATATCAAATACTCTCAAATTAGAGCAAATGGTAGAGAGAGGTCCTATTACAATAGCTTTGAAAAACTATCAGCCAATTGATTTTTTGAAGAAATGTAGAAGCCTTCTTGATTCAGAATTCCGAGACACAAAAGGGTGATTCATTGATATTATTCATAATTCATTCTCTATTTTTAGAGTTTTGATTTATTGATTATCTTTGATATTGATAAAATAGTAGTAGCAAACAATTAGAATACTTCTAGTTATTATTGAAGTTTATTGTTCTCTGAGAGGTTAGTTGTATTATGTTGCTGATATAATACTGATCAAGAAGGCTTCATTTGGATAATTGGCTCTGCATCTTTGTTCTTAATGTTTGATCTCATGTGACGACGAAGAAGAGGTCATTTGTAATGGGAGAAAGCCAACAACAGCTCCCATCAAAATTTAGAAGAAGATTGCATAAATTTTAACTACAACAAATTATTGTTAAATACAAATTATTTATTTATTATTTTTATTACTATATTAAATTAGTGATTTAAGAGTGGTAATTAAAATATTATTAAAATCAACATTTGATCAAATATTTTTGTTTAACTATTCAGTTTTATAATTAATTAAACTAATAATTTCAAATTTTGTGGAAATATATTATTAATTTCTATTACATAAAAATCTATCTTATGTTATTAATAAAATATTATATTATATTTATTTATTATATTCATTATTTTTATTACTATATTAAATTAGCGCAGAGTGGTAATTAAAATATTGATGACGTAAACAACTGATAAAGTATTTTTGTTTAATTATTCATATATTAATAATTTATACTATGTAAAAATATATCTTATGTTATTAATAAAATATTATATTATATTTATTTAGTTATTATATTCATTATTATTATTACTATATAAACTTCGTGATTTAAGAGTGGTAATTAAAATATTGATAAAGTAAGCAATTGATCCAGTATTTTTGTTTAATTATTATATTTTTATCATTAATTAAACGAATGGTTTTTAAATTTATGAAAATATATTATTAATTTATACTATGTAAAAATCTATCTTGAGTTTTTAATAAATATTTGTTTAGTTATTTTATTATATTTATTACTGTTATTTTTAAAATTTTTATTTATCTATTTGTTATAATTAATTAATACACCAATTAAATGTCACACATAATTATTATATTAATTTAGACTAAACTGCAATATATATTAATTAATTAATATATTAATATATTTTAATACTACATTAATTTTTTATTTTGGCACCAACAGAGTGTTCTCGATCGTCGGTCGTGGAACCTTGACGGACGATCTTTTGTCAACACTGCCACGCCAGATCAACCATCGAAATTTACTGAACTGGCGTCGGCCATTTATACGGAAAACTTGTGATTATCGAGATGAAAGGTGAACGGTCGGGCCTGGTCATTGTCAGCCCGTCCCCGAAGTTTTTAAAACGCTGATTTATTGCACGACAGTGACAAATTGAGAGCTTGGGAAACAGCTATCAGAGCCTACAAAAGCCATTGAATTAGTACACAGAAGGAGCAGTTTTAACAAATAGTACTGCAGTACATAGTGAAAAAGAACAAGGAAATCGAAGAGAATCATGTGGTGGCTGACTTTTCGAGCGAAGTCGGGAAGAAGAGACTGGGGGGTATGCTCACAATCAATGCTATCGTATGTCGCCCACAGTCAGGAGCACTCGTCACTTATTTTCTCGCTTGTATAAATGCTCTTCCTTCTCTCTCTAAATCTGTTTTCACCCTTCTTGGAGAAGAGGAAGGAGAACGAGAGGTTTGGAAACTGATACGGTGAGAGAAGGAGATGGCCGATAACACAAATTCTCGTCGAGTCATTTTAATCTCGGCGGGAGCTAGTCACTCAGTGGCTCTGCTCTGTAAGTTACCTTGTTTTGGTACTTGTTGACTTTCTTATGTTTGTTTCTAGAAAAAAATTAATATTAGATTGAAGTTATTTTGAGTAGAAATGCGTCGTGGGTTGTTTCCTTACCCGTTCTTTGTATGGTATTTTCGCTAAGGAGCTTAGAGTATCGAGCTTCGTTTTCTTCCTTATGGAAATAAGGGTTCATTGAGATTCGGTGCTTGAGCTATGTGGCTCCTTATATACATGATTTGTCATTCTTTTCTTGCTCACTTTAGTTTAACATTTAAGAATCTACCATTGGATTATTATTATTATTATTTTTAGTTTTTTAATTTTTATTATGTCTTTCAGGACATTAACGAACATTCTCCCTACCATGTGCAGTCCTGGATATTCAAGTAGAATTGACTAATTCATATTTTATTTTTCACTTTATTGGGAGTGCCCACTCGGCAAGTTGGGTCCCCCGGGCAAACAGTTCAAAGTTGTATTTGATAAACAATGATGGCTACATATGAGCTTCAGCTTATTCTACCTATAAGGCTGAATGAAAAAAGTAATATGATCAATGGTTGCATAATTTGCTTCTCAGCCGCTATGAATCTCTCTACATTTGTTGACTGTTTCTGACCATGTTTAGGTCAGTGACAGAATCTCTTGGTCAAGGTGGAGTTGGGAGTTTGAACAAAGACGAGTAAAACTATGAAGAGATGGCAGGCTCTTGAGAAAGAATGATACTTAGCAATGAAAACAACAACTAGGCAGAACTTGAAGGTGTTAAACTGGCACAAATGTAAATTAGCTTGTATATCTAGGGGACTAATGAGCATCATTCTTGTTAAATACTATGAACTATATAACTCCTGAGGAATGAAACATGCAATTTATTTGTGTTGAACTGAATCATAAATCTGATGGTGTGTGACATGTCTTTCTTGTCACATAACTTTTGGGCAAGTTTTTTTAAATCTGTTTCTTAAGCTTTCTAACTCTTTAAGCTTGTAGATTATTTTGTGCAGCTTTTAATTTCTTTCATTTCTTATAATTTGTTCATGCTCTTTCTTCATTAGAATATGTTCAACAGTTGTTCATTTTATGCTTGAAAATTTTAAAGATTTTTTATTTTAGTTTAATTATGTTTCAAAGAATATTTTTGTAGTCAGTAGTTCTTTAATTTGTTTTATTGCATATTTCTTCTTATTACTCATAATTTCTGGTTTATTTCAGCTGGCGATGTCGTTTGCTCTTGGGGACGGGGAGAAGATGGGCAGCTGGGCCATGGAGATGCTGAAGACCGACTTGTTCCAACAAAACTGAGTGCTTTGGATGGCCATGACATAATCTCCATTACTTGTGGAGCTGATCATACAACAGCATACTCAGAATCACAGCGTCAAGTATATAGTTGGGGATGGTCTGTCTTCTTAGTTCTTGTCCCTTGATTTTTTTTCTACGATAACCCTGTTTATGATAAAGTGTTCTTATTTCTTTGTAAACAAGTATGTGATGCGGCCACTTTAACTTCAAGTTGGTCCAATTTACTTTTTCTTTTATGTTTCAATTTTCATGCATACATGATGTAATATGGCTTGGTGCATCAGATTGCTGAAGTTTATGATTGTTCTCAAGTAGATTCTAGCATCTATGGCTTTCCATTTGATAATATATATTAGGATATTACACTAAATAATTGATTGAGAAGGAACACAGGGTAGGTAAAACCTGAACGGAGTTTTAAATATGTGTTGCTTTAGAAAAGCTGTAAATTAAGGTGTGCACCATCTTGATTAAGAGAGGAATAGAACTCATAATGGAGTCTCCACTTTGTTCTTGTTAGTTGGAATAGTTCCACATAGATAAGTGTTAAAAAAGATCTTATAATAATTAGTTGAGAAATGGCCTCCAACTTTGGCTAGTCATTTTGAGATAGACATGGTCCAATTTTAACATAGTATTACAGCAAGATGTATATGTTGTTGTGCCAATTTGTGCCCCGATTAGTTTGTATGCATCTGTGCGGTCTACGTCTCAGGTTTTGTTCGGTTTGTATAAACCTGGGCATGAGGGGGAGTGTTAGTGGGAATAGTCTCACATCAGTAGGTGTCGATAAAGATCCTACAATTATTAGTTGAGAAGCAGCCTCCTAACTTCAGTTCGTCATTTTAGGATGAACCTAGATCCAACTTTAACGGTTCTGCATCTCTCTTTTGTTAATTATGGTAGGAGGTGGACATTTTATAAAAAAAACTGAATAATGACAAATGGAGTATTTCTATTTTTAAGTGAATACTAGTGTTATAAACTCAAGAGTCACAAACTTTCCAAGAGCAAATGCCCAAGTTTTCCAGTTGTAAGAACAATGGAGGAGAATATAAAGACTTCTCCACTTCTCCACAAAATTAGTTATTATTTACCACCTGCCCTTGCTTAGCTAATTTATCACAAGTTAGGATATGTCCATGAGCTACTAGCTAAATAAAGTAAGTGAGTTTAGGGCAAAAAATAATTGTAACCAATGTCCCAATTCAGACTTTTCAGAATCTAAAAGATGTCTCCTGAAATTCAATCACCAAAATTTTATTTTGGCTGACCAACACAGAGTCAGCAATTGTGACATCCTTATCTCTCACGCAGTGAAGGAGAATATGCTGAACAAACTCTTCGTAAACACCACAGAGAGGGCAAGTTTATCAAGGAAGGTAAAGCCCCTCTTTTGAAGGTTGTCTGTTGTGAGGATTTGTTCCTTGATAGCTGTCCATATGAAATTTTTTATCTTGCTAGGCACTAAGAGCTTCCATGCTAGATTTGCCTTGTGCTTAGTTATGCTGGGGTCGGTCAAAAGGTTTTTAGTTATTTTAGTCATTTAATCATTTTCAATTGTTTAATTATTCTAGAACTTATCTTGAAGTGTTAGACTTTGGGTGTAACTAGGACATAGGTAGTCTTCATAAAAAAAAAAAACTATGACATGGGTAGTTTAATTATAATATGATTCTTTTTGTCTTCTCTATCATAGTTAGATGCTTATTGTACTCAGTTATTAATCAAGTTAATGATTTATTTCTATTCTCCAAAAATTCGATTCATCCATATTTGAAGCAACACTTATATCAGCATTACTAGGTATAAGTTTGATATGGATTTATTTTGGTTGTTGGGGGTTGGCAGGGTATTTTCTGGAAGGTTAGTCAATTCTTGTGTAAAGATGAAGAGACATTTTATCAGTTCTACTCAAAGATTTTGGTGAGGAAAACCTGGCTGGATAGGTTGGATAGGATGGATAGTATGGATAGGCTGGACAAGCTGGAGATAAAGTTAGGCAGGGTAGGAATTCTATCTATAAGTTTTATGAATTGGGCCATCCTTAAGTCATTATACTCTCTCTCTCTCTCTTTCTCTCTCTCTCTTTCCATAATACCCGCAGACGTCCTTTCTAAGGAAAATCAAATTTTTATGCTGATGAGAGGCCTAGAGTCTTTGTTTTCCTTTTTCAGATCCACAACCATTTTGTGTTTCAGGGTTGTTTAGCTCTATATGCCTATTCTGCACAGACCTCTAGCATGATATTCGTGGTTGTTCTCTTCATGGATTAGGTTGTTAGTGTCTAAATCTGGTTATTTCTGGGCTGGAGAACGTATTTGACACGCCTTACAGAATTTTTTGGTATTCAGTCTTGTGCTATGCTGTTGTTGGTGTCTGTGCAGAATCTGTATTTGCTCATTTGTGCAGTGTTATTTTCTGACATATTTTAGAAGTTTGCTAGTGGGAATATTCTGGTTTATGTTAGTCCTGGTATAAGATTAATTATATTTAGAATCTCATCTCTGAGTCTAGTAATTTGATTGCGTTGATTTCTCAGTCTGAGTCTGAGTCTGATGGGAAGCTTAATACTGATGTTCAGATTACCACCATCAAATTGGATGGTACAGATTATCTTTATGTGCTAGAGCTGTAAAAAATTTCTTACAGAGATGAAAGGGAGAGCATTAAGGATTTTCCTCTTATCTCCTGTTACGACCTGGTGGACCAAGGAGAATGCCCTGGTTGTAACCTGGTCGATACTTAGTATGAAGCCATCTGTGAATGGTTTAGTGCTGTATTGTGAAACGACTAAGGAGATTTGAAAGGCTTTGGGGAAAAGATTTTCTCAAGACAAAAATTTGTCTATGGTATATGAGATGTACTCTAAATTCTTCTCTATGGACTGGGACGGTCTTTAGCAGTTGTTGTGTTACATAGTTTGGAGTAGGAATGCTGTGGTAGATTCTGTCCCAAACGTATGTCATTTTGCCAGCATTTGTGCAAAGTGGTACTTACCCTTTTGATCTGGGATGATTTGTCATGCTTGTTCTTTTGATTGTTCCTTCTCTTATACTTTTCTAAGCTTTTGTTTTTAGCTTTTATTGTATGATGTCCTAGCTGATTTCTCACCACCTTTCCTGTACTCTTATTTTCTTCACTCTTTAATCCTATTCTCACTATTCCCTATAAAAACATTTCTTCTCTATTCAAGGGGGAAATGAGGGTACTAAAGTCATATAACAACTAATGGCTGAACTACACAAATAAGTTACTTCTTGATACTTTATTCTGCCGAGCAACTCACAATTCCAAGGGCTCCATTTTTTCTGCTTGTCTCTCTTTTCTATCAGCAATATGTATGTCATGGAAATGAGCCATTGGGAAATGAAACATAAGAATAAGGCATTTAATACTTCTTTTTATTTTGTTTCCTCAATGCTTTTTCGAGGGTTACCTAAGAACAAATAGTGGTCTGTTTTTATTTACTACAGGGGTGATTTTGGAAGGTTGGGTCATGGTAATTCTAGTGACTTGTTCACTCCACAACCAATCAAGGTACTACAAGGCATTAGGATAAAGCAAATAGCCTGTGGAGACAGCCACTGTTTGGCAGTCACTATGGAAGGCGAGGTGCAAAGGTTGGTTGGTTGCACTTTATTTACTTATTGGTTTTCTTGCAAATATGTTGGTGTAGAGTGGAACTGATATGAAGTAATTAGAATTATCCTGTTTAGGTAGTCTGTTTGCTCTTTATGTAACAAGTGATTACATTATCGATTAGAGCAGTCAATGGGCTACATGCAGGAAAATGCCAAAAAGATAGATAAATGGGAGAAATTGTCTGAAAAACATTGTGAAGGGTTGAACAAGAATCGAACTAGTGGCTTTTGTAATCCCTATATTTTTTAAAGCTCTTTCTTCCCTTTTAATAAAATTCTCACCATTTTAAAAAAACATGAAAAAGAAAAAGTTACGAGAGGTTCTTAGTTTGTCTGGATTATACAGGTTTCTTCATTCCCATCCTCATATTTTGTTAACTGTAACCCAAATTTGTTCATTTGTTCTCTGATACAGTGTGACACGGTGTAGAGTGTTGATAATTTTGGTTATATTATTATTTGCTAGCCCTGAAACACTGCATAACAAAAATGTACTCGGTGGGATTATGAAAATTTCCTCAAGAATGCTTGCGTCATTCAAGTTCTTATATTGAATGATTGGGGCAAAAATAACAATCATCACACGTGATAATTCTCATTTATAGTAGAGCACGAATAAACAAATAAGCTTTATAAGTAGTTACAACAGCTGTAACACAGCAGTAGAACAGTAACAAAACTACAGTAATAAAAAAACAGTAAAAGATAAAACAACAAAATTAACTATACAAGGAAATTGAATGTGCCACATTGGGCATACCTACTGACTGAGCACCAGGCCCTGATGGCTACAACGGCGATTTCTATTTTAGATGCTGGCCTGTTATTAAAGATGACATTCTCGCCGTGGCCAACTCCTTCTACCATCAAGGGATCACTTTCAAGAGTTTGGAAGCAACTTTTATTACACTGATCCCAAAGAAAGAGTCATTTGAGCACCCCATGGACTACTGCCAATCAGTCTGGTCTCTAATGCATATAAAGTTATTGCTTGCATCCTCTCTCACCATCTCAAGGCTGCTCTTCCAATGGTGATTCACCTTGGTTAATGTGCATTTATCAAAGGTTGCACTATTCTCAACACAGCAATGGGCACACACGAGCTCCTCAGCCATTTCTTGAATTCTGGTCAACCTTGTTTTGCACTTAAAATTGACTTGGAAAAAGCCTTTGATCATGTGAATTGGCGCCTACCGGATGATCTTCTTAATAGAATGGGCTTTGGAGATAAATGGCAATTCTGGATAAGGAGCTGTGTCTCTTCCCTGTCCTTCTCACTCTTGCTGAACGGTATGGTCTATCGATATTTCAAGAGCTCCAGAGGAATCCAACAAGCGGATCCACTTTTGCCCCTCCTCTTCAACATTGTGGCTGAATATCTTTTAGCGCTGGTCTACATTGCGAAGCGAATTGGTTGGCTACTGCCCATCTCCTCTCAGCTGGCTTTTGATATCCCTCTCCTTTTTTTTTTTGAAATGAGATATCCCTCTCCTTCAATTTGCTTACTATACCATCTTCTTTGGGGTTGGCACAATGGACTAGATCAAGCAACATAAAACTTTCCTCGGTCTTTTCAAATTAACCTTGGTTGGCTACTGCCCATCTCCTCTCAGCCGGCTTTTGATATCCCTCTCCTTTTTTTTTTTTTTAAATGAGATACCCTTCCCCTTCAATTTGCTTACGATACCATCTTCTTTGGTGTTGGCACAATGGACTAGATCAAGCAACTTAAAGCTCTCCTCAGTCTTTTCAAATTAACCTTGGGCCAGAAGGTTAATTGGCGGAAAACCACACTCATTGGCTTCCACATTGAGCCTGCTCTACTTCAATCCATGGCAACATATCTGGATTGTGAGATCAGCACCCTGCGTGCCTTCTATTTGGGCCTACCTCTCTTTAACAACCAACATGGTAATCATCTCTGGGACCCAGTATTGGAAAGACTTGAAAGTGGCTAACAACTTGGAGAGGAAGGCTCCCAGCCAAGGTGGGGTGTCTAATCCTTCTCAACTCATGCCTAACTGGTATTTCAAATTGTTTCCTTTCATTCCTCCACTATCCGGTGGCTGTCTGCTGAAAAATTGATGCCCTCAATGATGCTTCTTTTGGTGTGGTGCATGTGATGGTTTCAAATATCACTTGGTTAATTGGAGTGATGTTTGCAAACCCAAATGCGAAGGAGGACTCAATATTCGCCTCACTTGGGACATGAACAAAGCTTTTGTTCTGAAATGGCTTTGGGAGTCCAATGCATGCCCAACTCAATTTGGAGACCAATGATTGCCACCAATCTCAACTGGTGGATTTCTGGAGGAACACGTCAACACCTTTCTCCCTTATGGCGTGCTTTCTTCCCCCTCCTAAGCATCTTTGAGAGTGGGATTTGTTTCTTTGCTGGAAATGGCTTGAGGTAGATCTAATTGGTAGGTGACTGCACCAATCCTTTCCAGCACTTAGTAGGGTCCATAAAAACGTGGATTGAGCTTTTCATTGGGTTTGCTAGCCAGGGACTTGAGGCAATAGGGCTGGAGCTTGAGGTAGACAAACTCACCTTTTAGAAATTGAACCGCCCGACGGTGGCGGTCTGTTTATGACTTAATACTGCATTGGGCCTTTGTGGGGTTGGTTTTAAATTCCCACAGGATGTTATCATGCTTGTATAGCTGTTGGTTGACTTCATCCATGGGTGAGGAGGAATTGGAGAACTTGAGAAGGGAGGGGGGATCTCTCTTGTAAAGGACCTTGAATAATGTCATCCCTGCTGCCCTATGATAAGGGGTATTATTCCAAAATTCTGCCCAAGGGATCCACTTGGGCCAGGATTTAGGATGGTCGCCCACAAAATATCGGAGTTAGGTTACCAAACATCCGCTCACTACTTTTGTCTGCCCATCTATTTGTGGATGGTAGGCGGGAGCGTGAAGAGTTCGCTCTAGTAGTGGTTGGTGAAAACCTTGTCCCTATTGTAAATGATGGATTGGGGGAGTCCATGTCATTGATTTTCTTGACAAAAAGGACAACAACTTTGTTTGGTTGTGTGTGCGTAACTCGGGAGGAGTAGGTGGTCTTAGTCAATTTGTCCACCACTACCAGAATAATGTCGAAGCGATGAGCTTTTCGAAGCCCACCTAAGAAGTTGAGGGAGATGTCTTCCCACTCTTGAAGAGGAATAGGAAGTGGTTGGAGTAACCCTGCTAGGGTGAGGTTATTGTACTTGTTTCTTTGGCAAATTTCTCAAGAGTGCACAGATTGCTGGTCTCTCTCTTAAGACCCGTCTAATGTGGCACACTTGCAAGCCTTTTATAGGTGCAGATGTACCCCAAATGGCCACCTGAAGGGGTGGAAAGAAACTCCTTGAGTAGGTGTGGAATGTATGCTAAAGAAGGAGGGAGCCATAGGCTGTTCTTGTAGATCAAGCTGCCGTTAACGAGATTGTAATGCGAAGGGGTTGATCAACAAGTCCTGATGGGTTCGTCGAAGGCCGTCATCCTGCTGAATCTCATGTTCTAGTTCCTTGGATCTAGTGAAACACACAACGGAGAGGGCAGATATGGTTAGGGACCCTTCTTTTCGAGACAACACATCAGCCACCTTGTTATCATAGCCCGGTTTATATTGAATCTTGAAATCAAAGCCCATGAGTTTGGTGACCCACTTTTGTTGTTCATTTGCCATTAATAGTTTCTCCCATAGAAAACACAAACTTTTTTGGTCGGTTTGGATGATAAAATTCGCCCCATGAAATAATGTCTCCATTTGTGGACAGCCAAAACCATGGCCATGAGCTCCCTTTGATATACTGATTTTAAAAATATTCTCTTTGATTGGGCATGGGTGAAGTTGGTGATGGGTTGTCCTTGCATGAGGACTGCCCCATTCCTTTTCTGGTGGCATCAGTCCCCTAGAGTAAATGTCTTCGAGAAGTCCGACATGGCAAGAACAGGGACGTTGGTCATTGCTATTTTTAATTGGTCAAACACTGCCTGTGCTTCCTTGTCCTGTTGGAAAGAGCCCTTTTTAAGTAGACGGTTGAGAGGTGCCACAATTTTCTTGTAAACTTCCATAAATCGACGCTAATGACCTGTGTGACCGAGGAATCCCTGTAGGCCTTTTACATCCTGAGGTGTTTCCTGTTGGACCCCCTTGTCAGAGATCAGATGACCTAGATAGTACAACTATTGTTTGCCAAAAGAACACCTCTTATGGTTAAGTACTAGGTGGTTGTTCCCTTTATCGGAAGAGTCACCCTTAAATGGATCAAGTGTTTAGCAAGATCAGAACTGTAAATGAGAATATCATCAAAGAAAACAAGGTTGAACTTAGGAGGTACGGCTGGAAAATCTGTTTCATCAATGCTGGGAAAGTAGAGGGGGCCTTGGTGGGACCGAATGGCATGACCAAAACTTCATAGTGCCCTTCATGTGTTCGGAAAGCTGTTTTGTGAATGTCCTCTGCCTTGACTCGGATTTGGTGGTACCTTGATTTGGGGTCCAATTAGATGAACACCTTGGCACCTCTTAATTCATTCAGAAGCCCCTCAATTGTTGAGATTGAGAACTTATCGGGAATTTTGATTTTGTGGAGAGCTCTATAATCGTCACAGAAATGCATCCCCCATCCTTCTTACAGACCGATAGAACTGGACTGGAGAAGGGGCTAGTACTAGGTTGTATGATCCCAGCTAATAGCATTTCCTTCACGATCCGCTCTATTTTTTTATTTTTTTATAAAACGAATATTTGTAGGATTAGATTTGTGGAGGCTGGCTATGTGTCTATAAGGGCATGGAATGGTCATACGATCAAATAGGTGGCAGCTCTGTTAGTGGTTTGAAGACGTTGGGAAACTCAATGAGGAGGCTGATAATCGCTAGAGAAGTCTCTACTGGTAGGTCTGCTTCCTGCTGCAGTATACCTTTATATTTCAGTAAATATTTTTGTCCCTCTTGTGCCATAATTTTAGTCATGACCTTCAAGGAGACTTGGATCCCATGGTCAGAGAAGTCTCTCCCTCAAATTTAACTATCCTCCCATTTCCTTGGAGTGTCATGGAGAGGTTTCTCTAGTTTAGGTAGACATCGCCTAAAAGTTGAAGCCACGCCACGCCTAGTACTACCTTGGTGCTTTCCATGGTGAACAGGTAGAAATGTTGCTTAATTCGCAACCCTTGTATGTCAAGCTCAAGGTCGGGGCAGAGGCCGTCACTATGGATACAGTATCCATCTGGCACTCTCATTATTGATTGGTTCACCATAGGGGATCATTTGGGACGACACTGTGTCGATCGTCCTAACCCCACCCATTTTGCCTTATGCATCTTTTACTCTCTCTCACCCAATCCAAGACTGAGTTGCGTTTGTCGATCTTGTGATCTGCCTCCATGAGTTCGATGAGCGAGTTTGGCTGGTTGACTTGCAACTTGGCTGGGACTTCCTCTTTTAAGCCCGAGATAAACATCCCTATTAGGATGTTGTTGGATGCATCCACTAGAGGTGTCGAGAGGAGCTCGAAGCATTCCCAGTAGTTGGTCATAGAGCTGTCCTGCCGGAGAGCGAGGAGTACTTCGTAGAGCGTACCCATCAGCGATGGCTTAAACTGGTGAAGGATGGCTGCTAGGAATTGCGCCCAACTTGCCACCGGGGCTCTGTGTTCCATCATTTGGAATTAGTTTAGAGCTTGTCACTCCATGCAAAGTATTGTCACCTGAATCTGGTTGTCTTCCTCAATCTCGTTCCCAGAGAAGTACCATTCTGTGCGATACAACCACCCTAAGGGATCTTCACCTTTGAAAACCGGTAAGTCAAGCTTCCACATCTTCTTCTCTGCGATTTCCAACCCTAGGATGCCATTTTGGAAGTTGCTGCCGGCTTGATTAGCTGAAGATTCACCCGCCTGTGATGTCCCTTTTGCACCTCCTCACATTTCTTCACTAACCTCCATTAATAGCTCTTGGATAGTGATCGCTCCTTTACTCCATTTTTTCAGCCCTAAGACTTCCCTCTCCACGGATTCCACTCTTCCTTCCATTTTTCGTCTTCACCACGCCCAAGTTCGCCCCCTTTTGTGCCAAGGTGATGGAAACTGAAAGATGAGATTGCATACCTGTTGCTATAAGGTGGTTTCACTTGCTAAACTTTGAGGGTCTAGCTCCTTCCAAGCTGGGTTTTTTCTCTGTGTTCTCCCCTTTGCCCATCCTCCCTCTTTTATTCCCTTTGCCTGTGCGGCCTTCAACTAACTGTCCTTGGGAGGACAGTTCTGGTGCTGCTCAGTAGTCCCAAGGTCCCTTCCATACCCTTCTTAGCTGCTATAATTCCTTTTTTGCCCTTTCTGCTATATGCTTGGGTTATCATTGGCTTATCAATCTTTTTGCTAGAACTTCAGCAACCAACTTATACACACTAGATAAATGGTTAATTGGATGAAAATTTTGAGAGCTATGAAAGATGTCTCATGGACCTTGAAGAAACTCTATGTCAATGGAAAGCATCAAAAGGTGCTAAAAGATCATTTTTCAAGAAAAACCAACACTTTTTTTGTAAACTCAAAAGGTAAAACCATCATGTCTAGGAACTTTATTTAAGGCATGGAAGATATGGCGACTTCATTCTCCTCTACAGAAAATGGTAGGTCCACTTGGGAGACTCGAGGATTACCTTCCACTCGAGAGAGTGCTATGAAAGGGAAGGTTGCCTAGCGAGACCCGAGGCCTATTAGGCAAATCATCAGAGACCAAGGCCTATTAGGCATATCATCAGAGTATAATTCTACACCAAAATTCACTACAATGTTAGAAATCGATTTTACTTATGAGAACCAAATCCATTAGCTCTTAAATGATATAATCAGGTTTCATCACCTATGAGTTGAAACAACTGGGTGAAAAAAAGCAGTATTGCATCCCCTTCTAGCTTCGTTCCTTCCAAAGATTGCGCTCCTTGTGAACGATAAAGCAAAGTTGCTCAGTTGTAATTTGATAATCCAGTCATGTTGTTATAAGTTGCCGATCTTCCTTCACACGGTCTAAATGAATAGTTTTATTTTGAAATATCTTGAAATTCCGATGGATTCTTTATATTCGGAATTTAAATTTGGCTAACAGTTCCCCATAGAGCAAAATTTTCATGTGGGCAGTTTGGCTATCAAGTTAATAGAGGGTTCTAGCTATTTTCCTTCCTTTTCTCCTTACCTGTAATATCTCAATTTTTTCTTGAAGATGATGAGAAACTCATTCAAAAGAGAAAGAGATATAGGTTACAAAGAACAACTAGCTGAAGATTAGAGCTAGCAAAAAAGACAAAATTACAAGGCGAGCAATATCTTAAATATTAGACTCGGCCATGGCATGTCACGAGCTCATCCACCATTTTAAGGCTTTAAAGCTTCCCAGATTCATCCTAAAGCTTGATTTTGAGAAAGCCTTTGACAGAGTTAATTGAAAGCTTTTGGGCACTCTCTTGGGGAAGATGGGATTCGGGGAAAAATGGCGCTTCTGGATTCAAAGTTGCATCTCCTCTGCAAGCTACTCCGTTCTTCTCAACGGAACGGCTTGCGGTTATTTTAAGGGATCTAGGGGAATCAGGCAGGGAGACCCCCTTCCCCTTTGCTCTTCAATGTGGTAGCGGTATACCTATCATCTTCTACCTATTCGGCTAAAAACTTGGGTTGGCTCCTCCCCACGACGGACTGTGCAGCCTTTGATGTGCCGATTCTTTAGTTTGCAGACGATACAATTTGCTTTGGGGTTGGTACTATGGATCAGATCCGAAAACTGCGTGCTGTATTGGGACTATTTGTACTGGCTTATGGTCAAAAAATTAATTGGAAGAAAACCACCCTCCTAGGCTATCATATTGACTCACCTGTACTTCAAGGAATGGCTGACTATTTGGGGTGCTCAGTGGGACATTTGCTAGCTACATATCTTGGACTACCACTCTTTGACTCTCGGCCTTCGACGACGCTTTGGTCTCCCCTTATTGAGAAATTTGAGAAGAGACTAGCTACTTGGAGGGGCAAGCTTTTATCTATGGCTGGGCGGCTCACTCTCCTCAAGTCTTGTTTGGCAGGGCTGCCAAACTATTTATTATCATTCATGCACTGTTCGGCCTCAGTTTGCATCAGGATTGATGCCATCCGTCGACGTTTTCTCTGGAGAGGATCAGAGGACACCTTCAGATACCATTTGGTGAGTTGGAAGGATATTTGCATGCCCCGAAATCGGGGTGGTTTAGGCATTCGGCCTACGAAGGAGATGAACAATGCCCTTTTGCTCAAATGGATATGGAATTTCAACATCAAGCATAACAACCTATGGGGTGATATGGTCAGGTTCTATCTTCAACCTTCGGGTGCCTGGTGGAGGGAGGATGACGCTACTCGGAAATCAATTCAAAAGCTCCTCCCAATATTCAGAGATGCAACTTCCTTTCACATAGGCAATGGAAGGACCCTCCTCTTTTGGTTGGATGAATGGTGTGGCCCTTGCCCCCTCTCCGAAGATTTCCCGGGGCTCTCTAGAGTGGCAGGGACCTCTCTTGCTCAGTGTCTGATTCTTGGAGAGATCGCTCATGGAGTCTTACGTTTCCCCGAAGATTAAATGATGAGGGAACTACTGCTTTTTGCTCTCTCCTCTCCAGACTCAGCAACACTACTATTCGTGAGCATGCAGTTGATAAACTGACATGGAAGCCCAACATTAATGGCTGGTTCACAGTTGCATCCGCCTACTCTCACTTTAGAAAACAAGATTACAGCATGCATGAGCACAAGGCAAACCTGACATAGAAGCTCTCAGCGCCTAATAAAATCAAATTCTTTGTGTGGACGACCATCAGGGAACATATCCTCACCTCCGACAACCTCCATAAAATAGGTTACACCACCCCTGATTGCACTTGTCCCCTTTGTGGTATGTGTGATGAGACAGTCTAGCATGTTTTCTTACATTGCGACTTTTCATGGCAAGTCTGGATGAAGATATTTCAAAAGATTGGTCTTCAAATGGGGCTACATTAGGACCTTTTTGGCACCTTTGAGATGGTTATGGGGATACACCTTCCTAAGCTGGGCAAGATAATTCTCTTGGCATGCATTGCGCATGTCCCATGGTATATATGGCTAGAGCGAAACAACCGGAGATTCAACTCTAAGGCTAGCAACCCGGATAATGTAGCTTCTCAAGCAGTGGGCCTTATCTCGAGCTGGCTACATTCTAGGAAGGAGTTTGCTTCTCTATCGGACGTCTCCCTTCGAGAAAATTGGGGTTTGATAACACACATGGCGGGCCCCCATAGGAATCCGGTTATGGCCACCTGAGATCCTCCCCCTTACGACTGCATCAAACTCAATTTTGATGGCAGTGCTTTAGGCTATCCTGGGCCGGCTGGAGCTGGTGGTGTTTTTAGAGACAGCAGTGGAGACCCTATTCTATCCTATGCAGGGCCGGTGGGTATTGCTGATTCAAATACTGCTGAAGTAAATTTTCTTCTGTTTGGCCTCCAAATCTTTAAAGAGCGGCTCCATGGCAAGCAGATTATTGAAGGCGATTCAAAGATTGTCATCAACTGGTGTTCAGAAGAAAGCTCCCCTCCTTGGTGCCACTGGCCAATCACTGATTGTATTGTTGATATTGTGTCATCCATTCATTGTAATTGGGACCTCGTTCTTATATCAACCAATTCTTTGGTTGATAAATTGTCAAAATTCGGAACCTCCTGACAATCTCTCATTGTTTGGGAAGGTTTCCCCTTGTGTAATCTGCTCTTTTGAGCTCTCTTAATAAAATTCAGCATCATTTCAAAAAAAAAAAATCTTAAATATTGACCTAATATCTTAATGTTGTTCGAGCATTGAGAAAACCTCTCTCCTTGCTCAACTTGTGTCCCTGGATGGAATTGAAGAGCAACGAAGCCTCTCCACAAAATTCTCCCATCGCTCTTCCTGCCTCAACAAATTTCAGGCCACCTTGAATTTGGAGTGCACCCAATGGAAGCAGAGAGCTCGATTCCGGTGGTTGATTGAAGGAGATAGCAACACCAAATTCTTTCATACCATTGCTCCAGCCAGATGAAGGATCAACCTAATTATCTCTCTGCTCATTAACAATGAGATAATGTCAGAAAAGTCCTCCATTACTAACGCTATTGTTAGCTTTTTTGCTAGGTTATATACAGAAGACTATCCTATTCGGCCTGGCGCACAAAATTTGCTAAAAATTCCCCCTTATTTGGCCTCCCGTCTTGAGATACTTTCCTCACATCGAGAAATTAAGGCTGCTACACTTGGCTTAGCTTGAGACCGTGCTCCAGGACCTAATGTCTTCAATAGAGAGTTCAATCAGAGGTGCTGGCCAACTATTAAAGATGATGTCTCTAGCATGGTTCGCAGCTTCTTCCATACATCTACTATGCTATGGGAGTTTTTTTAATTGCTCTCATCACCAAGAGGATGGTTGTGGAGCACTTGAGAGATTTCAGACCAATCAGCTTCATTTCTGGTTCCTTAAAAGTTATTGCCAGAATCCTTACTCGCCACCTCAAGGCTGTTCTCCTGATGGTCATTCAGTCAAGGCCTTCATTAAAGGGCACAACATTCTAGACTTGGGGTGCTCCCATTACCGCATAATGGGTGTGCTGCATAGACCGGACATCTGAGCAGAGACTTGCCAACAATTGCTGGAGGGGAGACTGCCAAGGCTTTTGAAGTCTTTGTGAGAGCGAGTCTCGGTGGTGATCTATCCAATGATGTGGCTGGAGACATCATCGGCGGTGGAGAATTTATAGTTGAAGTGCCTATTCTTTCTTTCCTTCCAAAGCCCCTAGGGGATAAGAGTAAGGCAAGCCAAGAGAAGGACCTTGCCGGGTTGGAGATCCCAGGAGAAGGCAACAGGTGGCATGAAGGTCGTGCGGGAGGCATACTTGGTGGCCAATGAGACTGAGAAGGCAGGTCCACACTCTCCATGTAAACGGGCAGTGGAGAAGGATGTGGGAGATACTCTTGTCAGTAGCACTACATGGGGAGTAGAGGATGAAGGGTTCCTAAGTTGTCTCTTTGAAGGAGATTGTCCACAGTTAGGATTCTGTTATGAAGAGAATTCCATATAAAAAATCAAACCTTGGGGGGTGTCGAGAGGCGCCAAACAGCAGCTGCTGAGTGAGGATCATGTATACACGTCCAGTCTGATATGTGATGGTAGGCCGAGGAGACTAAGAAAATGCCACTAGCAAAAGGCCTCCAAATTAATCTATCTTCAGTGTGACATCTGATTTTAATATGGCTAAGTTCCTCGAGAAGAGCCCATTTGTCAAGGACTTCCGCATTAGTCAGGTCACATGGAGGATGGAGGTTCCAACAATCATTACGAATGCAGGAGTCAACCATAGAGATGGAGGGGTGGCGACTGAGGCTAAAAAGTGTAGGAAAGGAGTCTCTAAGAGGCGTGGTGCCAAATCCACCGGTCATTCTAGAATTCAACCTGTTGGCCGTTGCAAACAAAGAAGCTAACTGCTGATCTGAAAGTGGGGAGGAGGAGATATAAACAACACCAAACGGATGATAATCTCTGTCACGGTCCTCCCGAGGCCCACCAAACTGAAGAGATTTCAGATTGCAGCAACCATGTTTTGCCGACTTGCTTTCATAGAAGTATTGAATTTTCACCCCAATTTGAAGAAAAACATGGCATTCATATCCTTGGTCAGCTTGATTCCCAACCCAGCCATGACTTTTGGTTTGCAAACATCATGCCAATTCACAAGATGGTATTTGAAACCATCAGCAGTCCCACACCATAGGAATCTTCTTTTGATGCTCTCGTGACAATGGCAAACCAAGGTTGGACAAGGGAGGAATAAGTGGAAGTGATTCAGTAGACCGATGCTGGAGTTAAGGAAAACAAGGCGATTGGCTTTGGAAAGTAGCTGACCCCTGGAGGTTGCTAGGTGACAATCAACTCTCTCTATCATAGGAGACCAAAGTCCTTTATGAGGTCGGCTATCAAAGAGTGGAATACCCAAATAGGTGGTGGAGAGAGTGGCGATAGAGCATCTAAGGTGATTTGCCATGGTTTGGAGCAAGTCTGGGTTGATGTGGAACCCAATAATTGTAGTTTTACTCCAATTGATTTTTTGCTTGGAGACCAATTCAAAGAGCTGAGGAGAGCTTTCACCATCCCCAAACCATCAAGTTTCGTCAGCAAATTGGAGCAATGGAATGTCAAATTCTTTTTGATCAGCCACAGGAGATAGCCACTCGACATCCTTGGCCAAATAGATCATAGATGAGACTTATAAGAAGACGTACAGGATAAATGAAAAAAACAAGGATTACATACCTGACATGTGGGCTTATGCTACTGAGTCAATAAATATGGTAACTCAGGAGACTATGTGAAATATAAATGTACCTAGTGTTGCTAAAGTTGCATTGGCTGAGGATGATGTACTTGCCACAACAAGAGTAGAATATATATTTTTTTTGAAATAGTGCTGAGTTATATTAAAAGGCTCAAAAGAGCCAAATTACAAGGAAGGGGAGCCGTCCCAAACAATGAGAGATTGCTGGGAGGTTCCAAATTTAGCTAGCCTATCAACCACAGAATTGGCCAATGCCTCCAAGGGGGAGTGGCAGAATTAGAGCACTAGCTTGTGACCACTTTAGAGTCTCCTTGAATCAGCAGCTTCCCTTGAAGTTTGTCTTTGAAAATTTTCAACCCAAGATGAAGAGCATTCACCTCCGCAGTGGTAGAATCTACAATGTCCACAGGCCCAACATAGGAGAAAATAGTTTCTCCACTGTGATTTCTGAAACCCCCCGCACTAGCTGGACTTGGGCATCCTAGAGCACTACCATCGAAATTCAACTTAATGCAATCTCTGGGGGGAGGCTCCCGCTCGGCCATGATCGGAGTCCTATGGGGGCCCGCCATGTGGGCCAGAAGACACCAATTCCATCGAAGGGAGATACTAGCTTGAGGAGGAAATTCCTTCCTGGTGTGGAGCCAACTGGAAACCATACCCACAATGCAAGAGACCGTACTATCCAGATTTTTTTTTTTTGAAAAAAGTGCGAATATATTACTAAGACAGAATAATACAAACCTTACTAAACAGGACCTTCCTCCACAACAAGCTGTTGGAGAAAAACACCTTTTTTAGCCTGACAATCCGCCAAGTGATTTGCGGATCTAGGAATATAATTCCACTTACATTGTATTTGGGAAATTAAAGTACATATATCATCAAAAAGATTCCAATGCCGCCATGGGGGTTTGCATGTCTTCTTACACCAACTGATAACAACTTGTGAATCGCCTTCGACAAATAAAGGTCTGTCCATTCTCTGATGAAACAACTTCAGGCCATTGAACAACCCAGATAACTCGGCAGTCGTTGAGTCTGATATGCCGAGTGGCCCGCAAAAAGAGATGAGCAATTTTCCTTGGTCATCATGGATAACCCCCCCATATCCGGCTAACCCCGGATAACCTAACACACTTCCATCAAAGTTTAGTTTAAAAAATCCAGCCAGAGGAAGAGACCAAGTCTCCATAGTCAAAGGGGGAGGGGGGGGGGGGGGGGGGTGGGAGGACAATTTTGCAATAAGATCCCAATTCTCACGAAGAATGATCCCTCCAAAACTTTTGAATTCTTTTCTCATCCGAATCCAAGAGATGACTTGCCCCACAATCTGATTATAGAGAATGTAGTAAGGAAAGGATTTGTTATTAAACCTTCTGTTATTCCGTTCTTTCCAAAGGCCCCAGATAATGTAACCGACGTTGCAGGAGATTAATAACTTTCCAATTTTAGGGAGATTAACCTTAGTAATCGTGTGGATTGTAGAAACGAGATTTTGGGATGAGCAATAGTGCAAGCCAATTTTGTTGATGAGATTTGTTCATACCGAGTGCGCATAATTACAATGCAGAAGTACATGATCCGCAGTTTCAGTGGAGGACATGCAGAACGGGCAAAGAGGATCCAAAACGTGCGTTCCCCGACGAATTAGCACATCCGATGTTAGGATTTTGTTTTGACATGCAGTCCAGATAAAAAAATTTGCTCTCAGGGGTACGTGTAGGGACCACGCAATGGCTGATGGGTGATAGGATTGAGCATGGGAGGGGGGTAGAAGAGCTTTATAGGCAGATGAGACAAAAAATGTAACTTTGGTACAAAGTGTCCATATCAAGGTGTCCGAGCTATTTTTGGCACGGGCCGAAGAAAGACTCGTAATGAGTTCGGCGACTTCAATAGTTTCTGCTTCTGTGAGCCCTCTATGGAGATTTAGGTTCCAATCACGAAAATTTTGTCCAATAGTAGAAATATAAGCCTCCTTGTTTCTGGCAAGAGAGTAGATTTGACCATAGCAAGAGTTTAGACTTGCCTGACCTATCCACCAATCTGTCCAAAACCTTGTCGTACTTCCAGATCCAATATAACACTTGACATCGGTTTTGAAGACAGGCAACAACTTAGCAATTTTTTTCCAGATAGGAGATAATCTGTTATACCTTCCTCCTTCAGTCCACCATCCCAAGAATTTATCTGCTTTACTCGCCACCATGTTTCGCCAAACCAAAGATGGGGTCATGTTGAATTTCCAGATCCACGTCAAAAGCAGGGCCGAATTTGTTGTTGCAGTGTCGCGAATTCCAAGGCCACCCTCAGCAAAAGGTTTACATATGTCAACCCATTTTACAAGGCAATATTTTTTTTCACCATTTTGCCCACCCCATGAAAATCTTCTTTTTAAAAACTCTATTCTCTTCCTTACAGAGGTTGGGCAATAGTACAATGATAAAAAATAAGATGGAATACCATGTAAACATGACTTAATCAGAGTGAGTTTACCAGCTTTAGATAAAAACTTCCCTCTCCATGAAGCAAGCCTACCTTCAAGCCGTTCAATGACTGGGTGCCAAGAAGATTTTTTGGGTAATAAAGGAGAAAGGGGGAGGCCCAAATACGTACCCGGAGAGGAGGCAACTTTACAACCCAAATAGTTTGCCATGGAATTAAGAACCAAATGATCAATATTGAAACCCAGAATGGAAGATTTAGACCAACTTACCTTCTGCCCAGAAGACAACTCAAAGAAGTTCAATAGAGCTTTCAACTGGGATACTCGAGAAAGTGAACCTTCTCCAAAAAATATAGTATCATCAACATATTGCAATAGAGGAATGTCCTGGTCAGAATCAGTCGAGATAAGCTTAAGCCAACCAGTCCGTTTGGCAAATCCGACCATAGAAACAAAATGTTCCCCCATGAGAGTGAACAGAAATGGGGACAGTGGGTCACCTTGTCTTATTCCTCTAGTAGCTTTGAAATATCCGCAAGGGGACCCGTTAACTAGAACAGAATAATGTGGGGAAGAAATGCAACTCCTCATACAGAATTTCCACCGAGTCCCAAAACCCATTCTATCTAAGAGATAATCAGTTAGCTTCTAATTTACTCTGTCAAAGGCCTTTTCAAAATCTATTTTCAGGACGAATCTTGGCTGTTTTGATTTTTTGAAAGTGTCTAAGAGCTCGTGGGCAGCCATGGCAGAATCTAGAATATTTCTATCTCGGATAAAAGCACTTTGGAAGGGGCTAATAATTTTAGGGAGGTGGGTCCGAAGGCGGTTGGCTAGCCGACGGGCAATGATTTTTTGGGATAAGGGCAATAAAAGAAGCACCTTGTGGTCAGACTTATAGGTCTAAAATCCTGAGGAAGATTGGCAGGGGATTTTTTTGGGATAAGGGCAATAAAAGAAGCACCTATTGCCTTATGAGTAATGCCAACTTGGTGAAAGTTTTGGACGAACGCATAAACATCTGATTTAATAGTATCCCAATACTTATGATAAAACTCACCATTAAACCCATCGGGCCAGGGGCTTTATCCTTCGGAAGCCCCATAGCAGCCAGTTCAATATCTTCTATGCTGAAGGGCTTTTCTAAGTCTGCAGCTTCGGACAAGGAGATTTTCTGGTAATCGAGTTGGTGCAATTTCGGTCGATTGAAACGTTCTTTTGCGTACAGTTCTGAGAAAAACTTCACGAAGAGATTAGAGATAGAGGGGTTATCCGTTATCACTTGGTCTCCATGAGAGATGGAAGTGATACGGTTAACCATTCTTCTGGCTGAGGCAATAGCATGGAAAAATTTCGTATTTCCATCCCCTTCGGCCATCCAGCGAAATCTTGCTCGCTGTTTCCAACGAACAGTTTCGCAACATAGAATAGTGGAAAGCTTGGAATTTAAATGAGATCTAAGTACTATCCAGATTGCTGAACTTGGAGTTGAATCTCTTATTATTTCTCTCAAGCCAGAGACACCATGGGATGTGAGCAAGGCAAGCAGAGAGCATAATCTTGCCAATTTTGGGGAGGCGAGTCACAAGTACCATCTGTAAAGTGCCAAATAGATCCTGATGGAGGCCCACTTGAATGCCGATTTTCTGGAACACAACCATCCAAACTCTCCACGAGGAGCCACAATGTAGAAGGATATGTTGTACTACTCCTCACAAATGCCACATAGGGGGCAGGTAGCATCCGGGGCGGTGAAGCCTCTCGTGTAGAGATTGTCTGTCGTAAGGATTTGCTCTCTGATGGATGTCTGAATAAAGAGTTTAACTTTGTTAGGTGCTGAAAGTCTCCAGGCGAGGTTTGCTTTGTGCTTTGACTGACTGAGGACATCTCCCCTGATGTGGGAATAGGCTGAAGCCACTGTGAATGTTCCACTAATACTAGGTTTCCAAATTAGCTTATTTGACACTCTTCTCTCAAAGGATGGTACCATAGAGGCTGGAAAGAAGCAAGTAGAAGGCAACGACTTCATCATCATTCAAGCTCCAGCGGAAGACAAGACTCCAAGAAAGATTACTCCAAGATTCGGCTACTGAGCATGAAAGGTCCATAGCAATCCTATATCCGGGTATACCTCAGAGAGGGGGTGGGGACCACACCATTTGTTGCTCCAAAATAAAAGTGTCCTCCCGTTTCTTGGGTAGAAGGAGGTCACGGTCTTGAAGGCTAGAAGCAACTTATAAACGGATTTTCAAATCAGGGATAGACAGTGAGGAGCGCCTCCCTCTCTCCACCAATGCCCTGAAATCTGAAGATAGTGGCACACCATATTTCTCCACAAATTTTTATGGTTGGACATGAAGAAGTAGTGGTAAGTTGGGAACTTTTGAATTTATCTTGAGAACTGCTAGTGGACCCTTGCCCTCTCCTAGTAACTTCAGATACACCGGAGTTGGCCCATGCTAGTTTGCCAAACTTATTTTAGCACTTGTCAGGACTATTATTCAATTGACCTTAGTGCACACACCTTCTATCTCTACAGCGACGACCTCCACTGTCGTGACCATGTCCTTGACCTCCTTCTCTCCCACTAGATGACTCAAACCTAGTGGGGGTTGAGGATAGATTTAAGGGCAGTAGCATCTGAGTTTTTAGTTTCTCTACTTCCTTGGGACACTTTCTACTTGAATAACTCTCTTATAAGCCTTCTTGAGTTTTTGGATATCATCATCAACTAACATTCATTCCTGCAAAGCATCATTTTCAGGCCCAAAACCTTCTAAAATTGAATCTGCCATTCCTTCTCTTATAGTTTTATAGGATCTGTGGTGAAATGGTGGAACACTACAATTTCCATCTACAATGTGCATTTCTATAAAATATTCTATAAAAGTCTTTTCCCCTATTAAAAAATTCATACAATTCAGCAACGCAGGATAGGTTACTTTTCTAAGAAAAAAAGGACTCAAGAGTCTTCCACATGTCCTTAGTTGTA